>NC_138176.1:81499497-82014861 GCF_964165515.1 Mesoplodon bidens | reverse complement strand
AAAGTATTCCTGGCTTTGCCTGAGCTCCAGGAGTTATTCCCTCTGCTTATTTCATGTGGTTCATTTCCCAGGCTCAGTTTTGTTATGTAAGTATGCTGATTCTTCATGATTGAATTCTCCAGGGACACTGCTGCTCTCTATAGCTAGTTCCCTCTCTCTCAACCTGCCTCCCTCCTTCCCTTTCTTCCTCTCCTTCTCTATCTCTCTCTTTTTCCTCCCCCTCTATCCCTTCCTTCCTCTGACCTCTCTGTTTTTTCAGTACTTTGACTTGCGAACTCTAAAACTCATGTCCTCCCGTGACTCTCAACTCCATCTCTTCAACTCAGGGAGTTTCACCATATTTCCCCTCCCTTCCTGGAACCTCAAAAACTTTCATTGGGTTTTTCATAAGATTTTGTCTCATTCATTTCCCCTCTCACAGAAATCATAGCCCTGGGCTACTTGATATGCAGTAATCTGAATGGCATTTAAAAATATATTTTGATCATTTTTTAAATTACTTCAGAAAGTTAAAGCTGGTTTCCTATTATTCTATCTTGACCAGAATCACAAGTCTCTGAATTTTTTAGGTATTCCTGAAAAATGAGAACTTCTTCATTTCTTGGACAGCTTTTAAATATATATCCACACATTAATCTAAGAGAAATGCCCTTTATATTTATCTGTGCCTAGAAGCAATTCTCTCATTTATTAACAGTATTTTTTTGTAGAATTTTAATAAACAATGATTTTTTAAAGGAAAACAAATATATACATCAAAGGAAGGCTGTAATTTTGTTACATACCAGGATTTGCTCACTAATAGGGAAAATCAATTCTCCAGTGGCAGAGATGCCTGTATATTTTTATTGCCAATACAAAACACTTATATCAGTCTTTACTTATAGTTGCAACATTCATGTGATTCAAAGCATATACATAGGAAAACAAAACATTTAGTTTTCATTTTACAAATGCCATCTAAGAAAAAAATGTATGAATAATATTTCAACTGATACTTCCAAATAGGTTTTATAATTTTACTAACAAATGCATAGTTACAAACATGCCTGCATTTCTTTTTTTAACTAGAGGGAAAATCAAGATTAAACATTTTGCAAGGAAATATGCTTAAAAAGTTGGGAAAGGCATAAGACACTTCTACCATCTGGAGGATGAAGGTTACTTTTCTTCAGAATAATAGAGAATATGAAAAATAAGAATGGAAATGCCATAATATTGAAAAAAAATACTGTTTCAGCTGAACAAGTATAATTATGGAAGATAATCTGATGAAATAATTTTATTCCATTAAGCATTGACAGTGTTTAGAGAAGAATGTACAAGAGAGTGAAAGATCTCAAATGGGTGTCATATAGTGTCAGCTGTGTGTCAATTCTGTGTCAAATATGTGTCAACTGTATAATAAGATCTAGTCAAACAGATTTTCATTACCAGCTGATGAAAGCATCTTCCTTGAAAATTGAAGCTTTACTGCCAGAATTTGTAATGTCCATAAGAAAGTAAAAAGTCTCAGCAGAAACATTGTTTTTAATATTTAAAACAGTAAAATATGTTTCAGAAGCATGTAAAAAAAAGTTTTTTCAGATACTTTATTGTGCAGAGAAAGACCCACCATTTGGATTGGTCAGAACCATAGATTGAGCCAACATAAAAAAAAAATAGCATCGGGTGTTTTGGCATTACATTGCCCTCTTCATATATGACACATTGTGACCAAGAATCTCAGTGAGAGACTTCACAAATCAAGGAATGTTATCTATGGTATTAATATCATTAAGAGCATTCCTTTGAATAACTGAGAATTTCATAATCAGTTCAGAAGACTTTTAATAGTTTTTTCTACACAAAGGACTAAAACAGTTAACTCAAGTAAAGTTTTAAAAATATTTTATTCACTATTAAGTGTTATTATAACACTTATTCAACTAACAATAATTAAATATCTAAATGTAATTTAAATTTAAATATTAAAAATAATGTAACATTTTCCAGATATATGCAAAGTGCTTAGTCAGGTCTTCTGAAACTTCAAGGAAAATAGGGATCAATCATGTTAAGATGAAGGGAATGACCATGGTTTTCATAGACACATTATTTAAAAACAACATTAATCTTTAAGAAACTTCCAGTTTCCCACCAGGGGAGGTAAGTGGGATCTTACTCACACCTTGGCCCCTCAAATACCTGCTTTCTAGTTGCTCACCTGGACAGCCCTTCCTTGGCATTTTTCTTTCTTTGTCCATGACTCTCCACATCGTTCCAACTTAAAGACTGCATCTGGCTGGGTGCACTGAAACCCTGATTTCTGGAAATGGCTGATTTGCTTTGTTAAATTTTTAATATTTATCATCTCATTAACACTTTCAGGTATTGTTTTAAAATATAGGATTTAGTATCCTGATATGAGGCCAACAGATCAGATGATTGCCGTTGAAGAGACAGTTACTAACGGTTCTGTAAGATGAGGGCATGCCATGCTCCACAGGGCCACATGGAGTAGAGTAGAGTCAGAGGCAAAAGGATGGAGGTGGGAATGGTAGGCAAAGACTGTATTGTAAGTTTCATGAGGAGGAGTGGGCCAGGTGAAGCAGGCAGGCTAAGTAGGTTTAGGATTAGCTAGTTTGGATAATTTCAGTGCAGTTAAGAGTGCAGGGGCTGTCCTTAGTTGCCTGGTATCTAGAGAAGGGTCTTGAAGTATGAGAACTTGATAAAGTCAGTAGTTGAGGGGTCTGGGCTCTGGAATGGCTGGTTTGCATATGAAAAGCACACCCAATGGGGAAAAGTATCTGGAGGAATTAGCTAGCTCTAGGAGGAGCAGTCTCTGTAGGATCAGCGAGGTCCCAAATGTTAGAACTTCAGAATAAAAACACATACTTTAACACATGGATATCCAAAATAAAGGAAAGGAGGAGAATGGCCAGGAATTTAAAAAAAAATCTTCCAGCAGGTAAGAACAAGGTCAGGAAGTATGAACAGGAAGTCAGACTACAGGGCCCACAGCCCTGACACTGCTGTGAGGGAGGTGAAGGAAGTTGCCCATTTACAATTTAGTTTAGACCATTTAATTGTGAAATGTGTAACATACCTGTGAGCAGAGAGATTACAAATCTTTAACCCTCAAATCTCAAGGATGACATCATTGAATACTCCAGAGGCTCCCTGGCATCCCACAACTGAGACTGGAAAGTTGGTCTGTGGGCCAGAGTGTGAGGTCAGAGGAGAGTAACATATACTCCCATAGACCAGATTCCCGTAGGCCTCCAGCACCATGTCTTTTGCAAGGGCACTCCCCGCTGGAGCTATCATCTCCCCCTCTCTCCAAGTTAAACTTATACATAGATCGTGAATGTGACGAAGCCTAAAACAACGTTGTCTTTAATTAATCTCAAGTTAGGTGCATTGAATGATGCACATATTCCTTATTTCTCTCTTTGTTGAAGGCAGAAGCAAAGAGTATCAATGGAAGGAGCAAAGAGATGAGAAAGTGTTGGCTTATGTGCTATAGAAACACACAGCATTGATCTGGCATTTACATCTTTATAGATAAGGGTAAACAGTGGGTATATTTGCAGGTTGGACCACTTGAAGCCATACATCTGTATACATGTATACAGATACACACAGATATTATAATACATTACTTATATTTTAGGGTTATACACATGTTCATATACATATATATGTCATCAAGTGGTGTATATACACACACATACATATACATATGTATATCAATATTAGGAAGATGCAGGGTCCTTTGTCACCAGACTTCCTCTGTACTTTGTCATCACTAAATTAAATCCTGGTTAGTTTGTTAAGTTCTAAAAAAAAAAAAATTATGTACAGTTCTACTGCATTATAAAAGGATATTCTTACATACACTGATTTACAACTACATTGTTCTTATTTGGATGCTATTAAAATTATGCTTTGTTAATTTTAAGCTTTCTGTACCTTTATGATATAAAAACATGGTATAGAATGTTTTAGCACTCTTTATAGAAAAAATTGGAATAAAAAGTGACTTTGAGGTGAATGCAAATTTAATCTAATTGCAAAAGGTTTTATACTCAAATAAGACTAAGAAGATTTTTGAGACTCCTTTGAACAGGAACTTTTAAATTTGGAAAGACATGCAGTGCAACAATATTATTTAATCTCATTAGTAAAGGTAATTTTCAAACTATTTCTCATTTTTGTTATTTCTGCATATTTAAACATTTGTAGCACGATGAAAAAATATTAATGTAAAAATTGCATATTGACTCTTTTTATGTTTTTTTGCATTGTCTGCTTTTTTCCAATCTTACTGTGATGTTCTCCCCAGAGTTCTCCATACAAACAATCATAGCATTTCACCCAGTGCTTCTTTTCCCAGTTAATCCTCTATTCTTTATCATTTATCAAACAATATGGCCTCCAAGGTCTTTTTTAACCACTGGAGGCTGGATATATTTCTCAGTATACTATGGGATTTCAAAACAGAAGATAGGTTTTCTGTGCTAATTAATCATTTTACCATCCTACATCATAATATCAATAATTATTTTGTCACTACAATTATAAATAAGTTCCAAGTCATCTGCAGGAATAGCATACTTCATGTTCCTCCTCCAACTTGATTTCTCATTTTTTTATAACATGTTATCATGACATAATTTAAGCTTATGCTCTTCTTTTTTCTTATCATATACAATTAAATCATGTGCTTTGTTACTTTTCCCAATAACTACTTTTACTCTAATGTCCACTTGTACCTCTGCTTTTAAATTTTCTTATACATCTTGTACAAAAGGAATTTTTTAAAACAAACTATTTCACTTATAAATTGGTGTATGCCTCTATTATGTGTATCAGTTTAGTCATACCTGAGAATTTAGGCATAATTATGCTATTAAGTTTTGTTTCTTTTATCTCTCCCTTACATCATGACAAAATCTTCATTTTATCTTTTTTTAAATAAAGTGTATAGGAAATTTATATTAGTTTTACAGAAGCCAAGCTTGTACTGCTCATCACACAACAGGTCAATAAATGAGAGAAGAGTTGTTGGGGAAGGAATAGTGACTCTATTCAAAAAGCCAGCAGACCAAGAGGATGGTGTACTAGAGTCCTGAAGAACTATCTTGCCCAGGTTTGGATGCTAGTTTCTTTAATAGATCAGAAAGGGGGAGGTGAGGAGGTAAAGAAAAATGTTTATAAGTTGTTCCAAATATTTCCTGATTCTGACCAGACTCTGGAAGGGATGTTAATTTCTTCTTTCCTGTAGCCATTCATAGGTGGGGCAGGTCAAGATGTATCCTGTGAGCTAAACAAAGGTATTTTAGCTTAACACTCAGGCATGGGACACAGGGTTCCCAGACATGGGCCATTATGTATACTTTAAGCTGTAGGCACCATTGCTTTAGTGATTAACGTAGCAAAAGCAATAGAATACAAAGGTTAAGGTAAAAGAAACAGATCCAATATGGAGTCAGATTTGTTCTTGCCTCTTACTTTAGCAATGAATTTTAATATTATAATAGTAAAAGTCACATTATAGATAATTTTTTGTCAAAAAAGCAAATTGCATCAATTATAGATAAGAAGTCCGGACTATAATGAGTCTCATCTTACTGTAAGAACATGGCTATATTCTACTCAAATAGATACTTTTACAAAGTGTTTCTTATCAGAGGGCATCAAAAGAAATAAAGTGAGTACCTTACCGGTTGTATGTCTGCTTTCATGTTGCCTGCTACCTATTTTTATTGGCAGTAGGATTCTGTTAGAAACTTTATTATGTTGTACCATATAAACTGTTAGAGACGTAGTGAGGAGAAGAAAAAAGTTCCTTAGTCCATTCATGCTGCTGTAACAAAATACCACAGACTGGGTTAGGTTATAAAAAACAAATTTATTTTTCACAGTTCTAGAGGCTGGAAGTCGAAGATCAGGGTACTAGTATGGTTGGGTAAGGGCCCTCTTCTGAGTCGCAGACTAAGTACCTCCCAAGGGCCCCACCTCCAGTACCATCACATTGGGCATTAGGACTTTAGCATATGGATTTAGGGGGAACACATTCAGACCATAGCAGTTCTCATCAATTTCTAATAATCTAAGGACATTTTTATTATTAAAATAACTTGACAATGATTACATAAAATGGCTGAAGGCAGTTTGCAACTAGTACCAGCTCTAAAGTGTGGTGAGGCAGTATGTAAGCTAAATCTTGTGTTACATGGTTCACGTTTTACTCTGGGTTCTTTAAAATCAAAGACCAATTTGATAACTATATATGTCATTAGGCTTTATTACACTATTCTTCCTCTTTACTGGTCTTGTCCTTCTTTTACGGTATAATAATGTATAAATACATTAATTGATAGTGCTTATTTTCATTCTATATCCTAAAGTACTATAAAGTAGTTTCATCTGTATTCTTTAAAGGTAAAAAAAAAAAAGGCTTGTTTCTGATGATGTTTCATTGCTAAACATAGACAATTATTTTGGTCTTACTCTAAATCATAGTCATTCATTGAGACATTGTTTAACATTCTAGGGGATATTGTGCATCTGAAAAATAAAATAATGTCTTTCTAAAGGAGATCAACGTTTTTAGTGTTAAAAAATTAGTTTATGTCATCCAATCCTTTTTTCATCACTGTGACTTATCTTGACAATTATTAGCACAAAAGACTACCAATACAAGATTGATTAGGAATAAAAATGAAAAACATGCTAATATGATCATAACCTTTCTGTAATGTTAAGTCCAGTCACAAATGGAACTTAGTGCTCATGATAATCACTTTCTTGACAATGAAGTCATTTCAATTCGTCTCTACTTTTGGAGAAACTCAAAATTACGATTACAACCATTTATTCCAGAACTTGTCTCCCTTGTGACAGAGAACCTCTGTCCTTTCAATAATGCTCAGCATCACATCACAGTGCTAAATAAACAAAACAGAAATGGACAAGTAAGTGTATGAATTATTTATGAAGTGTGGAAAATTTGAAACTGCCTACTCATACTAAGACAGAATCTTCCCAAGTAAAATTTGTACAAAATGACCTCCACATATATGTACATTCATAAGATATACACACACACACACAACACACACACACACAAACTTATGGCAGTGTCAATAAAGTACACAATTATTTGTTGTTGGCATTAGTGTTGAAGTTGTTGTCACAGCTGACTATTAAATAAAAATACAGGTATTAATAAATAAGACCTGATGACTAAAGTGGTATTTTATAATGTCAATCCTCTATGTTTCATAGAAACTTTATTTTTAATTACATGAGCTGTCACTGGGAAGTAGAATCAATTTTTTAAATGACTTCAATTTGAAATCATGTACAAAAACCATGTTAGAACAAAACAGTACTGTGCAGAGCCAGCATAGTCATTTTTAAAATATACGGTAATAAGAAGTGCTCAAAGGAGAAAATTTGAAATACAAGGATTTTAAAATCAATGTTATACCATATAACTAAGCAAAATTTTAACTTAAGCATAAATCTCCAAGGAGGGCAAATAATTTAAAGTGCAAGTCACAAAGCTTACAGTAAACGAGGCAAAGAAAGACAAATTGTAGGAACATCGTCTGTAGTATTACTTTATGTGGCATGCTGAAATATTCATATAAAAACTTGTCTCATCAGCATTCCCTTCCCTGCTTCACTGGAGGTAGACATTAATCCTAGTTTTCAGAGAGTTCCACTGAATTCCCTCATAGCTATCTTTGTGTCCCCATCCCTAGAGCCACCTTGGTAAATGCAAGATGATAAACTTGATAACCCATAGATATGTCTTCATGCCCCTCCAAATCAACATTCTTCCCTTAAAACCTCCATATAAAACCACCTTACTATTCAAAGTCATATTATCTTACTGATGGAAATCACTTTACTAAATGGAAAAAAGCATTCAAGGAACACTTGCTTTAATACATATTCTGCAAAAATAATAATTTTAAATAAAACTTACTTAAAACCTTGTTTTCCTCTCCTGTCACTTAAGCCACCACTTAGGTCCTGAGTTTTCCTCTAATATACTGGCTGCTTAATATATAACACCCAGTTACCCTCTGAGGTCTGCCCACCTGAGGCAGTGCCCTCAAAATATGATTATTCACTCATCTCTTTTATCAAAATTTCCATCCCATGTGCAATGCTGGTTATAAGGGGAAAAATCTGATAAGTCACTATATATTGACATCTCATATAAGACCTCATTTAGGCAAAATATTTATGTTTGAATTTCAGACACTTAGAAAAGGCAATGTCTTACATATTTTGAGTATTAAGAGCTTTCACAGCATATTGTGAAAACTTATCCAATTATACAAAATGTCATTCCTTTGTGAAACACAGATATGTTTGCTGAAGTGCCTTGGAGTATTAGCCTGTGTGTAGAGCAGGAAATGCTACTTAGAAAACAGTGAATGGTATGCTATTTATATTTTTGTTACCAAAATTATTATTTAATATGTGATCATGGAGCTTTATTATATGTACCCTTACCTATTCATAAAATTAAGCATTATATTTAAAATGTATTTATTAGAATGAGTATTGTTAGTGAGTCCAAACTCATACTGCTTCCTGCACAACACGCCAATAAAATCAAGACACAAGGTGTTGAGACAAGGAATAACAACTTTATCTGGAAAGCCAGCAGACTGAGAAGATGGTGAACTAGTGTCCAAAGAATCATTTTACCTGAATTAGAATTTTTTTATATTAAAAAGGGAGGGAGTGTGGCTGGTTGTTGCAGACTTCCTGGTTCAGGCCAGATCCCTGGAGGGGATGTGATAATCCTTTGTTCTTGCAGCTGTCCATGTAGGTCTGGTGAAGATGTTCCTATAAACCTCCAGCAAGACAAATGTTATTCTCTGTTCTACATTTTTTTTAATCTTTATATGAATCGAAAAGTGTTATACCTTAAAATGTCAAGGCTTGGAGGCAGAGCATAGAGAATAGGCTATCATGTATCTTTCAGGTGATAGGCAACATTCTTTACCAAAGTGCAGAGCAAGCATGACTGAGCACAGGCAACAGAGCACAAAGGTTAGAGCTAAAGGAATAGATCTATGGAGTCAGTTTTGTTCTTCCTTTTTACATGTTACTGTTGAAATCAATAAGGTATGATGTTTTAACAGTTATACATGAGAGGAGTAAAATATGACTGAGAATATCCTATCTTGAGTTACTGGTAGAATTCTCAAAGGAAGAAGAGCAATTCTGGGAAGGAATTTTTTAAAAAAGACTAAATTATAAATGATATGATGCACAGAGACTTGGGAGATTTATATGTTGGAGGATTCAAACAAAAAAATCCTCCAGCTCACCAAGATAAACCCCTCCATTGTAATTCTCATATCGAGGGTTTGTGTTTAGGGGTCCTTCTGGCACTCTTCTTTTAGGATCATAATTGTTGATTATTGAGGTCATCTCCAATTATATCCGAGGACATAGGACCTGAAAGAAGAAACATTTAACTCTCCAGATTCCTGGGTCTTGCAACTTGAGGGCCAGTCTTCTAAGGTTTTAATCCAACAAATAAAAAGCTCAGCAACTTATTTCGACTTCCCTTTTACTCCAGTCACACTTGTCTCTCTGCTCATTGTACGCAGTGGACACTGCTCTGAAAAGCCTTTTCTACCCTTAATAGCTAGGATGATCTTATCCACCTCACCCTATTCCTATATCTCTATGATCCCACTCCATTAAATCCTCTACTCTTGACTCAAATGTCTTCCTCATGAATTTCCATGCTTAGAATGGTGCCCAAGAATAACAGACATCCATAAAAGTACTTATTGAACAAATGAAAAAGCGAATTACTGGTGATGAGGGTGGGACTAAAATCATTAATTACACACATAACTACCCAGCCAACAAGATAGACTACCATTTGTTCTACCCTAATTTATACTGACTTCCCCACATTTGGCATGACATATCTACCAGTGTTTTTCTCCCTCTGAGCCTTTTGCAGTAAAGTGTCCACAGTTCAAATGTTCCTGCCATTGCAGAATTCTTGCCATTACTGCCAATGCCTGTCCTATTACCACCTGAGCTTTTGTATATAGGTTCTAATTTTCCCCAGATTTAACTGAACTGTGAGTATCAATGAGATTACAATAATACTGAAAAAAAAAAGGATTTCCAATGAACTATTACATTTTACTCACTGTGCAAATAGATACTAACAATAAATAGTTTTATCCCAAAGGCTCATGATGACATTGTAGATTGATGAAGAATATTAAGGGAAGAATATGGTCATTATGTCTTTAAAAAACATCAGCCTGATAGCATAGATTGAACTTTTGTGAGGTCCAAAAGATAGGAAATCCTAGAGAAGTTAGGAATTAAAACAAGATTAATGGAATGAATGAAAAAACAGAAGCATAGGTATTTAAAAGAGAAAGTCACACCTTATGACTAATGGAATGTGGGAAAAGGAGAAGAGAGAATATAGTATTATTGACCTCTAATAATGACTCGAGAAATGGTAAGCTGTAAACTATAAAGGGGAAATGGTGATTACGCTGTTCACTTATATTCAGATTAGGTTAAAATTTTTGTATTAATAGTACTCTAAACTGAAAATGTAGGTCAGATACTCAATAGTGAGTTCTACGATGAAGCTGTAGATTTGGAAACATCAGTGTTGAAATGGGAAATATAGATGTGGAATTATGAATAAAGGATATTAAAAGGAAGAGGAGAGCACCATGAAAAATTTTGCAGTAATTGAAAAGTGAATAGGAAAGAAGGAATTAAAGATCTTAAATATAAACTGATTTTTAAGATGTTTGGTGAGAGAGAGAGAGGGGAAGATAGATGAAAGCAGAAATGTACATTGAATGGGGGAGGGTACAGTGAATGAACTTGTATTGATTTTACAGATTTTATATTTTATGCCTCAGATGTTTCGCACATTTTATTTTTATGAAAAAAATGTATAATTGCTAACTGCCTAATTTATCAATTACTCATTTTAATTTTTTCACTTTTCTGCTGTGTATATCAGTGTACAAAGATTTATCACAGACCACAATATCTTATTTTTTTGCCAATTCTGAAAATACTAAGACCCTCTTTTTATTATTTGAAAATGCTTACTAAGATCACATTATGCCAGATATTAGCATTAAACTTTCATTTTCTTTATATTTCATTTACATTATTGCCTCATTTCATTAGCACCTTGTATACACATGTTAACTGTGTCATCTTTGCTTTAGACATCTGCTTGCAGCCATTATTCACCCATCATGGTTAAGTTCTGAAAAGCCTTAGCTAAAATTATTTTTCTTATTTTATTGGAAACTAATCAAACTCATTTAGAAAAGTCACCCCATGTGGCTTTCAGTTAACTTTGTACAGAGGGGAAATTATTACTGTAGATTGTACCCTTATAATGATAATCCCTTTCACAAATTTATATTGGTGGTTACTACAAGGAAAAGGTGAGGTATGTATATATAATTGGTAACAAATTCATCACCTCCTTGCAAAAGATTATATATGTAACAAAAATAAACATTGAAGTCTAGTCAGTAGCACTCTTCATATGTGAATCATGTTATATTTTTACTTTGGAAGGAGTGGCACAATCTAATGTCTCATTTTGGATGTTTCACACATAGGACGCAAAGTATATTATCATTTTCCAGTGACTTCAATTGAACGATCATAAAGAATTGGAATATCAATAAATAAAATTGGAAAAAATGTCTACTTCGTATTGTAAAAATGGTAGAGTAATATTCTGTGATACTCACTTTATTTTGCTGTTAAATTCTTATTGATGTAACCTTGGAAGTCTTAACTTCAAAACCTGTTTTAACATATTGGATTAAAATGATTTATGCATACAGAATATCCCTTTCAATAATATGGAGTTTCCATATTTCATATATTTCACCTGGCTTTAATATTTTGCCTTCCTTTCTTTGTCTTAGCTTACCATGAAGGTTTTATCTATGATTTCTATGACTAAAATAGTATTATCTCAAAGTTACCTTTTTACTTGATTTTAAATGATGATTTAATCATTAACAATTACCTAAATTCAACCCCTATGGTTATTCACTATTTCTATAAATATATGTAAAATTTTAACAATCAGTTATGCCCATTTTATAATTAGAGAACCTGTGTCATTTTAAGTGATAACATTTCGCCAGCTTTATACAGATTCAGTATTATGCAGTAATGACCATATATTCAAAAATAGAATAGCAGGTCTGCTAACTTATGAAAAACAATTGAATATGAATGTTTTCCGTACAGAATGACAGTATATTACCTTAGGTCATGGCTAGAGCATCTGTTGTAAATTAAATGTCAATACTAATTGTTAGGTTTATATAATAAATTATTACTGATATAATCAAAGAATAAATGACTAAGTAAAAGTCTACTCATAAGAAATTAGCATATATATGATTAGGCATTTAGGTGCCCCAGATATAAAAATATGTGGAGATTCTTGCAGCCATTTATAATTCAATGACAAAAATGTTTAATTATGTAAGAAAAATAAAAGACCCTAGTAATAGTTTATTTCCCATAGTGGCTTCTTTTAAAAATATATTTAATATCCAATTAATTCCAAAATCATTTTGGAGCCTGTTTTGCTGCTGCCTAGAGCATGTGCTTAGCCTTCCATTTGATTAATCCAATACAAATTAGACAATATTAATATACCACTTTGTTATATATTAGGAGTTGGGATACAACAATAAATTGAATTAATAAATTTGGAAGACTGAGGTTAGCTAAACATCATTTTCAAATGAGTAAACTTAGGCTAAGACATGTAAAATTATTGGCCCAACTAGGAAATAAGAAAAACATTTTAATTCTTAAGAGACTCAAAAAAGTATACCAGATACAGTTCTTAATCTGAAATGCAAAATTTCATAGGAACTGACAATAATGTACAGACAATTTCAAAGGATATATAGACCACTGAAGCTTACCCATTGGATCTGAAGATGTCATATGCAAAATTTTATATCTTTTGAATAGAGAATAATTTGCATTTCATTTTCAAAAGAGATGTTGGGAGGTATGATTCATCTCAGGTCATGGGGATGCTGTCCAGAAAGACTGGCTAGGACTTCAGGTGGTATGAGTGAAACAGCTGCAAGGTTAGAACCATTGCTTCTGCTGAAAGGACTGAAACCTGAAGCATGCCCACTTCCCAACCTGTGAACAGGGCCCTGCAGTCTGTTGCTGTGTCTGCCACCCCACCCAGCAGTGGCAACCATGGCAGTGTCTTCTGGGGTCCTTACTGTTATAGATGCTAGCAGATTTGAGACCAGTGACAGTGGAGGATTTTAAAGCTTGGAAGACTTACAGCTGATGTGCCTTACTTGGCTAAATGGAAAGCTGAGTATGCTTTCTCACTGATTGTGTTCTCTCTTAACACCCTCTAGATACGGTTAAATATGAGTTAAATTAATTCATTTTTCAATGTCAGTGATTATCATACTCTAAGGTACATAGAGGAATCACCAGAACAGCCTATGAAAAAAAAAGGCTCAAGCCCCCATCCAGGAAATTATACCTGAGCTGTTCTGTGTGGAGCCCAAGGATTTGTATTTAAAATACACACACACATACCCCATGTGTAAGCCTGATACAAGTGATCAGTGGATCTATATTTGAGAAATAATTCTGCAAACAAACAAAACAAAAAGCACGTGGTTGTTGCCTTGCTAATATGTGTCTTGGTTTGGAAGTAGTCACAACCTGCTGACATTTAAATTTCAAAATCCACACAGTTACTGAAGGAAAAAATATATTATTTCACAGATTTATTTTCATCTGGTGGAGTAGCTCCAATGAGGATATTATTTACAACCCATATTGGAATAAATCCGTATCTAAATTAGTGAACTTGCCACAGAGTCACTACTACTTAAGAATGTCAAAGAAATTACAAAATACTTAGTTCAATATAGAAATATTTGTGGAGAGATACCACACCTTGTAAAAATTATAAGAGCTTTCATAAGCTATTTGAAAGTTCTCTTACTGTGGATTACCTTAGCTCATTGTCAGCAGCTTGCATATGTTCATTTATTTCTATGGAAATATCATTTTGACTTACATGGTCAAAACTTTGGAATAAGTGTCAACATGTGGATTATATATTTACCTATGAAGATAGAAAGTTATAATTTAAATATCTCAGAAGATCATAAAAAGTAAACCTTTTTTGAAAGGAAGCTCCAGATTTTAAAAAACTATGATTGTTCAAGAATAAGAGTCTGTGAAAGAAACTTTGATCAATTGTGACCAAATAGGAAAAGTATCAACAGAAGAGACAAGGAAATGAAGGACTGAACGTCCTGTATATTACAGTGTTAGATATAGTCATGAGGAAAAAGCAGAAATATTATTCTCATGAAAGCCAAGATATGTATTATATAAAAGGGGCAGTTGCAGTACAATTGCATTGTAAGAGTACCGGCAGGTTGAGAATTGAGAATAGGGCTATTAGAACAGACTTGTGAGCTTGAAGAGGGCAGTTTTTGTAAACTGAAAGTGTGAAACTCATACTACAGGAAAATGGAAAGGAATTAAGTTAGAAATTGGTAACTGGTGAGTAGAAACTCCTTTTGAGACTTTATCCAAAAAGACTCTTGCAATAGGGAGAATACTTGGAACACTAGATCTAGAAATGTCTCAAAATTAGTCAGAAGAAAGGCTTTTCTTTTATAGGGAAGTGTAAGCAGGGCTAGCAAGCACTCTGTGACGGAGTGGGGCAAGCAGATGGAAGTGAGGAGATGGCATGATAGAAGTGTTTAACAGGAATATATTCTCTTCTGCAGTCAGTCAATTCTTCAAATGAGGTTTAAGGGAGAATGCTATTCTTCTTTGTACTTGCTTAAGCTAAAGAGTGAGCCTATAGAGGGAAGAAAAGCCTGGCTACCATTGAATTAAGTCAAGTCAATGGGTCAATAATGGGTAAATGCAAGTACTCCGTCATTACATATACACTATTATGTAGATACATGATGATGGATAGATAGATAAGATATAGAAAAATAGAAGACAGATTGAGCTAAAAGCATCTAGATGGTAAACTTAGGTCTGTTTGATTGCAGGTAACTATGAAAAGTAAATTTTTATGACCCTGCCTAAAGTTATTACCCTCTCTGGGCCTCAGGTGCCTCAGTGGTATAATAGGGCATAAAATCAGATGGTCTCTCCAGGCCTACCTAGATCCAATAACCTGTGATTCTCTGAATCCATCCTATGGCCAAATTATGAAGAACATAATAGAATTAAGACAGCTAAATTCAGGACAGTGAATGTGGAGACCCTGGAAAGGAGAGAGAGGCGGACTCTTCATGCTGTTCGTTGTCAGGAACATTGCTGCAGGTGCAATCACTTTTCTCTGAAATAAGGTGTTTTTCTCTTTTTTTGCTCTCTAGAATAGAAATCAAAATTTTGATATTTTTCTCAGAGGTGGAGGGAAAAAATGCCAGAAGAAGATCAAGTGAAAGCTAAATAACTTAACCCATTAACAGACTATACTAAAATGAATAGAACTGTAGAAAATCAAGTTATTTTTTACCCATTCTGCAGAGAAATAATTTTTGACATAACTGTCATTGCAAAATATCCTATTTGCTAAATGATATATTTCACTTGTCCTATGAGAAATTATGTAAAAAAATAATTCTTTTAGTCATTGAAATCTGATCATGTGATGGTAAGTAAGTAAACATTTATTCTATTATATGTAAGAAGGAATTAGTGAATAAAATAAATAAGATTGTTTTGGAGCTCTTATGAGAATATGTGTCTTATTAGTTTTGCCAAATATCCTATTTTATACTGCATACTCTGACTTCTTTAAGTGCATTGATACTCTAATTAACTGTGTTGGATGATTAGGACAACTCTGTGAGAGTGCTAAAGGGCAAGGTTCAGGGCAGACTCATGATTAAGCAGAATTAAGGTGCATGCAGAGAATAATGGTTTCTTAACATTTTTTTGAAGAATCAAACATATGAAAGTTGAATATACAAGAAAATTTCCAAACATCATTGTGAAGCTTTTATGATTTTTGTTTCTCTCATATGATGAAGTAAACAATTTCCAGCAAAGGCATGCACTCTGCTTCATGTCTTATTAGTGATAGATTATGATGCATATGCAAGTCCACCTCCAGCCCTTTGGTCATTATTTCCAGTGTATTTGATCACTATCCAACTTTGCATTTAGTCAGCTTACTGCCTGCTTCTCAGAAACCTCAGAGTGACTTTCATCACAGTGGGTGCAAGGAGGTTGCTTATAATCTGCTTAGCAAGAAAAGCTGTGTGGATGCCTTGCTCCCTCTACTCTCAGGGTCAGGTTTATCCTGCACAGTCATCTGTCTTGGTTATAAGAGCTGAACGGGGAGAATGGCAGTGACAGTCTGTTTTATTTTGTGCTCTGAGTGCAAGCAGCAGAGTGCTCTGCATATGGTACTTTTAAAGATTTAGCGATTAGGATTTAGGTTCAGTCTGAGGGAAAGATTGACTGATTTTAGCATATTGGTGAACCCTCGCTTCAGGCTGGGAATAAAAACTTTACTTCTCAAGTCTGATGTTATTACTTTTCATTTGTTTTTATTGATTAGCTGTCAGTGATAAGATCTTGCCTCTCAAAACCAGACAGGTGCTGGTGGCCATTTTTCCTTTTTTAAAAGCGTTTGTAGAAACAACTTATAGAAAATAGAAATAAAGAAAATAAAAATGAAAACAAATACTCATGCCATTTTGGAAATAGTAGTTAGATATAAAATATTGAGATATTAGAATTTTACTGACTCGGATAAATTTAAGAATAAAAATAATGAAACATACTTTTCACAGCTAACCCACATATTTTTATCTTACTTAGGTGTGTGTGTGTGTGTGTGTGTGTGTATGTTTTCGTATTATCTCTACCCCATAGCTTGACTTTCTTAGGGAAGAAGGAGCAGGGCATATTTGACACTTTGTTAGTAGATCATTTTTAACCAGCTTCTTCATTAAGAATCATGAAAAAAGACATAATAACAATGGCCATAAAGGAAGGCATGGGACATTTTATATTGATAATCATGTGAGTAAAAATAAAATTAATACATAAATTAAGAAACATATATACATAATTGAAAGTAATCATATAGTATAAGAAATGGGAAAGAGAAAGGATTTTTAATACATTAATGTATTTTTTGAAAAAAATACATAAATACAAAATGATAAACACTGCCAAAAAGTGCACTCTACCAGTTCAAAGAATGCTATTCACAGTGATTTCATGGACGTAATGAGAGTTCTGTTTCTTTGTATTTACAGTCGCTGTGTTATTGTTGTTTATATCTAAACATTGAAATGGAATATGGAGCACCACAAGGCTTAGAGTTGTGAACTGTACCCTGAGTGAGCTCAAATGATTCTGAATATTATGAACTAACTCTCTCATGGGGATTCATGTGGCAAAGCTGTGCTGTGTCTAGGGCTCAGTGTATTGTTGGGAGTTCTCCAAATTAACGTTTGCATGCACTACAATTTTTTACTAAACTATAAGTAACATAAATGCACTAACTAGAAGCTCAATTATATGTTTTCAATCAGTATTAACTATAGCAGTTGTCTTGACCAACAAATGATTTTTTTCAGGAAGAATGTTTAATCAGTGATATTAATAAGATTACCAACACAAAATGAGTTTTTGAAAAATAAAACAGGCCAACATTGAATTGATTTTATCACTGCTTACAAATTTCCCATAGACAATGCATCTTCTTTTTTCCCACAGCTTAGACAAACCACTCTCTCTGCCCCACTGTTGGTCCACCACTGGAAACAATAATTAGTAAGTACTTCACATAAAGTGTGACATGCTATTTAAGTTTTAAAACACTTAAATGACATTGAAGTTAAATTAATTAGAACCATCTAAGCTGTGTTTGGCAGGCATTCAGTTCAACTTGATATGAGAAGGAATTTATTATCAATGTACTATGGTAACTACAGAATTGAAATGAAACTTTCAAGAATCAGGAGAGTTCCAGGTAACTCAGTCGCTAGAACAGGAATTGAGTTATTTGTGCTACTTTTCTTTATCTCCTAATTTTACATGGTATGGGAGAACCTGTAGGATCTTATTGTTACTGAACCAAACTTGGGTCCACTTGCCCTCGCACGGTAAATCCAATCTACTGACAGTGGGTTGTGGTGAAGGAAAGTGCATCATTTATTTCAGGGGCCAAGCAAGGAGTATGGGCAGCTAGTGCTCAAAAGACAGAACTCCCCAATGGGGTTCAAGGAAGAGCTTTTAAAGGCAAGGTGAAGGAGGGGAGTCCCCAGGTGCCTGATCAGCTTACGCATAGTTCTGTGATTAGTTTATGGTGACATAACAGGGTGTGTCACAGGGGCTAACATTATCAATCCTCAGGTTCCAGCCAGTCCGGGGACTATGTGCTAATGGTTATCATGCAGTTAACTTCTTCCATCTGGTGGTGGTTTTAGTATCTGTAAAACAACTCAGGACTGTGCATCAGAAACTTATCTATGTTCTTCAGTGAGGAAATAATGATTCTGTGACTACCTTATGGCAGATTTACTGTTTAAATTGTTACCAGTTCTCCTAGCCCAACTGCTGTTTTTTTTGTAAGTACATGTTCACATTCTTTCAGTCATTAATTCTTTTATTTATTTATTTATTTATTTATTTATTTTTAATTTTTGGCTCTGCTGCGCAGGTTGCGGGATCCTAGCTCCCTGATCAGGGATCAAACCCATGCCACCACAGTGGAAGCGTGGAGTCCAAACCACTGGTTTGTCAGGGAAGTCCCTCAACTGCCTTTTTTTTCTTTTAATAGATATTTATTGGAGTATAATTGCTTCACAATACTCTGTTAGTTTCTGTTATATTCCACATGGGAAAACATATAAGTTGGGCAACATCCAGGCAAAGTAACTCTACATTCAAGATACTTTTGATGTTTCATTGTGTATCCTTTTCATGCATATTTTTTAAATTTATTTTTTAATTGAAATATAGTTGATGTACAATATTCTATGTTATAGATGTACAACATAGTGATTCCCAGTTACATTTCTTTTTATTTTTTTATTTTTTTTTAAATAGATCTTTACTGGAGTATAATTGTTTCACAGTACTCTGTTAGTTTCTGTTGTACACCAAAGTGAATCAGCCATATGCATACATATGTCCCCATATCCCCTCCCTCTTGAGCCACCTTCCAATCCTCCTTATCCTCCCTCTTGACGTCATCACAAAGCACTGAACTGATATCCCTGTCCTATGCTGCTGCTTCCCACTAGCTAGCTATTTTACATTCGGTAGTGTATATATGTCAATGCTACTCTCACTTCACCCCAGCTTCCCCTCCCACCCCATGTCCTCAAGTCCATTCTCTATATCTACATCTTTATTCCTTCCCTGCAACTAGGTTCATCAGTACAATTTTCTTTTGCTTTAGATTCCATATATATGTGTTAGCATACAGTATTTGTTTTTCTCTTTCTGATTTACTTCACTTTGTATGGCAGACTCTAGGTCCATCCACCTCACTACAAATAACACAATTTCATTTCTTTTTATGGCTGAGTAATATTCCATTGTATATATGTGCTATATCTTCTTTATCCATTCATCTGTCTGTGGACATTTAGGTTAGTTCCATGTCCTGGCTATTGTAAATAGTGCTGCAATGAACATTGTGGTACATGTCTCTTTTTGAATTATGGTTTTCTCAGGGTATATGCCCAGTAGTGGGATTGCTGGGTCATATGGTAGTTCTATTTTTAGTTTTTTAAGGAACCTCCAGTACTGTTTTCCATAGTGGTTGTATCAGTTTACATTCCCAACAGCACAGGAGGGTTCCCTTTCCACCACACCCTGTCCAGCATTTACTGTTTGTAGATTTTTTGATAATGGCTATTCTGACCAGCATGAGGTGATACCTCACTATAGTTTCGATTTGCATTTCTCTAATAGTGATGTTGAGCATCTTTTCATGTGCCTCTGGCCATCTGTATGTTTTCCTTGGTAAAATGTCTATTTAGGTCTTCCACCCATTTTTTAACTGGATTGTTTGTTTTTTTGATATTGAGTTCCATGAGCTGTTTGTATATTTTGGAGATTAATCCTTTGTCTGTTGTTTCATTTGCAAATATTTTCTCCGATTCTGAGGGTTGTCTTTTCGTCTTGTTTATGGTTTCCTTTGCTATGCAAAAGCTTTGAAGTTTAGCTAAGTCCCATTTGTTTATTTTTGTTTTTATTTCCATTCCTCTAGGAGGTGGTTCAAAAAAGATTTTGCTGTGGTTTATGTCAAAGAGTGTTTTTCCTGTGTTTTCCTCTAAGAGTTTTATAGTGTCTGGTCTTACATTCAAGTCTTTAATCCATTTTGAGCTTCTTTTTGTGTATGGTGTTAGGGAGTGTTCTAATTTCATTATTTTACATGTAGCTGTCCAGTTTTCCCAGCATCACTTATTGAAGAGGCTGTCTTTTCTCCATTATACATTCTTGCCTCTTTTGTTGTAAATTAGGTGCCCATATGTGCGTGGGTTTGTCTCTGGGCATTCTATCCTGTACCATTGATCTATATTTCTCTTTTTGTACCACTACCATACTGTCTTGATTACTGTAGCTTTGTGGTATAGTTTGAAGTCGGGGAGCTGATTCCTCCAACTCCGTGTTTCTTTCTCAAGATTGCTTTGGCTATTCAGGGTCTTTTGTGTTTCCATACAAATTGTAAAATGTTTTGTTCTAATTCTGTGATAAATACCATTGGTAGTTTGATAGGGATTGCATTGAGTCTTTAGATTGCTTTGGGTACTGTAGTCATTTTCACAATATTGATTCTTCCAATCCAAGAACAAGGTATATTTCTCCATCTATTTATGTCATCTTTGATTTCTTTCATCAGTGTTTTATAGTTTTCTGAGTACAAGTCTTTCACTTCCTTAGGCAGATTTATTCCTAGGTATTTTATTCTTTTTGTTGCAGTGGTAAATGGGAGTGTTTCCTTAATTTCTCTTTCTGATTTTTTGTTGTTGGTGTATAGGAATGCCAGAGATTTATGTGCATTAATTTTTATTTTCTTCATCCGTGCCTCCATTCTATTTCCCAGATTCTGGATCATCTTTACTATCATTACTCTGAATTCTTTTTCAGGTAGATTGCCTATTTCCACTTCATTTATTTGGTCTTGTAGGTTTTTACTTTGCTCCTTCATCTGTGACATATTTTTTTTGCTGTCTCATTTTTTTTCTTTGTATGAGTGGGATTATTTTCCTGTCTTACTGGTTGTTTGGCCTGAGGCCTCCAAAACTGGAGTTTCTAGGCTGTTGTGTAGAGCTGGGTCTTAGTGCTGAGATGAGGACCTCCGTGAGAACTCACTCCAATGAATATTCCCTGGGGTCTGAGATTCTCTGTTAGTTCAGTAGTCCAGACTCAGAGCTCCCACCACCGAAGCTCCGGCCCGACCACTGGCTCATGAACCAAGATCCCACAAGCCGTGTGGGGTGGCAAAACATCAACAACAAAAGAGAGCAATAACAAACTAAAAAATAAAATTAGACTAGGAAACTACCAGATATGTTAGAAAGAATATAAAAATAAAAATATAGATGAGTCAACAACTAGATGGTACATCAGTACCACAATAGTAAGAAAGAGGAGGAGGGAAAACAAAAAAAAAAAAAAAAAAGAGGAAAAAAAAAAGGGGGAAAAGGCCTTGGCTGTGGAGGGCGGGGCCTAAACAAGGGCAAGATTTAGATGGTGGGTGGGGCCTATGCTTAGGACCCATAAGCCTGGAAAAGGCCGTCAGGGCTGTGGGGGGTGAGGCTTAGGCTCAAGGAACAGAAGGAGCCCAGGTGTGCCCTACCCCTGGTCTCAGAGGGTGGGGGAATTCACCTGTGAGCCCAGCAAGCTTTGTGGGCTTGACAGGGTCGGGCAAACACCCTCCTCTCCTCTCCTGCTCCTCTGGTCCCAGAGGGCCCCTTCTGCCTGCCTCTCCTGATCTTCCCAACCTCCCTCCTATGCACCCAAGGGCCCATGCAGCTTGGAGGGGCTTTAGGGGGGTACCGGTGTGGGAGCTCAGCAGGCTCCCCAGCCCAAGTGGGCCAGGCAATCGCCCTCTTCTCTCATGCTCTTCCTGGATGGTCCCTCCCACCTACCTCTCCTTATCTCCCTGGCCTCAAGGGTACTGATCCTGTCTGGCCTCCACTTCTCCCCCTCGGTCCCCCCACATCCTACCAGTTCACTTAGTGGCTCCTTCCATCTCCTTGTGCATCAGAGTCCCCCACCAACAGCTGGCAGGCACCCTAGTTGTGGGGAGACGCTATCTTGGCATCTTCCCACACCGCCATCTTGACTCTGCTCCTCAGTCATTAATTCTTGAGCCATCCTTTTTTGACTCAGGGGAGGCCTGGGAGCGCATAGATTTTCTACAAACAAGAGGCAGGTGGAGGACATGAAGAGGGATTCTGTCCTGGGAAGGCCCCATAGTGTCCTGTTTGTTTACATTATTTGGAATTGACATTCTGTGTTGAAAGTTTGGTGCCTTAATATAACTGCTGTCTTTGGGATTGCATTCATAATTTTTTAATTAATTAATTAATTAATTAATTTCTGGCTCCATTGGGTCTTTGTTCCTGCGCACAGGCTTTCTCTAGTGTGGCGAGCGGGGACTACTCTTTGTTGTAGTTCGCGGGCTCCTCATTGTGGTGGCTTCTTGTTGCAGAGCATGGGCTCTAGGCACACGGGCTTCAGTAGCTATGACATGCAGTCTCAGTAGTTGTGGCATGCGAGCTCTAGAGTGCAGGCTTAGTAGTTGTGGTGCACGGGCTTAGTTGCTCCAAGGCATTTGGGGTCTTCCCAGGCCAGGGCTTAAACCCATATCCCCTGCACTGGCAGGCAGGTTCTTAACCACTGAGCCACCAGGGAAGCACCTGAAATAAAGTTATTGACCTGAAACATGACCACCCATTAAGGAAAGATCAGCCAAAGACTTTCTAATGCTCTTATCTGAGTGACTTTTAATCTTGCTGTTGCATTTGTAAATCCTTGTATATGCTTAGTTAGGGCCTATTTATTGCATTGTTTCATCACTCTTGTGTTTACTGTTGCCACACTAGCAGCAATTCAGCAATTCACTACAGAATAATGCAGCTGCATTTGACATATGTAAACATTTGAGGCAGAAAGAGATACTTTACCATGGTGCAAGAGGGAATAAATGGGAATAATGGGATGGAATTAAGAGATGGCAAATATCAAGAGAAATCGCCAGTCATTTTTATTAACCTTAACAGAGAACTTGCAAAAGAAACAAGGCAAAAATATCTTTTGAGACATTAGACCAATATGAGAGCAAAATATTGAGAAATTTAAAGAGTTTTACTCTGAGTATGAAATTAAATGAATGAACTTTATTCTGTATTCCCTTCATGAGAAATCCTATTTCATTATCATCTAGGGAAGCAGCAGTAACTGAATTTTAGAGTAGATACATTGTCTCCCCCAACCCCCCCAAAAAAAACCTCACAGTAAAAATAAAACAGAAGTAATGCATGATGGTATTATACCTTAAGTATAGAATAAAGAAGTACTTTTTTCATTGTTATGTTTTCTTTGATTCTCAAAAAATAAAAGGTTTGATTTTTTGCCTCAGTTAAAATCAGAGAAGGGTGAGTTTCTATTGTTTTCTTTCATCGAAACTCATTTGCAATTGAAGGAACGTGAAAAACTAGGTCAGTGTTTCTCAAAAGTTACTAGTTAAAATTACAGAATTCTGTTCCTCTCTGCAGACCCACTGAACAAATATTTCTGTGGGTGATTTTCTATACACTGCCTTATATCCCAGGTAAGTCCAAGGCACTCTAAACTTTGAAGAACATTGGGCTACACACTAATACAAGCTTTACCCTGAAGAATTCATAGAATCAGAATAAGTTGAATATCAAAGGATAAAATTAAAGTGTGAAAATTTAATAGTTTACTGATATATTATGTGCATGTTACACATTTATATATTATTAATATATGCTAAAATTTTTAATAGATAGTATGTATGTTACGTATATAAAATATATTTCCCTACATCTGTCTCTGCATAGACAGAATGCAGTACAAATCAAAATATCATATAAAAGGAATTTCTAAATGTCTTGCAAATAAAATCATTTCCAATTATTCAAACATATTTAATGCTCCTTAAGCTTACCAATTACTTATGTAATATATTATATTTAGATTGTGTCTTATTGTAAACTAATTGAAAACAATATTTCTGCCTGATACTTTGTTTTATTATATCCCTGAACACTGTCCTTTGCATTTATTATTCTAGGTATGCAAGTTGAAAATGATGCTACCCAGATGTATGGGAACATATACTCACAGAAGTATGAAAAGAGATAAGCAATATATTCTAACCTGTTTGTGATCTTAGGTGGCCTCAGCCTGCAGAGGCTTGAAGTAGGGTTTAGGTTCCTGGCCAGAGATTGAGATCAGGCCGTGACAGTGAGAACACTGAATCCTAACCACTAGACCAGTGGCCAGTGACAAGGCCCTGGCCCTTCGGCTTTGCAGAAAAGAATTCCCACAAAGACAGAAAGTAGTGAAACAAGCAAAGTGTTTATTAGGAGGAAAAAGAGTACAGTATGTGTGGATAGACACACTGGTGGGCTGAGAGAGAGAGTCGTGCCCTCCTGGTAGTTTAAATCACTTATATGGGGCATTTCTTCCAGGTTTCCTTTGGCCAGTCATTTTGATTTGCCTGGTTCAGAGTCCGTATTTGGTATATCTCAGGGTCCTCCCATGTGTGCGCATACATCTCTCAGCCAAGATGGATTCCACCAAAAAGGCCTCTGGGAAGCTAGCATTGCTCTCCTTTTGACTTCCAAGGAGCTTTCTAGTCCGGACGGTTTCCTTGACTTCAAGAATGAGAAATACGTGGTCTCTTATCTTTTATCTGGGCAGGGCTTAGCCTCCTCTCTAGATTGCCCTGCTGTTTTGGAGTTTCCGTCCACAGGAAATGAACTCCAGCTGCTCAACCTGGGGCCCATCTATCTCCTGCCTCCTGTGTAGGATGATATTTAAGTATGAGATACATTTGTTCTTATGTGAATATATTTCATCCATTATTATAATTTCTTCTTAGTTTATTTGTGCTCATCAACTATTCAAATAGAAAACTCTGAAAGTTAAATTTGAGACTATTTAAAATGGTCTAGTTTACTTTCTGTGAGTAATAGAAATTAGAATAATTCCTCTGTCTTGAGGATAAGGGGGAATGGCTCATGAATAGGTAAACCTAACCAGCAAGCGATCAGATATAAAAAGACATTAGTGACAATTACAGAAGGAGTGATCTCTTACAACTTAGAGAAGAAAATCACCTTAGAAAATAACTACCTCAACCATACAATTTAAATATTAAAAAATTCAAGCCATGAGCTATTAAGTGATTAAGCCAAATTAATTCAGAGAGTTAATCATGGACTTTGAAGCAGAATCTAATTCTCTTGACTTTAACTTTGATGCTTTTTTTAAAAAAAAATATGTGCTGCCTTCATAGACCCTCTGACATTTACTCAACCACTATTTTTGTGAGGCAGATCAAAATTTCTTTCCCCACCTTAAGTCTTCCATCAGTATGTACAATTCAGCATCCTGAGTTGGCTCAGCTGGCTGTGTGAATGAGCAGTTTGAATGTCTATGTATGGCTAGTAGCTTAGAAGGTCCACTGGATTATTTTAGCTGAGGCAATGTTTCTAAAATAAAATGAAAAGCTACAGCTTCCACTAGCTTTCTAGTAGAATAGAGGGAAAAATATAAAGCAGAGAATGGTCATAACAGAATATCAGAGGGTAAAATACAGAGGAGCATTATGTTAAAATAAATAATATATTTTAATTATGCTCACAAATTGAAATGCCCCTTGTTTCCCTTTGATCCCTTCAACTGTACCTGAACACAATTTTTCTATTTTTTCTCAGTATTCACCCTCTTAAAAAAATGTCCCTAGAAGTTCCCCTTCCAGTATGGTAAAAGGGGAGCTTCATGGACCTGTTCCCCAAGTTGTTAAAATTGTTAAAAAAAAATTTGGAGGTCTCTAGAAATGGTTTTAAGGGCATCCAACAAATTAAGAAGTATTACTCAAGAACATCTCATAAAATTTGTTAAGAACAGAAATAGTTTATGGCATGTGAAACACAATCCATGACTTTTCCTTCTCAGATCAGCATGACAAAAACTCTAAATAGGTGCAGCCAAGGACACAAGACTCTCTCTTCCCCAGCTCCTAGCTGAAGGGCTGTGATGTCTTCCCAGTGGGGCAGAATATCCATATTTTTCATCATTCCCCCAACTACCTGTTACAGCAGCTCTATTCTGACTGAGTGAGGCCAATAGGTGTGTGGGAGGAGAGTGTGTGTGTGTGTGTGTGTGTGTGTGTGTGTGTTGAAGGTGGGGGTGGGTTCTTCTGCCCCGTTTGCTTCATAGGATAGAGATTCTACCTCAGACTCTGCACACTGAGAATTCTATTGACTTAATTGCCCTTACCCTGGCTCTAGAGAGAAGTGGATAAATGTTACTAAACAATAGAGCTAGTTACATAACAAACAAGCAAATAACAATAATAAACTATGGGAGGTGAGGCAGAACCCAGAATTACTACATTATATTACATAATATCTAGATTTCAACAAGAATTATAAGACATGAACAGAAACAAAATAGTCTGAATCATACATGGGGAGAAAAAAGCAAGCAATATAAACTGCCTGTGAGAGTAACCAGATGTTGGATTTAAGACAGACTTTAGAGTAGCCATTATAAATAATGGCTCAGATATTCAAAGTACTAAAGGAAATCATGATTAAAGAAGTAAAGGAATATATGTTGAGAACTATAAAACACTAATAAAGGAAATTGAAGATGATTCAAAAAAATGGGAAGATATTCCATGCTCTTGGACTGGAAAAATTAATATTGTTAAAATGGCCAAACTACCCAAAGCAATCTACAGATTTAATGTGATCCCTATCAGATTACCCATGACATTTTTCACAAAACTAGAACAAATGATCCTAAGATTAATATGGAACTATAAAAGACACAGACTTACCAAAGATACTCTGAGGGAAAAGAACAAAGCTGGAGGCAAAACCCTCCCAGACTTCAGACAGTACTACATAGCTACAGTAATCAAAGCAGCATGCTATTGGCACAAAAACAGATGTATGGATCAATGGTAGAGAATAGAGAGCCCAGCAGTAAACCCACACACCTATGGTCAATTAATCTTCAACGAAGGAGGCATGAATATAAAATGGAGAAAAGACAGTTTCCTTAGCAAGTGGTGTTAGGAGAGTTGAACAGCCACATGTAAATCGATGAAGTTAGAATACCCCCTCACACCATACACAAAAATAAACTCAAAACTGGCTTAAAGACTTAAATATGACATGACACCATAAAACTCCTAGAAGAAAACATAGGCAAAACATTCTCTGACATATATCACAGCAGTGTTCTCTTAGGTCAGTTTCCCAAGGCAAAAGAAATAAAAGTAAAAGTAAACAAATGGGACCTAATCAAATTTACAAGCTTTTGCACAGCAAAGGAAGCCATAAACAAAATGAAAAGACAGCCTACAGACTAGGAGAAAATATTAACAAATGACGTGACAAACAAGGGCTTAATTTCCAAAATATACAGGTGGCCAACAGACATATGAAAATATGCTCAGCTTCACTAATTATTAGAGAAATGCATATCAAAACTACAGTGAGGTATCACCTCACACTACTTAGAATGGCTAGCATCAAAAAGTCTACAAATAATAAATACTGGAGAAGGTGTGAAGAAAAGGGAACCCTCCTAAATTGTTGGTGGGAATGTAAATTGGTGCAGCCACTATGGAAAACAGTATGGGCGTTCCTTAAAAAACTAAAAATAGAGTTGCCGTATGATCCAGCAATCCCACTCTTGGGCATATATCTGGAGAAAACTCTAATTTGAAAAGACCCGTGCACCACAATGTTCATAGCAGCACTATTTACAATAGCCAAGACATGGAAACAACCTAAATGTCCATTGACAGATGAATGGATAAAGAAGATGTGGTACATATACACAGTGGAATACTACTCAGCCATAAAAAAGAATGAAATAATGCCATTTGCAGCAACATGGATGGACCTAGAGATTATCACACTAAGTGAAGTCAGAAAGAGAAAGACAAATATCATATGATACCACTTATATGTGGAATCTAAAATATGATACAAATGAACTTCTTTATTACATAGAAACAGACTCACAGACATAAAAAACAAACTTATGATGACCAAAGTGGAAAGGGGGAGGAGGGATAAATTAGGAGTTTGGTATTAGCAGATACAAACTACTATGTATAAAATATATAAACAACTGGGTCCTACTGTATAGCACAGGCAACTATATTCAATATCATGTAATAAACCATAATGGAGAAGAATCTGAAAAATATATATATATATATATAACAATCACTTTGCTGTACAGCAGAAACTAACACAACATTGTAAATCAACTATACTTCAATATAATAAATAAATAGAAGTAATAAAGGAAGATATGATAATGTCATCAAATATATAAAGAGATTGAAATTATAAAAACTGAATGGAAATTCTGAGGTTGAAAATTCAATAAATGAAATTAGAAATTCATTAGATGGGTTAAATAGTAGATTTTAAACAGCAGGGAAAATATCAGCTAACTTCAAGATAGTTCAGTAGAGATTATGCAATTTGAAGAACAAAGAGAGAGAATCAAGAAGAATGAGCAGAGTCTCAGAGAAATGCTGGGTACCTTAAAGACAACAGTGTACATGTAATGGGAATGCCAGAAGGAAAAGAGAGAAAAATATGCAATGAATGTCTTAAAACTTCCAAAAATTGATGAAAATATTATTTATACATCCAAGAAGCTTGCCAAAATCTAAGTAGGATAAACACAAATTAGTCCACAAACAAACTCATCATAGTAAAAATGCTAAAAGCCAAAAACAAGGAGAAATTTGGAAGGCAGCAAAAGAAAAATGACTACTTCTAAGTGACCCCGATAAGAATAGAGGCTTATTTATCATCAGAAACAAGGCCAGAAGGCAGTAGGATAACATATTCAAAATATTAAAAGAGAAAAAAAAAACTGTCAATCAAGAACTCTATATCCAGAAAAAACATCTTAAAAAAAGAAGGTGAAATAAAAACATTATAAGAAAAACAAAAACTAAGTGAATTTGCAGTTAGTAGACCCACTTTACAAAATATTCCATGGGAAGTTTTTCAGGCTTTCTGTAAGTGATTCCAGATGGTAATTCAAATCCATATGAAAAAGCAAAAGCACTGATAAAGACAACTATGCAATTATAAAAGACATGGTAAATGCATATCTCATCTCCTTTCTTCTTTTAGCTGATTTAAAAAACAATTACATTAAATAATATGTGCATAATATTGCTGAGCATATAGCATATAAAAATATAATATATTTTTCAATACTAGCACAAAGGAGGCAGGTTAAAGCAAGGTAGTATTGGGCTAAGTAAATGACTCCAGATTGTAACTGAAACCCACAGGAAAAAAATGAAGGAAAACAGAAATGGCAACTAGTTAAGATTACAAAAGCTATAAATATAAACTTGCTGTCCATACTTAGCTTCTTTAAAAGACGTAAAATTGTACAAATAATAATTATAAAAATATATTGTTGAGTGTGAAATATATATAGATGAAATATGTATATTAATACTCCCATTTCATTTCTGTATCACATTAGAATAAATCTGAAACAGAATCTGATATGATTTATGTGGTAGCCCTAGAGAAATCACTAATAACTCAAAACTAAATAATGAAAAATGATAGAAGAAATGAAAATGTCAGATTAGAAAATAATCTCTTATTGGAAATAAAGCAGTAAGGGAGGGTTACATACGCACAAAAAGACATGTGAAAAACATAAAATAAAAGGTAAAATGGTAGACAAATTAAATTATATTAATAATAAGTTTAAATGTAAATTGATTAAACAATTCTATCAAAAGGGAGAGATCAAAAGGATTCAAAAAAGATAGCATTCTGCATATGCCATCTCCATGAGACACACTTTAGATTCAAAGATACAAATAGATGGAAAGTAAAAGAACAGAAAAAATGATATATATCATGCAAACAGCTTTTAAAAGAAAGCTGTAGTGGCTATATGAATATCAGACATTCTTGATTTTAAAATGTTTTTACAGATACAAGGGTACATTTTATAATGATAACAGGGTCAAAACATCAGGAAGCTATAACAATTATAAAAATATTCATTCCTAAACACAGAGCCCCAAAATACATGAAGCAAAAACTGATAGAAATGAAGTTGACATGGACATTTTAACAATAATAATTAGAAACATCAATACTTCAACTTTCAGTAATGGATATGAAGACTAGGCAGATGATCAACAGGAAACAGAAGATTTGAAAACACTGTAAACTGATTAGATCCAACAAACATCAATAGAGCACACCATCCAACAGCAAAATAATATTCTTCTCAAGTGAACATGGAACATACTCCTTATAACATATGCTAGTGATTTAAAATATAGTGCATTAAAGAAAAAATTTTGTGGTATTGTAATGCCAATGAATCAGGAGAGAATTGCCATTGAAAAGATAATTTATTACCCAAAGTATTCAAAAGGAGGGGACACGCCATATCTTGCAGGGCCACAGGAGAAAACCCTGAGGTTCACAGCAGACAGAGAGAGATGAGAACTGTAGGCACAAATCTTTATGGTGGTTTATGTGGGAAAGAATGGGTGAGGCAAGGTAAACTAACTAGTCTGTCCCTAGTGTCTGATACCCAGCCCTGGGGTGATCAGGGAATGTGTATAGTGACCTATAGAGAGTTCAATCAAAGAAGTAGATGGGTTTGGGCTCTGGATCGTTTGGTTTGTATATGCAAAAGCACATGAGTGAGAAAGTTTTTTACTATCTCTAGGAACTGGGTACCCCTGGGAGGGAGAGTCTTTCCAAGTGAGCAAGGTCCTAAATTGTCAAAGTATCAGAAGACAGAAAATATATATTAAAAAGAAACAGAAAACAACAAACAAAAACATGATTAACACAGCTAGGTCTTAAAATAGACAACAATAAACTTAAAAGGTCTGAAGTAATACAAAATAGTTTCCCTAAGCACATGGAATTATATTAGAAATCAATACAAAAATAAATTGGGAAGCTCAGAAACATGAGGAAATTAGACAGCCCACATAAATAGCCAATGGGTCAAAGAAGAAATCACAAGGGAAATTAGAAATTACTTTGAGATGAATACAAAATAAAGATATAACATTAAAAAAACCAACTTCTGGGAATTCTCTGGTGGTCCAGTGGTTAGGACTCCCCGCTTTCACTGTCATGGACCTGAGTTCAATCCTTGGTCAGTCGGTTGGGGAACTAAGATACCGCAAGCCACATGGTACAGCCAACCAAACAAAACAAAAAACAAAACCGACTTCTGAGAAAGCTTTGCTTACAGAGAAATTTATAGTTGTATATTCCTATATTTTAAAAAAAGTATGATGTCCAAACAATAGCCTAACTTTCCACCTTACAACACTGGAAAGAGAAGAGCAAGCTAACCCTAAAATATGCAGAAGGAAAGAAATAATAAAAATTAGAAGAGAATATGGGATAGAAACCAAGAAAGAAATTAAAAACAACAAAGTTGTTTCTTTAAAAAGATTATCAAAATGGACAAAACATTAACTAGATTGATCAAGGAAAAATAAAAGACAGATTACTAGGCTCAGAAATGAAAAAGTAAACACTACTGCTAAACTTAATGAAACAATAGGTCAATAAATTGCTTAATTAACATGAAATAGATACATTCCTAGAAAGTCAAAACTACAAAAGATGACTCAAGAAAAATATTTTAAAAATTAAAATGATCTATAAAAAGAATAAAGATGGAATTTATCATTAAAAAACTATATGCAGAGATAAGTCAATTGGCTAAACTAGTAAATGCTACTAAATACTTAAAGGAGAATTTATACATGTTCTGTATATACTCATCAAAAAATAGCAGGGGAAAACACTTTTCAATTCTGAGGCCAGTATTACCCTTGTACCAAAGCCAGACATAAATGCATAGCAGCACCATTCACAATGGCCAAAAGGTAAAAAACAAACAAACAAACAAACAAAAAACCCTCAGATACCCGTTAATGGATAAATGGATAAACAAAACGGGGTGCACACATACAATTAAATATTATTAAGCCATAAAAATGAAGTACTGACACATGCTTCAATGTGAATAAACTTCAAAAAGTCAAGCTAAGTCAAAGAATCTATAAACAGTTGTCACATATTGTATTGTTACACTTATGTGAAATATTTAGAATATGTAATTCATAAAGATAGAAAGAAACCATATTGGTGGTTGCTAGAGGCTGGGGAATTGGTGGATAGGGAGTGGCAGTTTAATGAGTAGGGGTTTTCTCGGGGCAATGAAAATATTTTGGAACTTGATGTTGGAGGTAGTTGAACAATATTATGAAGGTAGTAAATACCACTGAGTTGTACAGTTTATAATGGTTAATTTTATGTTATATGAGTTTCACCTCAGTAAAACGTAAAAAAGACCAAATCATGTGAGATTACTTCTAAATAGGCATCATTGAATTTAAAACTTCATATTCTGCTTTCTTTGGTAAAATAGACCCTTGTTCATATTAAATTTATTAAGTAGTGTTAATTTTCAAAGTTTTACCCATTTTGGAAAGGTTAGAAGTATAACTTTTGAGGAGATATTATTGGTGGATTGCAATTTTTGTCTAAGATACATGTTAATATGTATTATTAAATATCTTCAAATCATCCAAAAATGAGTAAAGAATCTCAATAGGCATTTCTCCAAATAAGCTATACAAATATTCAATAAACATATGAAAATATGCTCAACATATTAGCCATCAGAAATGTGCAGACCCAAATCACAATGAGATACCAGTTCACACACCAGGATGGTTATAAGAAAAAAATCAGGTAAACCAAATGTTGGCAAGGATGTGAACAAATCAGAACCCTCGTAAACTGCTGGTGGGAATGTATAATTATGCAGACACTTTGGAAATAGTTGGGCAGTTCATTCAAAAAGTAAACATAGAGTTACCATTTGGCCCAGCTATATATATATATATATATATATATATACAAGAGAAATAAAAATATATGTCCACACAAAAACTTGTACATGAATGTTTATAGGAGAATTTTTCTTAAAAGCTAAAAGGTGAAAACAACCCAGTATCCACCGACTGATGAATAGCTAAACAAAATGTGATATGTGTATATAAAGGAATATTATATATTCAACCATAAAAACAGTAGAACGTGAAGGAATCTTGAAAACATCATGTTAAGTGAAAAGTTACAAAAGCACATTTTATATGATTCAATTTATATTAAATACCTGGAATAGACACATTTATAGAGTCAGAAAGGAGATCAATATTTGCTCAGGGCTTTGGGGCTTAGGGTAATTTGCCAGTGATAGTCAAATGGTACAGATTTTCTTCTTGAGGTGACAAAAATGTCGTAAAATGGATTGTGGTGATGGTTCCCCAACTCTGTGAATACATAAAAAAAGTGAATTGTACACTTTAAATTGGTGAATTGTTGAAAACCATTGAATTGTACACTTTAAGTTGGGTAGATTATATGATAAGTGAATTATATCTCAAATAAGCTGTTACCAAGAAAAAAAAAAGCTTCCAATAAATGGCAGATGGTCAATATGGAAATCAGTTGCAGGAAAATAAACAGAAAATAATTGTTCCTGCTTTTTAATTTGTAAAGGTCAATTTGTTATGCATATTTAGGGTTATAAGTTTATACTTGACTTTGAATTCTTAAAATTGTGTAGACTTTAGAAAGCCTGTTAAGAATTCACATTGCCAGTATAGACAGTACTTTTCTCTTCCTTCTGTTCTTGTTTTCCTAGGATTCTGTGACATGTAGCTTATATAAAGCCAAAACGATTTGATGAAGCAGTAAATATTTTATTTACACCAAAAATGTATTTATAAATTCCTTTATTGTAGAAATAGGCATACTCTAGATAAACACAAGGTTTTTATGATCTCTAGTCTCTTTCAGCCTCCAGCCATCTTAAACAGATGCATATAAATAAGTACTATAAATGCTTCAATAAAGTTGATTTCATGGACCCCTTCAGGAAACTTTTTCATACATTCTAGCAACAGCTTTGAATTTAATGTAAATTAGACTCAAACTAATCAACAGAATCGTATAGTTCCACGAATAGGGTTTTATTATAAAATAATCAAGTTTTGAAATGTTGATACAATTTTGTTAATATAAAATGAGATAACAATAAAAACATATTTAAACGAAAGTACTTTTGCTACATGAAGCTCCTAAAACAAGAAAGGAATCCTGTTACTTAGATTTACATCATTGATCATTGAAGAGTTAGACTTTTCTTGTTATGAACTATAATTTTTATCTGCCCTACTATGCTGGTTATTGATCAGTAATTTGATCTCAAATAAGAACAAAAAGCTTTAGATAACATTTCTACTTCCCAAATAATCACTTTCACTACTTCACTCAAATCTTGCCATTAGACTCTCAGTAAACAATGATTGAAGGAATAAATACATGGATGCAAATGTGGTAAATCTTAAATACTTGTTTTACATATTAGATCCAGTAAGATTAAAAAGAAAAAAAAAAGGACCTTACTAAAGTAAATCAGAGTGTAGGATTTTGAGACCCAAAGGTGAATTAGTGAGAATGGAGACTGAGAAATGAAACAATAGTAGAAAGAAAAAAGATACAGAGCAAACAAAAATTTACCTACTTGTAACTATGATAATATCCATGTACTTAAACGCGAGAGATTATTAGAGATAAAACAGTATTTTTCACAACAATAAAAAATTCAACAGGAAGCTTTTACAATTATAAATTATTATTCTCTTACTGATCTAAAACTAATTATGGACAAAAACTAGAGAGTATACAATAAATAGTTTAATATAGAAAAATACATGAAAAACACATTTCACATGGTGAAATAAATATACATGTGGGTATACAAGGATTTGAAGACCGTGTCATCTGCATGTCAATTTGAGGAAAATATTATAGAACTACTCAAAAAATAAACAATCAAGAAATGAAGCTGTAGAGATGTTAAAATCTGATTAAATAGTTTTAACTTGTTTGCAATGAGAAACCAACCTTTTAATCTAAGTGATTATATACATTTGAAATGATTGAGATATTGTATGACAATTGGTTATCCATGGTTTTTAAACATTCTTGAAACAGGAAAAAACTTAATAGTAGGAAATTCATACATAGCATGAAAATACAAGTACTTCAATTATTTCTACAAAACCTTGGCATTGAAGTGAGTACACTTATTATGTTATAGAAGGGTAAAAATAAAGGGCAATCCAAGAGATAATAAGAAACAGCAAGCCAAAAGTTAATACTCTTAAATTTAGATATAAAAAAGTCAAACATATAATTGGAGTATCTTAGAGATATTTTCAGATAAAAATGCTTATAGTTGACTACAAGGAAAATCTTTAAAATATTTAAAATTCGACATTTAAAAATCCACATTCTATAAATCAATAAAATTAGAAATAAATAATACAAATTATTACAATTTATATACTTAGAAATTAACAAATACACATTTAGATAATCCTTTTGTCAACGGAGCAATTCAAAGAGAATTATAATCTCTCCACACACTAATGAAAAGAGGAACATTTCAATGAAAGGCTATGGTAAAATATGCTCACAGGAAAAAATTTAGCTTTCAATGACTTTATTATTTAAGAAAAAAAAAGAAAAGAAGCTTTTTACTAAACTTTAAAAATATTAGAAAAATAACAAGTTAAGCTTGAAACTTTCTAGAGATGTAAATTACTAAATCTAAAAGGCAAAAATAATGAAATGCTTAAAAACGTAAAAATAAAATTATGGAAATGATAAATGAATCCAAAACTTTTTTTTAATTTTTAACATCTTTATTAGAGCATAATTGCTTTACAGTGGTGTGTCAGTTTCTGCTTTATAAGAGTGAATCAGGACTTCCCTGGTGGCGCAGTGGTTGAGAGTCCGCCTGCCAATGCAGGCGACACGGGTTCGTGCCCCGCTCCGGGAAGATCCCACATGCCGCGGAGCGGCTAGGCCCGTGAGCCATGGCCGCTGAGCCTGCACGTCCGGAGCCTGTGCTCCGCAATGGGAGAGGCCACAGCAGTGAGAGGCCCGCGTACCGCAAAAAAAAAAAAAAAAAAAAAAAAAAAGAGTGAATCAGTTATACATATACATATGTTCCCATATCTCTTACCTCTTGCATCTCCCTCCCTCCCACCCTCCCTATCCCACCGCTCTAGGTGGTCACAAAGCACCAAACTGATCTCCGTGTGCTATGCAGCTGCTTACCACTAGTTATCTATTTTACGTTTTGTAGTATATATATGTCTATGCCACTCTCTCACTTTGTCCCAGCTTACCCTTCCCCCTCCCTGTATCCTGAAGTCCATTCTCTAGTAGGTCTGCGTCTTTATTCCCATCTTGCCCCTAGGTTCTTCTGACCATTTTCTTTTTTTTTTTAGATTCCATATATATATGTGTTAGCATACGGTGTTTGTTTTTCTCTTTCTGACTTACTTCACTCTGTGTGACAGTCTCTAGGTCCATCCACCTCACTACAAATAACTCAGTTTCATTCCTTTTTATGGCTGAGTAATATTCCATTGTATACATGTGCCACATCTTCTTTATCCATTCATCTGTTGATGGACACTTAGGTTGCTTCCATGTCCTGGCTATTGTTAATAGAGCTGCAATGAACATTTTGGTACATGACACTTTTTGAATTATGGTTTTCTCAGGGTATATGCCCAGTAGTGGGATTCTTGGGTCGTATGGTGAGTGTTGGTCGGCACTGATCCTCTGTGCAGGAATCTCTCCGCTTTGCCGTCCACACCCCCTTTGCTGCACTCTCCTCCGTGGCCCCGAAGCTGCCCCCTCTGCCACCCAAAGTCTCTGTCTGCAAAGTGGCTTCCTAGTGTGTGGAAACCTTTCCTCCTTCACAGCTCCCTCCCACTGGTGCAGGTCCCATCCCTTCTTTTGTCTCTGTTTTTTCTTTTTTCTTTTGCCCTACCCAGGTATGTGGGGAGTTTCTTGCCTTTTGGGAGGTCTGAGGTCTTCTGCCAGTGTTCAGGAGGTGTTCTGTAGGAGTTGTTCCACATGTAGATGTATTTCTGATGTATTTGTGCAGAGGAAGGTGATTTCCACGTCTTACTCTTCCACCCTCTTGAAGTTCCTCCCCTGGGTTGTTTTAAAATTATAAAAAAGCAATAAACTTACTGTAAATTTGTTTAAGTAAAGCATAAATAAAATATAGATAGATTGCAGAGGTTAAATGTAGAAGGGAGAGGAAACTAAATTGGGTAAATTTAAGAATGAGTAAAAAAGTTATAACTATGGATTTAAAAAGAAAAAAATTATGATTTTGTTAAAAAAAACAAATTCAGTTACTTAGCAAAATGAATAAAATGTTAAAGGATATTGATGGCTTTCTGGAAAAGTTCAATGACTAAAATTTATGATCAAAGAAGTAATTTGGATATTAGTTTTAATGTCATTTTGTTATGAGCTTCATTTTATTAACTATTAATTTCTAAATCATTGATTTTGGGATGTTATTTATTTATTATCACATACATTATTGGATTTTTTTCAATGATTGTGATTTGTAAGATCTCATTAGAGAAAGATATAAACAAGTGTTTTAGAGACTGGGCTTTGAATCCAGACTTATTTCAAATCCCAGCAGCAAGACGTCAGAAGACACAGGAGTAGATGAGTTTAGACCACCTCAGTTTGGGAAAGCCATCACCTCTGAAGTCATTTTACCTTTTATACTTTTCTAGTCTGGTAACTTAATCTGGTTCCTCATGAACTCATGAGAATTTATATTTATTTTAGAGCCAAACTATAGGTAAACTCATCTAAATTCCTTGAACTAATGTTTTACAAAAAACTGACCTATGGCCAAATACTTTTCTCTTCCTGAAATTAGGTAAAAGGCCATAGAACCAGATGTCCACAAGATGAGGAAGTCTGCCTGTTCAGAGCTATGCATAAGCTACTTTGAAGGGGCATTGAGATTCTTTATTAGCTATTCACATATGGGTAAACAAAGTAAACGTTTGATGAAAAATTCCAGTTGTCACACTGCCTGCTACATCTTTAAAGAATACTGATAAATTCAAGGATGGGGAATGAATAGCTTCATAACTATGAAAACATTTCATTTATAATGTATGTCAGGAAATTGGAAAATAAAATAGAATCACCAGTACTACAACACATTGTATGATAGATAAATCATTCAGAGGAAAATGTATATAAAAGACATGCTTCAGAAGGGTAGATCAAGATATATGAAGTGCTTAAGTAAGTAGAAGGGAAAATAAGCATCTAAATGGAGAAACAAAACCAAATTGCCTAATGATAGTTCTAACAGAAGAAAGTTAGCTTAGTTTGGTTTAACTAACAAAATGTTACTAGCAACTGACAAATTTTTTACACAAAATATTGTTTATCAGTAATTATGTCCAGAAAGAACGTATTTCGTGTCAGCACGTTTGGATTTCCAGCTGTGTGTTATGTACTAAGGAGATAAATGAGCTGCACAGGTTGATAGTACCATAAGTGTGGTCCCTGAACTTAGTGGGAATGATGGGAAAACTTGATAGAAAAGTGAGATTTCCTCTAAGATTTAAAGTGTAAAATCAACTTTAAATAATATATCTGATCAAAGTCAAAAGAGACCGAATGGTTCTCACGTCAGTAAAGTTTGACTAAGGATATGAATGAGTGAATTTATCAATCCAAGAAATAAATGTATGATGAAGTTTTAAAGTCGTGGGATCCAAGAATAGTGAGCATGAGACAAGGAAGTTTGGACAGTGTCCATCTGTGTACTGTTCAAGAGACACAGGACAACTGAAACTATGAGAACTGAATATTTATGGATCATCTCTAGGGAAGAAATTATTGGGTTGTCCAAAAAGTTCATTCGGGATTTTCTGTAAGATATGGAAAAAAAACGAACGAACTTTTTGGCCAATCCAATACTTTAGCTTAAAACTAACAGTTCCTTCATTAACACCAGTGTTTCTATTGTGTGGTTAGTGCATCAGACTATCAGAATTTGTAGTCATTTAATATTTGGACCATGTAATCTCTCTTGTTCTAATACCATCCAAGGGATAACAACAATTTATTAGTAACAATTTATAGCCATAGTATTGGGTTGGCCAAAAAGTTCATTCATCTTACGGAAAAAACAGAATAAACTTTTTGGCCAACCCAATATGATTCCCTGAATACTAATTAGGTACCAGGTACCAATATCAACATTTCACATGTATTACTTCCATTTGTTCTTGCAATAACCCAGATGGGATTCTATTACTGTTCTTTTTTTGCTGAGAGGGAAATTAAGACAGAGTGGTTTACTGCTGAAGAATGATGGAGCCAGGATTAAAATGAAGCCTTTATTACACTAGATTTTGTAGTTTTAACTTTTGCCATCTACTGCCTGTTTGTTTTAAGTAGATCTGACTCATGAGGAAAAATTCAAAAATAATATACAATTTTGATTATTTTTTCATTTTAAAGTGATTTCTTATGAAATAAAGTAAGTTTTGATTATGATTTGTTATCTTCTACAGTTACATTAAAAATAATAGTCACTTGGACAATTATATTTTCATTGTATACTGATAAGTATCTTGGGGTCAATATCAAAATAGGAATATAGAGCAAAAGTTTGTCAATATGAGAAAAGTAATAACAGTTATTGATGAATGAGAAAAGAAATAACAGAAAAGTATTATGATATGGTAATATTTTGTATATCAATTTAATATAAAAATCTATGTATATGTGTTCACAGAGTTAGAATATACATGGCATTTTTTGATCATGGAGAAAGTCAATATGAGTAATCAGTAAACTATTAAAGTGAGTTTATAAATAACAGTTATTACATATAAATTGAGGAAGAAGAAGTGTAGTATATATATATATATATATATATATATATATATATATATATATATATATGTATATATATATATATTTTAGGAGTGTAGTATATCAATGATTTACAATTATGCTGTGCAAAAAAATTTGAGACAGGAAGCATAAGAATTATTTTAAAATTAGTTTTTAAGAGGAAATTTATAGATAGGTGAAAATACATATTACATACAAGGCATATATTTTACATTAATTTTATAAATGCAATATATAATATATATAATGCATGAAGTATTGTAAGCAAAAACACCTATGAAATCAAGTTAAAATTTTAAAACATAATCATTAGCCTTTAATGGAAACAACATTCAAATTTATAAGTTAATCTTTCACACTTTGAATTCCTTCCAGATAATGAAGTAGAGTTAGATGTAGAACATTTCACAGGAAAGTTATAAAGTTCATGAAAATCAAAACAAAAAAGTAAAGTGGACTTAGTAAAATGCAGGCAAAAAGTTAGTTGATGAATCTGGAAAATTATCAAATAAGAATAAAGGAGTGAAACTCATGCCAACTAATTTCCAGAACAAATTAAGAGTACAGGCACAAGATGAATCTTATAATCGTTGGCAAGAGTAGAGCAATTATATAACTGCAGAAGATGCTGTAAATCAAATCAACCTAAAAATGCTGGCAATGGCCAAATTTTGGAATGAACAGTGATAGCCACTTAAAGAAGCAAGACAAAGACACTGACAAGGTGGAACATGATTTATTTTGTCCTTACTAATATTAACCATCATTACAAATCACTATTTTGGAAGAATATATAAAAGTATCTTATTAATTATAAAACATTCACACCTAATATAATTTAAAATCAAACATAAAACCAATGTATAAACAGTTTCACTCTTCATTTTTATACCAATGATTCTCAACCATCAGCCTTAGAACAAGTGATGCAAAGCTTTTTATGGCCTCCGTATTCTCTCTTGTTCCATTTTCCCCAGTACAAAGGTCTGTGCTAGAGACTTTAGAAAGATGGCCAGTCTTTTATTTGGTTTTGAATGAAATCAATGTTACAGACAATACTGAGGGTGGAGGAAAACAACGATCTGAACAACGCAAGAGTGGTTATACGTTATAAGTTAATTTCTCAATATTTATCCTTCGTGGAATACAACAACCAGAACTTAGAGAGGAAAAAAAGAACAGATTGACATTTTCACCCCTTTTAACTTTTGGATATGTTTTTAAATTATGTACCTGTATTACATCTAAAAACTTAAAAATAACTTTAAAGTTTTCGTATTAAATTGGTGCTTGTCCTAAAAATGTATTTCAGTTTGTACACAATGCTTATGAATTTTTTACTATTAAAATAATAATAATAATTATTGACATCTATGTCCCGGAGATTCTTTGAAAGGTTTTATATATATTATTTGATTTAATTCTAGCTTTTGAAGTGGCTATAATTACATTTATCTCAAACATTATTTGTTGTGCCATGGACTTCTCAAAATATTTTCGAGAACTGTCTGTGGCTATCCTAACTTTACAGGTGGAGAAAGTCAGGCAAGAAGCCTCTCTTATGGGTTTAATAGAATCTTTGAACTCTGAAATAATGTACAATGGTTTTTGAGGGTTTTTTGTTTCTTTGTTTCCCTTTGGAAACTGACTTAACTTACATTCAATTCTCAATGGTTTTCACAACATAAATCAGATAAAAACAAGTACTCTGAGCTACAGATTTAAAGATGTTCACCTTGTTTCAAAGTTGGGTTTATTTTTTTGTTAGGAGACAAGGTAATTAGTATCCCATAGATGTATGCAGATAAATATACTTTAAAATTCTCTGACATAATTCAAAGTATGAATTTTGGGCATGAATGCAAAAACTGTCCAAAATTGGTTAAATCAACTTATTTAACCATGTATAAAAGAATAATCTTAATGTTAATCACTGATCTTTTTAGAAAAATTCAATATAAATAAGGATATTTAAAATATTCATGGTGTTTATAAAGGGTGGAGGTCTTAAACTTCAGATGCATCATTTTTATTATGAAGAATATACTTTCACAGTCTTGGGCACTAATATCATCAGTTTGACCAAATATTATTTTTTAAAAACCTCTTGGTATACAAAAGGAAAGTGATAAATATCTAAAAGCTTCCAAATTCTAGCTCCTAGATTGAAAAAGTAGTCTTTGTCGAAAAGACTCTAGAATTCTATGCTATTGGCATTTTCCTACTTTGAACTAACCTGCCCCCAGTTTTCTGTTAAGCTATTAAAAAAGGAGAAAGGAAAGGGTCTCCAGAGCTATCTTGATATCTCTTTCCTCACAGTGACACACATCCAGAAATAGGTCTGAATATCCATGAGTTTTTAGTATATGCTAAATAGTGCTTAGTGTTCCATGCAGGAGAGACTGTGTTGCTGTTATTAACTTTCAAACTTCAGTGGTTTAATCTCTTGCTTACAGTACATGGCTAGCTTGTATTGGTAAGATTCTGTTATGCATGCTTACTCAGAGGTCTAGGTAGACGGAGGGAGGCTTGGCCACCTGGGAACTGAAACTTGGAACATGTGGCATTTGAAGTTAGCATGAAATAAGAAAGGAGGAATGGGTAAGGTATACCAGCTTTCAACTACCTCCTACTTAAAAGTGATACTTATTCTAATTGTGTATTTCTCTTTAGACACAAAAACAGATATGGCCCTGGCCAAATAGCAAAGCTGACTGAAATATATAAGGAAACATTTGGACTACCTAGTGAGCATCAACTGTCTCTGCCAGCAGTAACATCTACAAACAATGAGAATAGGGGGACAGTTGACTAAATACTACTGTAAAAAATGAGTAGTGATTTGGAGAAAAATGTTGGACATATAACTCAAACTATACAACAAGATTAATTACAAATAGATCAAAAATCTAAATAGACAATGAAGCAAAAATGCTAGAGGAAAATACAGAAGGTTTTTATTCTAATTAGATAAAGTTTTGTATTAAAATGAAAAGATTGAAAAACAGACCACATCTACTAAAATTAATTAATTTTTTTTAACTAGCTGGAATACACACACACAATTAAAAAAGACAAATAGCAAAAGGCAAAAATGTGGCAACTTGTATCCCAAAAAGATTACTTTCTTGAACAAGCTGGAAGCTTCTACAGAACGATTATAAATGACCAAGAACCTAATAGAACAATATACAAAGATATGTGCATTGCACCAAAAATATGTTTATGGATACTAAGAGGGCAGTTTGATAGTGTATGTTACAATTACAAATGCTCCCACACACACTGTGACTCAGAAACTCCACATCTAAAAATATCTTACATGATTATGTGACTTCATATGAAACAAAATATTTGCAATATTTTTTACTAAATTACCATTTATAACTCCAAATAATTGGAAACAAAATGTTTATCAATATGGTACTGGATAAAATTCAAGTCATCTACCCAATGGAATATTATGCAGCAGTAAAAATAACAAAGATTTTATGTATTAAGATGGGATTATTTCTAAAATATATTTCTAATTAAAAGCAAGCAAGGTGTATGTGTTTTATATATATATGTACTTTTGAATAAACAAAATGGAGGAGTTGATAATCCATAATAACATTTTCTTGTATATTCATGAGGAAACTCAAGGAAGAGTTTGGGAAGGGTGGAAAATGAAAAGATTAGGGATTGTGATTCAGAAATCTTTCCACTGTTGACATCCTTTTTGATGCTTGTACTAAATAACTGTAATACCAATTCAAAAATATCAAATAAAGTATTAAACAATTTAGATGTATTCTAACCAAAGTATAATATTTTGATGAATTAAACAATTTTTATGGACATGTTTCTAAAACACTGATAGAATTGCAATACTCACTTTACACAGTTGAAGTATTTTGAGATTAAAGTCAGTTAAATATTCTTTACTTTTTCATAAACACTGCTATTAAGGAATATATTTCCTATTCAGTTCTTGTGCTCTTTTTGCTTTGTGTATATATGTACATGCCTTTAAATTGTTGGTATTTCATTTTATCCTGACATTCAATTCTTACTTTTCAAAGTCCTTTGATTTTTTTAATCTAAAATATTGCTGTTTCTTTCACATTCCATGTTTCTTCATCAACAGAGCAGCAAAGTACTTTTTCAAGCTACTGACAAAAATGAAAAGTCAAAGTCCCTGCCCTCTAAATCTAGGCACTGCAAATGAATATGACCAAAATAAACAAATGTCCCAAGCAAATGGGCAAGTTCTCACCAAAATAAGGCCTATGTGTGGTGCTGTGAGAGTGGTAAAGGTGTTTTCCTAGGTTGAGGGTTAAATAATCCCTCATGGAAGAAACAATGCCTGAATTCATCCAAAGGATATATAGGAATTTGCTGTGTGAAAACCGGGACCCATTACCTAAGAAACAACACATGCCAACATACAGAGGCATGTTATTTCCATTCAGCCCATCCATGTTTAGTGACTAGTAAGAAATACTTTTTCAAGATGGTTTAGTCAGCTGCTGTTTCACCTCACAGGTGTGTCAGAGACCCAGGATGTTTCTCTCTTGTTTTGCTGCATTGAATATCCTCAATGCCAGTCTTGCTAGTGTTTCACTTCCCTTGTGATTTTCCCCAAAAATAATGTTACTGTTATGACTATTATTGTTCCTGTTGATAATCACTTATTTTTTTCTTTTTAAGATTCAAGATTCTAATTGCATTTTTAAAGATGAAAAAATTATCCTTTTAACAATGTACCTGATAACCTTTCCTGGGATGGATTGTTTTGTAAAAGATAGACCTAGAGTCTGTCATACAGAGTGAAGTAAGTCAGAAAGAGAAAGACAAATACCATATGCTAACACATATATATGGAATTTAAAAAAAAAAATGTCATGAAGAACCTAGGGGTAAAACAGGAATAAAGACACAGACCTACTTGAGAATGGACTTGAGGATATGGGGATGGGGAAGGGTAAGCTGTGACAAAGCGAAAGAGAGGCGTGGACATATATACACTACCAAACGTAAGGTAGATAGATAGTGGGAAGCAGCCGCAGAGCACAGGGAGATCAGCTCTGTGCTTTGTGACCGCCTGGAGGGGTGGGATGGGGAGGGTGGGAGGGAGGAAGATGCATGAGGGAAGGGATGGGGGAACAGATGTATATGTATGACTGATTCACTTTGTTATAAAGCAGAAACTAAAAAATAATAATAATAATAATAATAATAATAAAACTATGTTTTTCTCCTTTGTGGAGTCACAACTTCATTTACTTCCTATTAACTTGTGGTACTTCCAGTTTAATAACTTATTGCCTATCTCTCAAAAGGTTATCAGGCTCAACTGCAAGTACTTTTAGCATCTTAAGATATAATTCACAGAGATCAAGAGATTTAAAATCATTCAGAGCAGCTATCTGCTTTTCAAAAATCTCATTTATTTTGAGCCTCAATTTTCTACTTCAAATATGTGTTCTATGTCTATAGGACATTTCCAAATAAATGTATTATCAACATCTCAAACTCAGCATAACCAAAAATAAATTTGTCATTTCCATGTTCCTCCCCAAAGCACAGCTATGGAAACTTCCTACTTTTCAATGAAATGTTTTGTAATATAATTATAAAATAATTATGATTTTTCTTTATTATCTCTATATATTTGCAAACAAAATCATAACTATTTTCATTATAATATAAAGCTAATCAGGCAACTAAACTTGATTGTTAATGTTTCATAAAAATCATTGAAGCAAATTATTTTTGCTAGAAAAGCATGAAGGAAAGTGCTAAATATTTCCAATAATCCTGAATAACAGGAAACTCATCCTTTGATGTATACTAAAGGAACATTCAGGAAATGTAATAAAATGCAGGAAAGAATAGTTTAATAATGGATTGTAACATTTATTCCTTCCAAACACATATGAGTAATATCACACTATGGTGGCTTTTCTCAAAAATAATCTGAAGGAAGATGATTCTGATTTCCCTGCCTGATTCCGTAAAACAGTACTACACAGAAGGAGGCAGAGACTCCTACTGTACAGTATGAATATATATTCTTCTACTTTAGTCACAGAAGCCCAGTTTGTAGCTTAATAAAATGCAAGTAATGCAGACCAAACACAAGCCTGCATTTCCCAGTCTCCCTTGTAGTAGATGAGGTCAAGTAGCCAAACTCTGAACAATACTGGCAACTCAAAAGAATTGTCGCTCCCAGAATATATTCTTAAAATGAGAAGCTGCCACTTCCATGTTCCTGTTTTTTTCATCCTGCTTCTGAGGGTTGGAAAACACTCCATGCTCATAGATTGAAGGACCTATTTCTAAAATTTCACCAATACCCAAATTGATCTACAGATTCAATCCTGATAAAATAATCGTCCCTTCATCCTTCTTGTCTTCCTTCCTCCCTATTTTATTTTTTTAAAATTCCAGTATGTAAATTACAACTTGATAAAACTATTTAAAAATAAAATTACTCAAGCTGTGTGTATGGGGCCATCCATTGCTTATAATCAGATTGGATATCAAATTCTTAAACTAATGATTGATAATTTAAGGGAAAGCTATAAGTATTTTTTAAGTCTCACTTTATCCAGTGTTCCATACATTTTCATCTCTGACCTCCAAGTCTTTACCAACAGCCTCCTCAGGTTTTTTTTTTTTTTTTTTTTTTTTTTTCCTAATTTTCATCAACCATCCAGTTTCAAGAGCAGTGCCACCATTTTTTTTTTTTTTTTTTTTTTTTGTGGTACGTGGGCCTCTCACTGTTGTGGCCTCCCCCATTGCAGAACACAGGCTCCGGACGCGCAGGCTCAACGGCCATGGCTCACGGGCCTAGCCGCTTTGCGGCATGTGGGATCTTCCCGGACCGGGGCACGAACCCGTGTCCCCTGCATCAGCAGGCAGACTCTCAACCACTGCACCACCAGGGAAGCCCTATGTGCCAACATTTTTTATTTCTCTTATATCAGATGCCTAATTCCAGTTATCACACTTCTGTTCCACTTAGCTGTTGATGCATAACAAATCTGAAAATTTCATGACGTAAAACAAAACAATTATTTTATTATCTCTCATGGTTTTTGTGGATCATGAATTCCAGAAATGTTTACCTGGATGGCCATGTCCTGGAGTTTTATGTAGGTGCAGTCAAACAGTGGCTAAGGCTGGAGTAATGGTGAGGTCTGGGTGCTGGATGAGCTGGTGGTTAGTGCAGCCTCTCTCTTTCTCTATGGAATGCTAGTTTGGTCTTCCTAAGAGCATGATGAGATCATGGCAATTGGAATGACACTTTAAGGCTTCAAATCATGAGTATCCCAGTATTTCAACTAAAAAGGCAGAAGCTTCACTGTCTTTCATGACCTGTCCTTGGAAGTTGTATTGAATAATTTCTGACACGTCTTGATGGTTATAAGTGATTTAAAAACCCATTCAGATTCAAGGGGAGAGGATTATACAATACTTTGTGAGGAGGAGGAGTAATTTTATAGAGAGGCATATTGGATGAGAGATGACACTGCAGTCATCTTGGGAAAAGGCAGTATGCCAAAGTATTATGTTAAAAATTAAATAAATTTATATTCAAAAATATACCAAGGAAGAGTAAAAAGAAATAAAAAGGATGCAAAGCAATTTGCTAAGAATAATATACTGTGAAGTATGTTGTTGTCAGTGATAGCCTTCCTTCTTTTTTAAGATGAATGACAGTTCATGGTAAATAGAGGTAGAGATAGATAAATACATAGATTCATATCACATTTTCTTTATCCATTTGTCTGTTGATGGGCATTTGAGGTGTTTCCATATCTTGACATTTGTTAATAGTGCTGCAATAAACATGGGAGTGCATACATCCCTTCAAGGTCCTGATTTCAATTGTTTTGGATAAATACCCAGAAGTGGGATTGCTGGACCATATGGTCATCTATTTTTAATTTTTGGGGAACCTCCATATTGTTTTCCATAGTAGCTGATCCATTATATTTGCTGGACCATATGGTCATCTATTTTTAATTTTTGGGGAACCTCCATATTGTTTTCCATAGTAGCTGATCCATTATATTCCCACCAACAGTGTGCAAGTGTTCCAATTTCTGTATATCCTTGCTAACACTTGTCATTTTTGTCTTTTTGATAATAGCCACCCTAACAAGTGTGAGATGATATATAGTACAACTTGTAGAAGCATAAAATAAAATGGCCATTTCCTGGAGATGGAGGAAGAGAGAAATAGGGAGTTTTGTTCAATGGGTATAAAGTTACAGTTATGCAAGATGAATAATATAGTGCCTATAGTTAGCAATAAGATGTTGTTTACTTAACAATGTGTTAAAAGGGTACATCTCATGTACTCTTACCACAAAAACAAAAACAAAGGAACACAAGGAAACGTTGGGAGGTGACAGATATGTTTATATTACCTTGATTTTGGTGATGGTATCATGAGTGTATGTAAATGTCCAAACTCATCAAATTGTATACATTAAACACATGCAATTTTTTTGTGTATCAATTAACCTCAATAAAGCTGTAAAAAAATAACAGAAATGTGATATTGGTGTTGAAATGTATAGATGGAAACAAGAGATGTAAAAATGTGTAGAAACATATAGTAGTATACAATGTCAGTAAACACTGACGTGTATTTAGTATTTAATAATTAATATGATATTATAATATATGTTATACACACACATATATATCAGTTGGGGAAGGATAGATTTTCAATATATGATATTGATATGACTGTCCTACAATTTGTGGAAAACAATAAAATTAAAACAGCATGTCTTTTATTATAAACAGAAATAAATCAATATGGTTTAATCATAAAATATAAACCACATAGCCATGAAAGCACTAAAACTAAAAGGGTAAATCTGTATATAATCTCAAAGAGGGAAGGTCCTAATGTTGTACCAAAGGCAAAGAAAATGAAATATTTTTGACATATATGACTGAATGAAAAATAAAAACTAAATAGTTAACTAAGGATAATTTTATTATATAAACATTTTTAAAGAAATAACTCATATTTTTACATAATCTCAAATCAAATTTTAAAAACCAAAACTCCGGGCTTCCCTGGTGGCGCAGTGGATGAGAGTCCGCCTGCCAATGCAGGGGACGTGGGTTCGTGCCCCAGTCCGGGAAGATCCCACATGCCGTGGAGCGGCTGGGCCCGTGAGTCATGGTCACTGAGCCTGTGTGTCCTGAGCCTGTGCTCCGCAACGGGAGAGGCCACAACAGTGAGAGGCCCGTGTACGGCAAAAAACAAAAAAACAAAAAAACAAACAAAAAAAACAAAGCTCCAAAATAATTTGAGCAATTCCACCAAATTTTGTATCTATGCAAGTTAGCCTTTAGTTATTATTTGCACTGAATTCTTTTTTTAATGGCAACTAAATTTTTTAAATTATTGTTTATTTATTTTATTGAAGTATTGGTGATGCACAATATTATATAAGTCTCAGGTGTACAACATAGTGATTCATAATTTTTAAGGTTATGCTCCATTCATAGTTATTATAAGTTATTGTCTATATTCCCTGTGTTGTACAATGTATCTTTGTAGCTTACTTACTTTATACATAGTAGTCTGTATGTCTTAATCCCCTACCCTTAACCTACCTCTCCCCCTTTCCCTCTCCCCACTGGTAAGCACTAGTTTGTTCTCCATATCTGTGAGTCTGTTTCTTTTTTGTTATATTCACTAGTTTGTTTTATTTTTTAGGTTCCATATATAAGTGATATCATACAATATTTATTTTTCTCTGTCTGACTTATTTTCCTTAGCATAATACTCTCCAAGTCCATCCATATTGTTGCAAATGGCAAAATTTAAGTTTTTTTATGGCTGAGTACTATTCACATCTTGTTTATCCATTTATCTGTTGATGGACACATAGGTTGCTTCCATATCTTGGCAATTGCAAATAATGCTGTGAACATTGTGGTGCATGTATCTTTTCAAATTAGTGTTTTCTTTCTTTTTTTTTTTTTTTTTTTTTTTTGGATATGTACCCAGGAGTTATTTGCCATGAATTCTATTCTAACCTTCTTACTTTCCAACTTTTTGCTATCTTTAATTTTCAGGTGTGTCAATTAAAATAACATAGCATTGCACTTTTGCTCTGCTTTTTAAGTGTTGGGTCAAGATGTTTGTTTTCCAGGTCAAAATACTCTTTGCAAGTTATAACAATTTACATAATAAGCTGGAACATTTAGACCATTTACATTTAATGTGATTATTGACGTGACATTGCTTATTATCAGTGGCCCCTCTTGCTTAACAAAAAGTTGCTTCAAATAGAAGACAGTAAAATATTACTAAGCTCTTATATAATATCTAAAATCAGGTACTCAAGAATAAGTAATATAGAACCTATTTATTTTCTAAGAAATATAAATTCAAATTTATGAGACTTTTACTTCCCTGCCAATAATAATTGTTTTAAAGATGTATCTATATATATATAGATATAGATATATGCTTAATCATATCAGGGTGTTGGGGAGTGCTGATGAATGTCAATAGAATGCACATAAACCTTCTAGCACTGTTGATTAAGGGCTCATTAGCCATCAAGATGCATAATTGACCATTTTCATCAGTATTGAAATGCCTGCACTTGACATCCTGTCACCCATGATGGTGAAGAGAAATGCTATTGCATTGGCAATCAACTAATGAGCAATAAAGTATAAAGACCATTTAAGAAAAATGTTAAACATTTATAGCTTATGTAAAAAGAAAACAGAACTACCAAACCTAGTTCTGTGTTCTTAAATAAACTACCAAGTGTTTATTTAAACACTTAGAATGTACAAAATTCTAAGTATTTAAATAAACTTCACATGTCTTTAAAATTATATATTTTGTCTTCCTGTCATTGGCAAGAGGTGATAATTTTAAGGAGTGTTAAAATATAAAGTTTATTAGTTCTTAACTCTATTTCTAAAGTTATTCTAAGTGTGTTATACATATTAAATATTTTAAATCTCGTGACTTCCCTATGAGGATCATATTATTATTTCTATTTTATTGTTGCAGCACAGAAATGTTAAGTAATTTCCACAGTGTCACACATCATGTAAGGATCAGAACCATTATTCCAACCAAGATAGTCGTGCTCCATAGACTGTGCCCTTAGGCATCATGCTACATTAGCTTTCTGTGTTCTGTAAGGTAGTGTTATGGAGGAGAGGAAGAAAAAGAAAACTTAATCTTGGGTAAGAGACCAGGTATAAATATACAAGCAGCCTCAAAATACTAACACTTGAAAATTAAGGAAAGAACCTTTGAAGGGCAAGTTAAAGTTATAATCCACATAACAGAAAAAAGGAAACAAAGTAAAACAGAAGACCATATAGTCTGAATTCAAGATTTGATTCATAATAAGTAACAGTAGAACAGGACCAAGCAGGATAAACAGCATTCCCCACATTTCAGTTTCTGTGTAAAGATTTGCATTTTGTGTGAATCAGGTGAGAAAGTAAATAAATGTTTGCACACGGGCTAATGGACAGGCAACATGGACTAGAGAAAAGACTGTATAAATACTGAAAGCTTAGATATCAAGGAATGGAAAAACATTGTACTTTTGAGGGCTTCTTTTATGTGTCTTAAAAAATGTAAAGGAAGAAAGGAAAGAAAGAAAAAGAAGAAAAGGAAAGAAGGAATTAATAGAAAGAAACAGCTAAAGGAAAGAAAGAAAAAGAAAAAGAAAAAAGGAAGGAAGGAAGAAGGATGGTGGAAGAAGAAAACAAAGAAAGAAAAAGCAATCTCCAAGGATTTTCATTACATTTGATCTCATCTGTCCGTCCCACTGCACATTTCATGTCATTTAGCTATGGGCACCATCTCTCAATAGATTAGTCTATTACTCCATATTTTATCTTTGTGTCTGTTCCTTTTTACATGGCATTGCTTTATTCAAAAGCTTTTCTTTGACCCCAACTGAAACAGTATGTGTACTTAATTTCAAGTCTGTTCCACTCTTACATGAAACCTTGGACTAACTCCACAGCACATATCAGGAGTGCAGTTATTTCTTACATTACTTTATCAAGTACCTGTTGAATGGATTTCATGGCCCAGGAAGTGTGATAGGTTTAGAAATATAAGTAAAATTCCTAAACTTGACTTCCTAATTCTCAAATGCATTCAACACACTCATGATTCAAACTGTAAAATAATCAAATAAATTACTTAAATCACAGTGCAAAAGTGATTTTATAGGTGAATTGAATGCAAAAGGAAGCATGCCAGAGATTTCTGTAACGTATCAAGATGGGCTCAGAGAAAGCTTTATAAAGTGACTGTGTTTGAATTGAGCAAGACAATGCACAAATACACTGAAGTGAGAAATTGCACTATACAGTTTGTATATAGTATGAAAAGATTGCATATAAGATTGTATATAAGGGAGAAATCAATCTAAAGAGAGAAAATAAGGTAAAGCTTTATATGCTAAGCTGTTTGAACTTTACACTGAAAGCTTTGGGAAAGCACCCAAGGATTTTGAGCAGGGAAATGTCCTGATCAAATTTGCTTTTTAGAAAGGTCATTGTAGAATTAGTGTGGAAAACAGATAACACAGGAGCCACCTGAGAGATACAGGAAGCTTTTCCTGATGAATCCACATGAGAAGTGGTGAGAGTCTGAACTGTAGCTGTGGGAGAAAAGGGATTTGTGAGGGATAGAATCTGTAGCATTTATTGACATGATAGAATGTGTAAGTTAAGTGATACACTAACTCTAAGATTCTAACTTAAGAATATGAATGAATGGCAAATTAGTTATTGAGGTAGAGAACATAAGAGAAAAATATTTCCTGAGAAAGTGGCAGAGTCTGATTTGGAACATAATAAATTTGAGCTATCAATGGGACATCCAAACTTCTCGAGAGCAGGTGTGTGGCTCCTTGCTTCCAGAGCCAACACCTGTGCCTAGCACACAATAGTATCTTCCTAAAAATTTATTGCATGAATGAGTGTTGAACGAAAAAATTTTGAGTGAATATAAAGTAGAATTGTGTCATAACTTGATAAAGACATCAGGATCATTAGGTGAGGCCAGGAAAATAAATATTGTTGATCAGGAATTGGCTGTCTAGAGGTAGAGGTATCAGGCCAAGGATAGTGCTTCCAGAATAATATAAAGTGAACTAGCAAAAAACTAAATAAAGGGAGAGCCCAGGAAGTAGGAGAAACATCCAACAGATAGTGGTATCCCAGGAGCTGAGGGAAAAATATTCAAGAAGGAGAGAAATTCCAGGAGTAGCAAAAGTTTCGGAATAGTTATTTAGTATTAAGACAAAAAGACAAAGTGGCCTTTCTGTTTCCTAATATGGATGAATTTCAGGAATTCAGAAAGAGCAGGTTCAGGGATCTTTATGTTTGGGGTGGTTTGTATTGTACAATCCATCATAACATTCTGTGATGTATGCTACTTGAGGAAAATAGTTGGGCTTAAAAATAATGCTGTACGATCCAGTAGGGCAGAGGCAGTTGTTAAATCTGATGTGTTGTGAGTCTGACGTGCGTGCGTGCGTGTGTGTGTGTGTGTGTGTGTGTGTGTGTGTGTGTGATGTTAACAGAAAGGGCTTTGGAGTTAATGAAACCTGAATTCAATTTTCATTCCAGCTGTGTAAACTTGAATAGCTCTGAGCAACTTTCCTATTTAGTAAAGTTTGCAAAATAATACATGCTTCCAGGGAACTTTTAAGTATTAAATGAAATAATAAATACAAAGCACTCAAAACAGTGTCTGAAACTTAGTAGATGGTGAATAAAGGGCAGCTGATTTTAGCGCCAGTATTTCGAATCTTCTCAGTTAAATACATTCGGTGAGAATTAAATCTGAATACAAATCTGTTCCTTCACAGATTCTGATTACCTGATTTAATATTCTGAGGAGGAGGAAAAGGAGGAAAATGAGAAACGTAGTTTGTACTAAGAATTCTTTAAAATATAGTACTGCCTGGCATTGTTAACTGGAGCCTTACCCAAAACATGAGTAAAGAAATCATTACCAGAAAGAACATAAGCCTTCTGATAGGCACTTTTGAACCTATGCAGACACAAGAGTCAGCCATGAATGAGTAGGTGAAATTTCCTTCTCCCCTACTCTTTCTTCTTCTTTCATTAATCCCTCTTCCTTCCCACCTGAATCTTTGAGCACTCTACCAGCATTAATTGCCCCATCTTCTTAATTCCTGTGGTCAGATTCCAAAAGATGGTTCTCTCTTACTTTTTCTACAGAGAGGGAAATGGTAGGTCATGACATTCCTCCATGTATGACAGCTTGTGTTGTCTCCTTTCTACAGAATGAATCTCCTATAAGACAACTGAAAATTATTTTGTTCATATATAACTTTCAAAAAATTTTTATGGTAAAAGACCCTACAACAGGGTTAGGTGAAAATCAACACAATGGACAGAGATTATCATTGTGTCACACCAAGAAATGGAAAAAAAATAATCTTGTAAAGGTCACAGAAATGATTAATTTAGAATATTTCAGTCCTTACTCCAGCAAAACTAAATAAACAGTAACATACAGCTAAATTATATTTAATTATTTACAACAACCTATAATGAAGCTCTTATATAATAAATTTTCCTTCTCTAAAGATATCTTCCTTTTTTAATTGGGATTGTCTTTTGCTGATCCTCATGTGAATATTACTGACTTAGTTTAACCCTGGTACTTGGGCATGATATTTTTTAATTGGAATCCTTATTTCTGTTTGGAAAAAAAAATTCTCATTATCTGTTACGAGGTGGATCAAAGTTCATTTTAAACTGTCTTTTTCAATTGCCTTCCTAAAACATTCTGTTCCCTCTGATACATTCTGCAAAAGCCCTGCAGCCCATGGCATTATAACCTGGAAATGGCTCTCTCCACAGATAGCTGACCTAAATACTGTGCCTTTATGACCTGTATTCTTCTCTGTGGGTTCTTTTTTTTTCTTTTCTTTTCTCTTTTTTTTTTTCCTTTTATTTTGAGCACATTAAGGCAATGGAGAACATTTTATCCTGCTTCCCGCGTGTATCTTCCTGATTAGGAGACAAGCTAAAAATGAACTTGGCATTTGAGGAGAAATATGGAAACAAGATACCTGTTGCAAGGCACTTTAAAGTGCTTCCTTAGATTCCCTGTAATGAATGTGCACCTACTTGGCTATCTTTAATACAATATCGATATGTAGAAAACAAATGATAAATTATTTTTAACACAGGCAATCCCAGAACAATTTAAAATGGAGAAAGTATAAACAATAACCTAAAATTTAAAAAATACTAGACATATTTTAGCTATTTTATGGTTAAAAATGTGTGATTTTTCCAGCTGGTTTTAAAAGATGCTTCGAAAGTGACTTCTAACCTAAGTTACCATACAATGAAATACGCATCATTTAACCTTGTTAAAATAACAACAAAAATATATTTGGTGTTATTGAATCACCACCAAGAGATGGAAGTAACATGTAGTCACACCATGGTGTGACTATCAGAAGTAGTCTGACATTCCAGCATGAAATTTTAATATTGAACTTTGATGACTCTTCATTTCTTCCGTTTTCCTGCCTGTTTGATACTGTTATATTTCCTCTGTTTTGTTTACATTTGCTCTCCTGAAGATTTTAATTGTATACTTAGGTTTTTTTCACAGTTTGTAAGTTATTTAATTGAAATAAAATCCAACTTCATCTATAATGAAGCTACCAAAAATGGATGTGTTTAGGGGATGTAAAATGTGACTCTGAACAAAGAAAGCTTGTTGCCAGTCACGGCAATCTGGCATCCAATGATCTCTGCAAGTTGTACATTTAATTAGACTGAAAACTCATTAAAGTATCTGGGAATATTAAGATGATGCTATGAATCTAAATAGAAGTGTGCAGCCATTTGACAAACAGTTGGCTGAGACTGCCAACACCTGCCTTGACTGTCTCTACCCTCCCCCACAGACACAAATATTCAGAAAACATCCTTGGATGATACATAATATCTTCTAAACAGCCTCATTCAAAGCAGCATGTTATAGAAATGCAATATATGTAACAATGTATATTTTTGTTCCTCTGAGGCATAACAAATAAATTACACTAATATTAAAGAGTTGTTCTTCAGTTATCCTCAGTGATGCAAGTTAAGAAAGAAATCATTGTCAAACTGTTAATTATTTCATATAGAAAATCTCTGGGGTAGCATCAAAAGTAGAATTATAATTGAATGATTTTTATAATTTTAAAGTAGAATAAAACAACTCAAATGTATAAATAAAATTAAGAGTACTTGCAATTATTTAATGAAGAATTTATTTCTTCTAAAATGACAAAATGAATCACAAACAAGATGCAAATATCCATGTGGAGACATAATAAAATTCCACTTTTATTTAAAAATTACTAACTTCTCTCCACATCCTCTCCAGCATTTATTGTTTGTAGATTTTTGATGATGGCCATTCTGACTGCTGTGAGGTGATACCTCATTGTAGTTTTGATTTGCATTTCACTAATGATGAATGATGTTGAGCATTCTTTAATGTGTTTGTTGGCTGTCTGTATATCTTCTTTGGACAAATGTCTATTTAGCTCTTCTGCCCATTTTTGGGTTGGGTTGTTTGTTTCCTGTCTGTATATGTTCTTTGGAGAAATGTCTATTTAGGTCCTCTGCCCATTTTTGGATTAGGTTGTTTGTTTTTTTGATATTGAGCTGCATGAGCTGCTTGAAATTTTGGAGATTACTCCTTTGTCAGTTGCTTCATTTGCAAATATTTTCTCCTGTTCTGAGGGTTGTCTTTTTGTCTTGTTTATGGTTTCCTTTGCTGTGCAAAAGCTTTTAAGTTTCATTAGGTCCCATTTGTTTATTTTTGTTTTTATTTCCATTTCTCTAGGAGGTCAAAAAGGATCTTGCTGTGATTTATGTCATAGAGTGTTCTGCCTATGTTTTCCTCCAAGAGTTTGATAGTTTCTGGCCTTACATTTAGGTCTTTAATCCATTTTGAGTTTATTTTTGTGTATGGTGTTAGGGAGTGTTCTAATTTCATGCTTTTACATGTATGGTGTTAGCGAGTGTTTTTTTTTTTTAATATATGGTGTTAGAGAGTGTTCTAATTTCATTCTTTTACATGTAGCTGTCCAGTTTTCCCAGCACCACTTATTGAAGAGTCTGTCTTTTCTCCACTTTATATTCTTCCCTCCTTTATCAAAGATAAAGTGACCATATGTGTGTGGGTTAATCTCTGGGCTTTCTATCCTGTTCCATTGATCTATAGTTCTGTTTTTGTGCCAGTACCATACTGTATTGATTACTGTAGCTTTCTAGTATAGTCTGAAGTCTGGGAGCCTGATTCCTCCAGTTGCATTTTTCTTTCTCAAGATTGCTTTGGCTATTCGGAGTCTTTTGTGTTTCTATACAAATTGTGAAATTTTTTGTTCTAGTTCTGTGAAAAAATACCATTGGTAGTTTGATAGGGATTGCATTGAATCTGTAGATTGTTTTGGGTAGTATAGTCATTTCCACAATGTTGACATTTCCAAATCCAAGAACATGGTATATCTGTCCATCTGTTTGTATCATCTTTAATTTCTTTCATCAGTGTCTTATAGTTTTGTGCATAGAGGTCTCTTGCCTCCTTAGCTAGGTTTATTCCTAGGTATTTTATTCCTTTTGTTGCAGTGGTAAATGGGAGTGTTTCCTTAATTTCTCTTTCAGATTTTTCATCATTCGTGTATAGGAATGCAAGAGATTTCTGTGCATTAATTTTGTATCCTGCTATTCTACCAAATTCATTGATTATCTCTAGTAGGTTTCTGGTAGCATCTTTGGATTCTCTATGAATAGTATCATGTCATCTGCAAACAGTGACAGCTTTACTGCTTTTCTGATTTGGATTGCCTTTATTTCTTTTTCTTCTCTGATTGCTGTGGCTAAAACTTCCAAAGCTATGTTGAATAATAGTGGTGAGAGTGGGCAACCTTGTCTTGTTCCTGATCTTAGAGGAAATGGTTTCAGTTTTTCACCATTGAGAACGATGTTGGCTATGGATTTGTCATATATGGCCTTTATTATGTTGAGGAAAGTTCCCTCTTTGCGTTCTTTCTGGACAGTTTTTCTCATAAACGGGTGTTGAATTTTTTTGGAAGCCTCTTCTGCATCTATTGAGATGATCATATGTTTTTTATTCCTTCAATTTGTTAATATGGTGTATTGCATTGATTGATGTGCATATATTGAAGAATCCTTGCATTACTGTGATAAACCTCACTTGGTCATGGTGTATGATCCTTATAAAGTGCTGTTGGATTCTGTTTGCTAGTACTTTGCTGAGGATTTTTAGGTCTATGTTCATCAGTTATATTGGCCTGTAGTTTTCTTTCTTTGTGACATCCTTGTCTGGTTTGGGTATCAAGGTGATGGTGGCCTCGTAGAATGAGTTTGGGAGTGTTCCTCCCTCTGCTATATTTTGGAAGAGTTTGAGAAGGATAGGTGTTAGCTCTTCTCTAAATTTTGATAGAATTAGCCTGTGAAGCAATCTGGTCCTGGGCTTTTGTTTGTTGGAAGATTTTAAATCACAGTCTCAATTTCAGTTCTTGTGATTGGTCTGTTTATATTTTGTATTTCTTCCTGGTTCAGCCTCAGAAGGTTGTGCTTTTCTAAGAATTTGTCCATTTCTTCCAGGTTGTACATTTATTGGTGTATAGCTGCTTGTAGTAATCTCTCATGATCCTTTATATTTCTGCAGTGTTAGTTGTTACTTCTCCTTTTTCATTTCTAATTCTATTGATTTGAGTCTTCTCCCTTTTTTTCTTGATGAGTCTGGCTAATGGTTTATCTTTTTTTTTTTATCTTCTCAAAGAGCCAGCTTTTAGTTTTATTCATCTTTGCTATTGTTTCCTTCATTTATTTTTCATTTATATCTGTTGTTATCTTTATGATTTCTTTCCTTTTGCTAACTTTGGGTTTTTCTTGTTCTTCTTTCTCTAATTACTTTGGGTGTAAGCTTAGGCTGTTTATTTGAGCTGTTTCTTATTTCTTGAGGTAGGACTGTTTTGCTATAAAGTTCCCTCCTAGAACTGCTTTTGCTACATCCCATAGATTTGGGGTCATCGTGTATTCATTGTTATTTGTTTCTAGGTATTTTTTGATTTCCTCTTTGATTTCTTCAGTGATCTCTTGGTTATTTAATAGTGTATTGTTTATCCTCTATGTGTTTGTATTTTTTACAGAATTTTTTCCTGTAACTGATATCTAGTCTCATGGTGTTGTAGTCAGAAAAGATACTCGATATGATTTCAGTTTTCTTAAATTTACCAATCTTTGATTTGTGACCCAAGATATGATCTATCCTGGAGAATGTTCCATGGGCACTTGAGAAGAAAGTGTATTCTGTTGTTTTTGGATGGAATGTCCTATAAATATCAATTAAGTCCATCTTTTTTAATGTATCTATCATTTATAGCTTGTGTTTCCTTATGTATTTTCATTTTGGATGATCTGTCCGTTGGTGAAAGTGTGGTGGTAAAGTCCCCTACTATCATTGTGTTACTATCAATTTCCCCTTATATGGCTGTTAGCATTTGCCTTATGTATTGAGGTGCTCCTATGTTTGTTGCATAAATATTTATAATTTTTATACCTTCCTCTTGGATCGATCCCTTGATCATTATGTAGTGTCCTTCTTTGTCTCTTGTAATAATCTTTATTTTAAAATCTATTTTCTCTTATATGAGAATTGCTATTCCAACTGTCTTTTGATTTCCATTTGCATGGAATATCTTTTTCCATCCCTTCACTTTCAGAGTGTATGTGTCCCTAGGTCTGAAGTAGGTCACTGGTAGACAGCATATATATGGGTCTTGTTTTTGTACCTATTCAGCCAGTCTATGTCTTTTGGTTGGAGCATTTAAGCCATTTACATTTAAGGTTGTTATCAATATGTATGGTCGTATTACCATTTTCTCAATTGTTTGGGTTTGTTATTGTAGGTCTTTTCCTTCTCTTGTGTTTCCTGCTTAGAGAAGTTCCTTTACATTTTTTGTAAAGCTGGTTTGGTGGTGCTGAATTCTCTTAACTTTGCTTGTCTATAAAGGTTTTAATTTCTCTGTTGAATCTGAATGAGATCCTTGCTGGGTAGAGTAATCTTGGTTGTAGGTTTTTCCCTTTCATCACTTAAAATATGTCCTGCCACTCCCTTCTGGCTTGCAGAGTGTCTGCTGAAAGATCAGCTGTTAACCTAATGGGGATTCCCTATATGTTATTTGTTGATTTTCCCTTGCTAATTTTAATATTTTTTCTTTGTATTTAATTTTTGATAGTTTGATTAATATGTGTCTTGGTGTGTTTCTCCTTGGATTTATCCTGTATGGGGCTCTGCACTTCCTGGACTTGATTGACTATTTCCTTTCCCATATTAGGGAAGTTTTCAGCTATAATGTCTTCAAATATTTTCTCAGTTCCCTTCTTTTCCTCTTCTTCTTCCAGGACCCCTATAATTTGAATGCTGGTGCGTTTAATGTTGTCCCAGAGGTCTTGGAGATTGTCCTCAATTATTTTCATTCATTTTTCTTTATTCTGATCTGCAGTAGTTATTTCAACCATCTTATCTTCCAGGTCACTTATCCGTTCTTCTGCCTCATTTATTCTGCTATTTTTTCCTTCTAGAGAATTTTTAATTTCATTTATTGTGCTGTTCATCATTGTTTGCTTTTTAGTTCTTCTATGTCCTTGTTAAATGTTTCTTGTGTTTTCTCCATTCTATTTCCAAGATTTGGATCATCTTTACTATCATTACTCTGAATTGTTTTTCTGGGAGACTGCCTATTTCCTCTTCATTTGTTTGGTCTGGTAGGTTTTTACCTTGTTCCTTCATCTGCTGTGTGTTTCTCTGTCTTCTCATTTTGCTTAACTTACTGTGTTTGGGGTCTCCTTTTTGCAGGCTGCAGGTTCTTAGTTCCTGACGTTTTTGGTGTCAGCCTCCAGTGGCTAGGGTTGTTTCAGTGTGTTTTGTAGCCTTCCTAATGGAGGGGGGACTAGTGCCTGTCTTCTGGTGGATGAGGCTGGATCTTGTCTTTCTGATGTGCAGTACCACGTCTGGTGGTGTGTTTTGGGGCGTCTGTGACCTGATTATGATTTTAGGCAGCCTCTCTCCTAATGGGTGGAGTGTCTTCCTATCTTGCTTGTTGTTTGGCATATGGTGTCTAGCACTGTAGCTTGCTGGTCATTGAGTGGAGCTGGGTCTTAGTGTTTAGATGGAGATCTCTGTGATAGTTTTCACCATTTGATATTATGTGGAGCTGGGAGATCTCTGGTGGACCAATGTCCTGAACTTGGCTCTCCCACCTCAGAGTCACAGGCCTGACACCCAGATGGAGCACCAAGACCCTGTTAGCCAAAAGGCTCAGAAGAAAATGGAGAAAAATTTAAAAAAATAAAAGAAAATAAAAAGTTATTAAAATAAAAAGTAAGGGCTTCCCTGGTTGCACAGTGGTTGAGAGTCCGCCTGCTGATGCAGGGGATACAGGTTCATGCTCTGGTCTGGGAAGATTCCACATGCTGCGGAGCGGCTAGGCCAGTGAGCCATGGACGCTGAGCCTGCATATCTGGAGCCTGTTACTCCACCACGGGAGAAGCCACAAGAGTGAGAGGCCTGCGTACTGCCAAAAAAGGTAAATAAATAAATAAAATAAAATAAAATAAAAAGTAGATCCGGAGGAAGATGGCGGAAGAGTAAGGTGCGGAGATCACCTTCCTCCCCACAGATACATCAGAAATTCATCTACACGTGGAGCAACTCCTACAGAACACCTACTGAACGCTGACAGAAGACCTCAGACCCCCCCAAAAGGCAAGAAACTCCCCACATACCTGGGTAGGGCAAAAGAAAAAAGAATAAACAGAGACAAAAGGATAAGGACGGGACCTGCACCAGTGGGAGCGAACTGTGAAGGAGGAAAGGTTTCCACACACTAGGAGCCCCTTCGTGGGCGGAGACTGCGGGTGGTGGAGGGGGAAGCTTCGGAGTAGCGGAGGAGAGCACAGCAACAGGGGTGCGGAGGGCAAGGCGGAGAGATTCCGGCACAGAGGATCGGTGCACTCAGGCACACACCAGCCCGAGAGGCTTGTCTGCTCGGCCGCCGGGGCGGGCGGGGCTGGGAGCTGAGGCTCGGGTATCGGGTTTCGGTCGGAGCACAGGGGGAGTCCGGGGAAAAAGTCTGGAGCTGCCGAAGAGGCAAGAGACTTTTTCTTCCCTTTTGTTTCCTGGTGCGCGAGGAGAGGGCATTAAGAGCACTTCTTAAAGAAGCTCCAGAGACAGGCGCGAGCCGCGGCTATCAGCTCGGACCCCAGAGACGGGCGTGGGACGCTGGGACTGCTGCTGCCACCGCCACAAGGCCTGTGTGCGAGCGCAGGTCACTGTCCACCCCCCCCTTCCAGGGAGCCTGTGCAGCCCACCACTGCTGGGGTCCCGGTACCCAGGGACGGCTTCCCAGGGTAAGTGCAAGGAGCGCCTCGGGATGGTGCAACGTCACGCCGGCCTCTGCTGCCGCAGGCGCGCCCCGCACTGTGTGCCCCTCCCTCCCCTTGGCCTGAGTGAGCCAGAGCCCCCGATCAGCGGCTCCTTTAAACCCGTCCTATCTGAGCGAAGAACGGATGCCCTCCGGCGACCTACGCGCAGAGGCGGGGCCAGGCCCAAGGCTGAGACCCGGGAGCTGTGAGAGCAGAGAAGAGACAGGGAAATCACTCTGTGCAGCCTCGGAGGCAGCGGATTAAAGCTCCACAGTCCGCTTGATATGCTCTTAGTCTGTGGAGTGCATGAATGGACAGCGAATCATCCCAAATTGAGGAAGTGGACTTTGAGAGCAGGATTTAAGATTTTTTTCCCCTTTTCCTCCTTTTACAACGAATTATCCCAAATTAAGGAGTGGACTTTGAAAGCAAGATTTCAGACTTTTTCCCCTTTCCCTCTTTTTACAACGAATTATCCCAAATTGAGGAGGTGGAATTTGAGAGCAAGATTTTCGATATTTTTCCCCCTGTTCTCTTTTTGTGAATGTGGATGTGTATACTTCTGTGTGAGATTTTCTCTGTATAGCTGTGCTTCCACCATAGGTCCCAGGGTTCTATCCGTCCGTTTTTTATTCAATAATTACTTTTTTATTTTTACTAACGCTACAATATTTTATACTTTATTCTATTTTACTTTATCTTGTCTCTTTCTTTTTTTTCCTACCTTCCCTTCCTCCCTCCCTCCCTCAGCCCCTTTCTTTCTTTCTTTCTTTCTTTCTTTCTTTCTTTCTTTCTTTCTTTCTTTCTTTCTTTCTTTCATTCCTCCCTCCCTACTGTCTGTCTTTCTTTCTTTCCTTCCTCCCTCCCTCGCTTCCTTCTTCCTTTCACTCTTTCTTTTTCTTTCCTTCCACCCTACCTCCCTCCTTTCTTTCTTTCTTCCTTCCTTCCTTTCTTTCCTTCTTCCTTTCTTTCTCTCTCTCTTTCTTCCTTCTACTAATTCTTTCTTTCTACTTTTTCTACCTTTTATTCTGAGCCGGGTAGATGAAAGGCTCTTGGTGCTGCAGCCAGGAGTCAGTGCTGTGCCTCTGAAGTGGGAGAGCCAACTTCAGGACACGGGTCCACAAGAGACCTCCCAGCTCCACATAATATCAAGCGGCGAAAATCTCCCAGAGATCTCCATCTCAACACCAGCACCCAGGTTCGGTCAACGACCAGCAAGCTACAGTGCTGGTCACCCTATGCCAAGCAACTAGCAAGACAGGAACACAACCCAACCCATTAGCAGGGAGGCTGCCTAAAACATAATAAGGCCACAGGCACCCCAAAACACACCACCAGACGTGGACCTGTCCACCAGAAAGACAAGATCGAGCCTCAACCACCAGAACACAGGCACTAGTCCCCCTCACCAGGAAGCCTACACAACCTACTGAAACAACCTTAGCCACTGGGGACAGACACCAAAAACAACGGGAACTACGAATCTGCAGCCTGCAAAAAGGAGACCCCAAACACAGTAACATAAGCAAAATGAGAAGACAGAAAAACACACAGCAGGTGAAGGAGCAAGATAAAAACCTACCAGACCTAACAAATGAAGAGGCAATAGGCAGTCTACCTGAAAAAGAATTCAGAATAATGATAGTAAAGCTGATCCAAGATTCTATTTCCATGATCCAAAATCTTGGAAATAGAATAGACAAAATGCAAGAAACAGTTAACAAGGACCTAGAAGAACTAAAGATGAATCAAGCATCGATTAAAAACACAATAAATGAAATGAAAAAAAAACTCTAGATGGGATCAATAGCAGAATAACTGAGGCAGAAGAACGGATAAGTGAGGTGGAAGGTAAAATAGTGGAAATAACTGATGCAGAGCAAAATAAAGAAAAAAGAATGAAAAGAACAGAGGACAGTCTCAGAGACCTCTGGGACAACATTAAATGCACCAACATTCGAATTATAGGGGTTCCAGAAGAAGAAGAGAAAAAGAAAGGGACTGAGAAAATATTTGAAGAGATTATAGTTGAAAACTTCCCTAATATGGGAAAGGAAATAGTTAATCAAGTCCAGGAGGCACAGAGAGTCCCATACAGAATAAATCCAAGGAGAAATACGCCAAGACACATATAAATCAAACTGTCAAAAATTAAACACAAAGAAATCATATTAAAAGCAGCAAGGGAAAAAAACAAATAACACACAAGGGAATCCCCATCAGGTTAACAGCTGATCTCTCAGCAGAAACTCTACAAGCCAGAAGGGAGTGGCAGGACATAATTAAAGTGATGAAGGAGAGAAACCTGCAAACAAGATTACTCTACCCAGTAAGGATCTCATTCAGATTTGATGGAGAAATTAAAATCTTTACAGACAAGCAAAAGCTGAGAGAGTTCAGCACCACCAAACCAGCTTTACAACAAATGCTAAAGGAACTTCTCTAGGCAAGAAACACAACAGAAGGAAAAGACCTACAATAACGAACCCAAAACAATTAAGGAAATGGGAATAGGAACATACATATCGATAATTACCTTAAATGTAAATGGACTAAATGCTCCCACCAAAAGACACAGATTGGCTGAATGGATACAAAAACAAGACCCATATATATGCTGTCTACAAGAGACCCACTTCAGACCTAGAGACACATACAGATTGAAAGTAAGGGGATGGAAAAAGATATTCCATGCAAATGGAAACCAAAAGAAAGCTGGAGTAGCAATTCTTATATCAGACAAAATAGACTTTAAAATAAAGACTATTAGAAGAGACAAAGAAGGACACTACCTAATGATCAAGGGATCGATCCAAGAAGAAGATATAACAATTGTAAATATTTATGCACCCAACATAGGAGCACCTCAATACATAAGGCAAATACTAACAGCTATAAAAGGGGAAATCAACAGTAACACACTCAAAGTAGGGGACTTTAACACCCCACTTTCACCAATGGACAGATCATCCAAAACGAAAATACATAAGGAAACACAAGCTTTAAATGATACATTAAACAAGATGGACTTAATTGATATTTATAGGACATTGCATCCAAAAACAACAGAATACACATTTTTCTCAAGTGCTCATGGAACATTCTCCAGGATAGATCATATCTTGGGTCACAAATCAAGCCTTAGTAAATTTAAGAAAATTGAAATTGTATCAAGTATCTTTTCTGACCACAATGCTTGAGACTAGATATCAATTACAGGAAAAGATCTGTAAAAAATACAAACACATGGAGGCTAAACAGTACACTACTCAATAACGAAGTGATCACTGAAGAAATCAAAGAGGATATAAAAAAATACCTAGAAACAAATGACAATGGAGACACGACGACCCAAATTCTATGGTACACAGCAAAAGCAGTTCTAAGGGGGAAGTTTATAGCAATAAAATCCCACCTTAAGAAACAGGAACAATCTCGAGTAAACAACCTGACCCTGCACCTAAAGCAATTAAAGGAAGAAGAACAAAAAAACCCCAAAGCTAGCAGAAGGAAAGAAATCATAAAGATCAGATCAGAAATAAATGAAAAAGAAGTGACAGAAATGATAGCAAAGATCAATAAAACTAAAAGCTGATTCTTTGAGAAAATAAACCAATTTGATAAACCATTAGCCAGGCTCCTCAAGAAAAAAAGGGAGAAGACTCAAATCAATAGAATTAGAAATGAAAAAGGAGAAGTAACAACTGACACTGCAGAAATACACAAGATCATGAGAGATTACTACAAGCAACTCTATGCCAATAAAATGGACAACCTGGAAGAAATGGACAAATACTTAGAAATTCACAACCTGCCAAGACTGAATCAGGAAGAAATACAAAATATGAATAGACCAATCACAAGCACTGAAATTGAAACTGTGATTAAAAATCTTCCAACAAACAAAAGCCCAGGACCAGATGGCTTCACAGGCGAATTCTATCAAACATTTAGAGAAGAGCTAACACCTATCCTTCTCAAACTCTTCCAAAATATATCAGAGGGAGGAACACTCCCAAACCCATTCTACAAGGCCACCATCACCTTGATACCAAAACCAGGCAAGGATGTCACAAAGAAAACTACAGGCCAATATCACTGATGAACATAGATGCAAAAATCCTCAACAAAATACTAGCAAACAGAATCCAACAGCACATTAAAAGGATCATACACCATGATCAAGTGGGGTTTATTCCAGGAATGCAAGGATTCTTCAATATACACAAATCAATCAATGTGATACACCATATTAACAAATTGAAGAAGAAAAACCATATGATCATCTCAATAGATGCAGAGAAAGCTTTCGACAAAATTCAACACCCATTTATGATAAAATCCCTGCAGAAAGTAGGCATAGCGGGAACTTTCCTCAACATAATAAAGGCCATATATGACAAACCCACAGCCAACATTGTCCTCAATGGTGAAAAACTGAAACCATTTCCACTAAGATCAGGAACAAGACAAGGCTGCCCACTCTCACCACTCTTATTCAACTTAGTTTTGGCCACAGCAATCAGAGAAGAAAAAGAAATAAAAGGAATTCAAATTGGAAAAGAAGTAAAGCTGTCACTGTTTGCAGTTGACATGATACTATACATAGAGAATCCTAAAGATGCTACCATAAAACTACTAGAGCTAATCAATGAATTTGTTAAAGTAGCAGGATACACAATTAATGCACAGAAATCTCTGGCATTCCTGTACACTAATGATGAAAAATCTGAAAATGAAATCAAGAAAACACTCCCATTTACCATTGCAACAAAAAGAATAAAATATCTAGGAATAAACCTACCTAAGGAGACAAAAGACCTGTATGCAGAAAATTAGAAGACACTGATGAAAGAAATTAAAGATGATACAAATAGATGGAGAGATATACCATGCTCCTGGATTGGAAGAATCAATATTGTGAAAATGACTCTACTACCCAAAGCAATCTACAGATTCAATGAAATCCCTATCAAACTACCACTTGCATTTTTCACAGAACTAGAACAAAAAATTTCAAAATTTGTTTGGAAAAACAAAAGACCCCGAATAGCCAAAGCAATCTTGAGAACGAAAAACGGAGCTGGAGGAATCAGGCTTCCTGACTTCAGACTGTACTACAAAGCTACAGTAATAAAGACAGTGTGGTACTGGCACAAAAACAGAAAGATAGATCAGTGGAACAGGATAGAAAGCCCAGAGATAAACCCACACACATATGGTCAACTTATCTTTGATAAAGGAGGCAGGAATGTACAGTGGAGAAAGGACAGCCTCTTCAATAAGTGGTGCTGGGAAAACTGGACAGGGACATGTAAAAGTATGAGATTAGATCATTCCCTGACACCATACACAAAAATAAGCTCAAAATGGATTAAAGACCTAAATGTAAGGCCAGAAACTATCAAACTCTTAGAGGAAAACATAGGCAGAACACTCTATGACATAAATCACAGCAAGATCCTTTTAGACCCACCTCCTAGAGAAATGGAAATAAAAACAAAATAAACAAATGGGACCTAATGAAACTTCAAGGCTTTTGCACAGCAAAGGAAACCATAAACAAGACCAAAAGACAACCCTCAGAATGGGAGAAAATATTTGCAACTGACAAAGGATTAATCTCCAAAATTTATAAGCAGCTCATGCAGCTCAATAGCAAAAAAACAAACAACCCAATCCAAAAATGGGCAGAAGGCTTAAATAGGCATTTCTTCAACGAAGATTTACAGACTGCCAACAAACATATGAAAGAATGCTCAACATCATTAATCATTAGAGAAATGCAAATCAAAACTACAATGAGATATCATCTCACACCAGTCAGAATGGCCATCATTAAGAAATCTAGAAGCAGTAAATGCTGGAGAGGGTGTGGAGAAAAGGGAACACTGTTGCACTGCTGGTGGGAATGTGAATTGGTACAGCAACTATGGAGAACAGTATGGAGGTTCCTTAAAAAACTAAAAATAGAACTGCCATATGACCCAGCAATCCCACTACCTGGCATATACCCTGAGAAAACCATAATTCAAAAAGAGACATGTACCAAAATGTTCATTGCAGTTCTATTCACAATAGCCCAGAGGTGGAAACAACCCAAGTGTCCATCATCAGATGAATGGATAAAGAAGATGTGGCACATATATACAATGGAATATTACTCAGCCATAAAAAGAAACGAAACTGAGCTATTTGTAATGAGGTGGATATACCTAGAGCCTGTCATACAGAGTGAAGTAAGTCAGAAAGAGAAAGACAAATACCGTATGCTAACACATATACATGGAGTTTAAGAAAAAAAATGTCATGAAGAACTTAGGGGTAAAACAGGAATAGAGACACAGACCTACTGGGGGTGGGCTTGGGGATATGGGGTGGGGCTGTGACGGGGCAGGGGAGAGGCATGGACGTGTATCCACTGCCGGGCATTGGGTGGATTGATGGTGGGGTGTGGCCGCGTGGCACGGGGGGATCGGCTCGGTGCTTTGTGGCCGCCTGGAGGGGTGGGATGGGGAGGGTGGGAGGGAGGGAGATGCAGGAGGGAGGGGATGTGGGAACAGATGTATATGTATGACTGATTCACGTTGTTGTAAAGCAGAGACTAATTAAAAAAAAATCCGTCACACTCAAAAAAATAAATAAATAAATATATATATATATATGGGGACCAGAGGTACAAGTAACCATAAGGAAATATTTTGCCAAATCTATAATGTGGGACATTCTACAGGACAAATTATCAGCTTCTTCAATAAACTGGTGACATAAAAGATAAAAAGGAAGGATAATTATTATGGAATTAAAGAGACAAAAGAATAACAACCCAATGCCATGTCTGAACCATGATTCAAAGAAATAAACTGTAAAAGACATCTTTCCCAGTTGTGAATGATATTGAGGAATTTTTACTTTGGTTAGATGTGATTAATGGTGTGATGTTTATGTTTTTTAAAAAATGTCCTATGTATTATATTGGAGGGTTCTAAGTAAAATAACATGATCTCTGGGATAAATGAAATGAAATAAATTTCATTTGATTAAAATGAAAAAAGATTGGCAAAGTGTTGATAGTTGTTGGTTAATGAGCACCTAAAGTAAATCATACTAGCGTTTGGCATATTTGCAATTTTCCATAATAAAAAGGCTGTGTGTGTGTGTGTTTTAGTTTAAAAAAAAAGTAAAAATGTATTAAAAATAAAAAAATAAAAAGTAAGAAAAAAAGAAGAGAGCAACCAAACCAAAAAACAAATCCACCAATGATAACAAGCACTAAAAACTATACCAAAGAGGGCTTCCCTGGTGGCGCAGTGGTTGAGAGTCTGCCTGCCGATGCAGGGGACACGGTTTCGTGCACCGTCCGGGAGGATCCCGCATGCTGCGCAGCGGCTGGGCCCGTGGGCCGGGGCCGCTGAGCCTGCGCGTCCGGAGCCTGTGCGCCGCGGCGGGAGAGGCCACAGCAGTGAGAGGCCCGCGTACCTCAAAAAAAAAAAAAAAAAAACTATACCAAAGAAAAAACTAAAAACAAAATAAACGGACAGACAGAACCCTAGGACAAATGGTAAAAGTAAAGCTATACAGACAAACTCACACAAAGAAGCATACACATACACACTTACAAAAAGAGAAAAAGGAAAAAAATGTATATATATATCTATATATATTTTAAAAAAAGGAAGAGTGCAACCAAATCAATAGACAAATCTACCAATGATAATAAACTCTAAATACTAAACTAAGATAAACATAAAACCAGAAATAAATCATTTGCAGAAAGCAAACCCCAAGTCTATAGTTGCTCCCAAAGTCCACTGCCTCAATTTTGGGATGATTCATTGTCTATTCAGGTATTACAGAGATGCAGGGTACATCAAGTTGATTGTGGAGATTTAACCCACTGCTTCTGAGGCTGCTGGGAGAGATTTCCCTTTCTCTTCTTCGTTCGCACAGCTCCTGGGTTTCAACTTTGGATTTGGCCTTGCCTCTGTGTGAGGGTGTCTATTCTTTGATCAGACAGGATGGGTTAAAGGAGCAGCTGATTCGGGGGCTCTGGCTCACTCAGGCTGGGGGGAGGTAGGGGTACGGAATACGGGACGAGCCTGCGGCAGCAGAGGCTGGCGTGATGTTGCACCAGCCTGAGGCGCCATGTGTTCTCCTGGGGAAGTTGTCCCTGCATCACGGGACCCTGGCAGTGGCGGGCTGCACAGGCTCCCGGGAGGAGAGGTGTGGATAGTGACCTGTGCTTGCACACAGGCTTCTTGGTGGCTGCAGCAGCAGCCTTAGCATCTCATGCTTGTCTCTGGGGTCCGCGCTGGTAGCCACAGCTCGCGTCCGTCTCGAGCTTGTTTAGGCGGTGCTCTGAATCCCCTCTCCTTGTGCACCTGAAACAGTGGTCTCTTGCCTCTTCGGCAGTTCCAGACTTTTTCCCGGACTCCCTCCTCGCCAGCTGTGGCTTACTAGCCCCCTTCAGGCTGTGTTCACGCAGCCAACCCCAGTCCTCTCCCTGGGATCTGACCTCCGAAGCCCGAACCTCAGCTCCCAGCCACGCCCGCCCTGGCGGGTGAGCAGACAAGTCTCTCGGGCTGGTGAGTGTTGTTCTGCACCGATCCTCCGTGCGGGAATCTCTCCTCTTTGCCCTCTACACCCCTGTTGCTGCGCTCTCCTCCACGGCTCCGAAGCTTCCCCCCCTCCACCACCCTCAGTCTCTGCCCGTGAAGGGGCTTCCTAGCGTGTGGAAACTTTTCCTACTTCACAGCTCCCTCCCACTGGTGCAGGTCCCGTCCGTATTCTATTGTCTCTGTTTTTTCTTTTTTCTTTTGCCCTACCCAGGTACGTGGGGAGTTTCTTGACTCTGGGGAGGTCTGAGGTCTTCTGCCAGCGTTCAGTAGGTGTTCTGTAGGTTCCACATGTATTTCTGATGTATTTGTGGGGAGGAAAGTGAACTCCACATCCTACTCTTCCACCATCTTGAAGGTCTCCCCCTAAATTTCTGTTTTATAAGCCACCTAGTGTATGATATTTTGTTATGGCAGCCCTGGCAAACTAATATAATGATTCTGGCTAATATGTGGAAAGCATATTTATTAGGAACATAGGTTTAGAGGTAGTACAGAAGTGAGATGTTGGTGAAATGGGCTAAAGAGATGTAGGAAATGGCAGGAGGTATTTAGGTCCTAATATATATTAGGAAATTAGAGCCATTAGGATTTCCTGACAAAGTGAATATGGGATGTGAGATAAGGATAATCCCAAGTTTTTTTCCCATTGCCATATTTCATTTTTGTCCGTGTTGAAATTAAGATTGTTTTTCTGGTCCAGTGTATGCTTTAATGCATACTAGCTTTGTTCATTTGTTGGTTTTTAATAAATATATTTCACTAATGAAAATATGCATTACACATTATGCATTAAAATAAGAGCCACATAATTTAATATTAGACTCAGTTAATCTCACCTCTTCACAGCAAAGTTATCAGACAGCCTAGTTGGAAATACATTCACTGAGTGACAGTATGGCAAGGCTCTTTTCAGTTTTGAAAAGTTTGGATGAATTCCAGAGATCAATGTAGAAATTAATTGCTTACAGTTTCTGGCACAAGTCTTCTCATCAGCACTGATTTTTTGAACAGCCATCATAACAGGGCACTGCTTGCCAAGGTAAGGAGCCTGACAGTTTTGCAATTAGAGAGGATTGTGTGGATGATCTGTTGGTTTTAGGAGGATATGTGCACATTGTACAAAGGCAAATTAACCAGTGTTTTAAAAAGAATTGTTTAATATTCTCTCACTTAACTTCTCTATCATTCACTTTATTTCTCCCATAAGGAACAGACTTGAAAATAATTAGACATAAATATCTCTGAGGTTAGCTTCTTTTGTATGTGTTTTTACAATGTTGTACTTATAATTTAATCATTCCAGAAATTATGGGAAATTGATTTTTATGAAAATAAAGCATCTGGTGACATAAATAATGTTTGCAGAATTGAGTAATTTATAATACCTAAGGCATTGCATGAAGTGAACTTCAACTCAAAGTGGTAATTAAAAACATCACCCTACCCTTTGCAGGTTTTAGAAAATGCTCTATTCTATGAAAGAACACAGATAGATAGTTTATATATTATAGATTAGATTTAAATTATTTATGAAATGTTAACTTCACTATTTCATTATCTTACATGAACTGTCAATTTATTTGCCACTAATCCTGATTATATAACCAAGTAAATTTTGTGATATATGAATATTATTTTCAAAATAGTTGTGTTTATTTAATGCTCATTCTTTCACACACAGATATGCACACTCCAACTTGCAGACTTAAATCTGATATTCATTATTGTTCATCTTTATTTTTCTGTAACTCAGGTTAATTTTCATTTTGAATTATCTTTCAATCAAGATAGAAGAATGTTAATCTTAGTTAATCTGCTACTTATCTCCTTTTTAAAGAGTTGAGTAAAAATTCTGGGAGGATTTTATACTACTAAGTAGTAGGAAGCATATGTAGTCCTTGTATCATCTGTCTATATACATATCAACTGATCCATTGAGAGGCATCACTCCATTCGTTAGTTTCCAATTTGTAAATGTTGTGAGAATGTTCTTTACTACTGTCTCTAATGACTCTTGGGTCCAGCAGTTCTCTCCAGTCATCTCATGCTATAGCTAAGATTCACTTTGCTATTTCTCCATCACACTGGGATAAGAAAATCTCTGAGAAGCTCTTTACAGCCCAAAGTGACTAGGTTCATTATTGCTATTTTTTTTTTAACTCTTACTGAACACCTATAGAATAGAGGGCACATGGCTTGTCTTTCTTTCAAATCACAGGATACAGACTACTTTGGAACAGACTTCTATTATTTGCCCTTCTTTTGCCTTACCAAGGAGAATATTTTCTAGTCTTCAGAAAAAGTCTGCATATTTCACAAATTCCTTGTTATATAATCTCTGAATATCTATCAAATGTTTTGCTTATGAATAGAGTCTTTCAAAATTGCTTGAGTTCTTGGAAACCAAAGCATTAAAAGAAACTTATTTTTTAAAATTGTTTTTGGTTACATCCCTGCCCTGGGAAAATGAGTGTGAAAAGTCCTAAGTGTTTGAATGAGAATTGGAGAGGAAGGTGTGAAAAGTAAGATGTAAAAAAAAATAAAGAAAGAACATGAGTTAATATCATCACTGAAAAAATTAAAAACATATTTGCAATGCAAAATCCTGCTCCTTTTAGATTCACCTTTGCAGAATACACTAAATGGAAATTAAAGGGTACTCTCAGAAACAGCATATTACCTACCACCTCCTTGCTTTATAAGAAAAAATAAAGATAAGCCTGAGGAGATAAAGCAAGGTTGTCTGTATAGATAAGAGATATATCAATATATGAATTCTTTATGTGGGTGAGGAAGGTTTTAATTGTAAAGAGCTGTTTGTGTGTTTTGTATTTTCTTTCCCTCCTCAAACTCAAGTCAAGGGGGATGAGAGAAAGTGCTTCTATCTACATCAAGACAATTGAAGGGCTTCAAGATAATCATTGGGAGAGCTTGCCATAAGCTCACTAGAGTCCAGGGGACATCTGACTCCATCTGGTCAACTCTAAGGTGAGCAGTGATTACTAGAGTTGCTACTCTTTAGCAGCAGAGCGTGTATAGCTGGCTGTCCCAGAATGGACCGGGTAAGGATGCATTTAATTCTCCTGTGAAATTGTATAAGGAGTCAGACAGGGCCATCTCTGTCTGGTAGAAATGCCTGCAGGAGTTAGGATACACAGACAGTGGTACCATCCTAGGGCTGTAGGAAGAATGCCCAATCACAGGCAACATTACACACTTGACAAAGTGAACTACCCGTGAGAGATGCCCCACAATGGAATTCTTTAGGGAACCCACATAAGTACCACCCAAAGGAAATAGCCAGAAATTTTGAATCTACCATGTGTGTGTGTGTGTGTGTGTGTATGTGTGTGTGTTAAACCTTTGCTATGTCTTCATTGCTCTCCTGCAACTGTCCCTGTCATACTGAAAGGGTTAAAATAGCAAATAAGAACTGAGATGTGGAGCAAGGAAGTGAGAGAACAAACACTCGTGTATGCGATTTTATCCAGGGGGAGAGTTTGAAGAGACAATGAATAAACTTAAAATGTGTACTCTTATAGAGTCTAGTTTATTCAAAATACTTTAAACATATATATGTTAATACTGTACTACTTTATGGACTCTTATGGAGTCTAGTTTATCCAGAATAAACATACACATTATAAATATATGATGCCTGTTTACTTCAGCCATTAAACATGTATGTTTCCTGATTTACACAACTTTATATTATAGACTTTAATTAAAAAAATTAAATTACCCGATTGTCAGCTTCCCCTTTTCCCTAGAGTATTTGGGCAAAAGAGTATTAGTCTTAATCATTTCCTAGTGCTATTCTAAGATGTAGCTGCTTCTCTGTGCCATTCTCATTTACTGCATTCACTCTACTCCCTGTCATGGCAGGAAGGATCTCTAGAATGTATTACCCTTCTTAGTGCTGGTCTCCCCATTGTAACTTAAGCAGAGGTGTAAATATTGGAAATCACTACTTTGTGCTATTTTTACTCCCAATACCATCATTTGAGGTTTTCCTGTGCATATCAGATTTTACTCAATATTTGAGGAGGTGGATCAGTTTTATTATGCAACAGGACAAACAATCCAAAGTGAATATAACGTCTCTGATATTAGTGAAAAGTTAGCTGACAAACCATCTTAAGGAATTTTTATAATTTCTAGATTTCTGCATCATTGCCTAATCTCTCTCACCTTTTGTTTTGGCCTTACTGTGTGGCATGTGGGATCTTATTTCCCTAACCAAGGATCAAACCTGTGCCCCCTGCATTGGAAGCGTGGAGTCTTAACTGCTGGACTGCCAGGGAAGTCCTATATTCTCTCTTCTCTGTTTATCCCTACTTTAAAAACACTGTATCATGTGCAGAGCAATTCATCTTTGTCCTTTGTTCTCTCCTCACCTTTTGCTAAACTGTATCTTTAGGTCTTTGCTCCTAGGCAGGTTATGTTCATTTTCATGAATCAAAAAAGTTCCAGGTATATACATATGAATTTATGTGCATATGTATATATATGTGGGTGTTCATAACTTTAATCTAGATACAAATATAGAGTAGAAAATAATTTTTCATTTCTTTTATATCAAAATTCTTCTCTTTTATTTTAAAATTTAACTTCCAACTTCTTTTACCTTTACTAGCAATAATTATCCTCTTTATATCAGAAACTATAATTAGTGTAGATAAATATATATATTTTAAAAGGTTTTCAGCAATCTTAACAGTATAAAATGTCCATTTGGTCAGAATTCTCACATGAAACAGATGGTGATCTCAAAAAGTATAAATGAAGAGGGTTTCATGAAACAGTCTCTATAGAGGTAAATACAAGGTTAAGGAAAACTAATAAGGGATGGTGAATCGCCTCAGGACTAGCAATAGCAGTCATCTTTTATCACCCCTAGGCTGGTAGAGAATTGGGAGCTTGTGGTTATCACATCTGATGGCTGTAGCTATTAAAAAAAATAAAAAAATAAAAAGAGTGGTGAGCAACCACAGCCAAAGTGCAGCCAAACAGAAATTGGAGTGAACCAAGGTAATAAATACCCTGACTTTTCTCTCCAATTGTCCTTGAACCCCTTCCAGTGCTGTCTGTTGGATAACTCTCCTGGAAGATGGGAATAACAGTTTTGTGAGTTGTTAGCCCTTAGAAGCCATGTGTTCAGTGTTTGTAGCAAGATAGAATAGATGGAAGAGTGAATCTGGAGGGACAAATGGAGAATAACTTGTACAGTCTACCTCTTTTTCCCCTTTTCCCCTTAATATCAACTCAGGTGTTTTGTTTGGATGACTCAGGTAACTTAGCAGAGCAATGGAAATTATGAATAAATATAAAACATGGTTGCTTTTATGTAGCTGATTAGTATCCCTTCTTATATCATTTATTGCATGTTTCCTTACCCTCTCTTGGTATATCAACTGGTTGGAGGTTTTTTATGTGGAGGGTTAATTTGACATAAATCTTCATTCCCCTAGGGCACAAGTTCTCCATGCTCCTGTCTTTACCAGGGTGACCACTATTACTGAGCATGGGGGAATAGGAGGCACTTAAGAGAACCCCCTGGCTTTATGATAGAATGATACAGTTGTTCTTGACACTATTTTGGAGCAACAACTTAATTTTTCCTTAGTAATAAGCATCAATCACTTTTGCCAGTACATTAACTCCTCTCTGTTAGTTCAGTAGCAGAAGCTTCAAATAAGAAGTGGACCTAGGGCTTCCCTGGTGGTGCAGTGGTTGAGAGTCCGCCTGCCGATGCAGGGAACATGGGTTCGTGCCTCGGTCCGGTAAGATCCCACATGCCGTGGAGCGGCTAGGCCCATGAGCCATGGCCGCTGAGCCTGCACGTCCGGAGCCTGTGTTCTGCAACGGAAGAGGCCACAACAGTGAGAGGCCCGTGTACCGCAAAAAATAATAATAATAATAAGTGGACCTTCTTAGATTTCAATATAACAAACTCATAACTATGTTTCCTGGTGAAAGCATTTCTTCTTGGGTACTAGGGCATCTAAATATATGATCCCAAGAATCACAGAAATTGAATGCAAAAATGTTGTAAGTGGATTATTAGATATAATAGTGAAGGGGGGCACTCTTAACCACCCCCAACCATGGATCCTAGGCTTTTGCTTCCTTTCTGTGGGAGAGATGATGCTGAATATTGGCCCATAGTGACTATAGTTTCCTATGTACTGCAGGCACATCTTTTGTCTTATTATCATATTGAATAGTTGCCCTTTTCCCTCTGAAAACATCTTGGTTTCCACAATAAGTTATATGATCACCCTATTAAAGGCACATAGTGCATGCTATAGAAGAGCACCCTGTGCCTGCAGGGAGCTCTCTTTGCCTTCTGGCATGATAAATGATTCTGCAATAGGCCATTTTACAGTTTTACCAGGTGAGCTGCTTCTGGGTGATGGAGCACATTAAGACCAGTGATTTATTGAATATGAACTGATAGCCCCACTTTTTGGTGTTTATATTAATTCCTTGGATGAGGGCTATGTTTTTGATATACAAAGGTGATGATTAAAACACTATTACTAAAAGTGTAGCCTGCACATCAGTGCTGGTTGCCAAACTACTAATTACCAGTCCAGGAATAGATAAATTCAGAAACTGAGAAAAAAAATCTTAGAAAATTTTATAGAACTTTGGCACGGCTGCTACATGCAAGCACATTATCAACAGGCTTATCTCAGAAAAAGTTATATATCCATTGGTTCTGTCAAACTTAAACTGTGTATTTACCATGTGCAGTAGGCTCCATTGTGATGTTTGATATTTTGAAATTAGTTTGTCAATTGTAACCCCAAATTATATAAAAATCTGAGAATATATAAACATTCATAAATATTTAACATTATTTTATAATAATTTTAATTTTCCTTTAAGCTATGATATTATATATTTTAACTATATTAACAAAATTGGGGGAGTAAAACCTCTATTATTTGTTTTGAAGCTGAAATTGAAGATGTCAGGATAAGCTTTATTCGACATTTTTATCAAGAAAAGGCACAGATATTCTCACTGTGGCAATAGTAGTAAACCTAATGAAAACAATGGAAGTGGTTCTAGAAAAAAATTAAGATTAAAAAGGCTCATAGTAGGTTTTTTTAAATTCAGCTTATTTTTATAGCCATAATTTCTGGAGAGGTGCTATAAAACTAATATATGTTTGTTGAGGAGATATACTGGCTAATGAAGCAGTGAAACCATCAAAACTTTAACTAGTTCTGGCTAACATTTTGGTGCCATCTGCCTATAGAGTACAGGTGTACCCCATCCCTTGGCACATTTTTAGATGGCATAATTGTTTATTTGTAAGAGAAATCAGAGTTCTTAAATGGAGAGATTTGCAAAAGTAGATGAATTGGAACATAAAATATGTTCCAAAAGAAAGAAACAAAAATTGAGACTGATAAGAATTTCTGTTGTAGGTTGAATATGTTTTTAAGAGTGTCTCCAGTTAATGTCTGGCTTAAAATATTAAGGTAAATTTTAATCTACTTTAAGGAAACTGTGTATCTAAGAATATCACCGTATAGGTAATAGGGGCCTAAATAGTTTATATAGTTCAGGAAGATGATAGAATATAGAAATAAAAGAGTACTAAAAAAGAAATCACAAAATAAATGGTAAAACCAAATGTAAAACTTATGACACTAAACTGAGGAAGATATGCTTACTTTTTTTTTTTTTTTTTTTTTTGCTGTACGCGGGCTTCTCACTGCTGTGGCCTCTCCCGTTGCGGAGCACAGGCTCCGGACACACAGGCTCCGCGGCCATGGCTCGCGGGCCCAGCCGCTGCGCGGCATGTGGGATCTTCCGGGATAGGGGCACGAACCCGTGTCCCCTGCATCGGCAGGCGGACTCTCAACCACTGCGCCACCAGGGAAGCCCGATATGCTTACTTTTAAAGGAGGACATTTAAAAATCTAGCTTCAGGGTAAGAAATAAAACCTCAGTGCTTGTTTGGTACTAGTAATGACTTAGGAAATAATTAAAACTGACATAGAAAGATTAAAGCAAAAATGTGGCTATTAAACAAAAACAAACATGGATAAATGAAACACTATATAAATAGCACACAAAATACAACCCTTAGTAAAAAATTACATATTTATTTTTTTAAAAAAATCACTAATGGAAATTAAAAAAAAATAAAGTCAGTGGTTATTGTACTTAAAAAAAAACTTTACTGGGCAAGTGCATTGGAAGTCCTTGGGATGCCATGGTAATATGCATTAGAGTTGATGATTTAGATATCAAAGCAGGACAAAGCTCTCCTAGTCTCATTTTAATTAATTTAATTCAGTTTAAACATATTTAGTTTTGGAAAACTTTTAAAATACAAATGATAATATTTCTATGGGTTGATGAATTATTTTGTTTTCTTGTTTTATCTTTTACTAATAAGCTGTCACATATCAGGCTTCTCTTAGAAACATAAAATTAGAGCTTGGAGATTCCTTACAGGTTAAACACACACACACACCTTTTAGAGATTAGTAAAATGTGGTTCAAAAGATTAAGAAGGGGGACTTCTCTGGTGGCGCAGTGGTTAAGAATCTGCCTCCCAATGCAAGGGAGAAGGGTTCCAGCCCTGGTCTGGGAAGTTCCTACATGCTGCAGAGCAAGTAAGCCTGTGCACCACAACTACTGAGTCTGAGAACCTCTAGAGCCTGAGAACCACAACTACTGAGCCCATGTGCCACAACTACTGAAGCCTGTGTGCCTAGAGCCCGTGCTCCACAACAAGAGAAGCCACTGCAATGAGAAGCCTGCACACCACAACGAAGAGTAACCCCTGCTCACCACAACTAGAGGAAGCCCACGCACAGCAACAAAGACCCAACGTGGCCAAAAATATTAATTAATTAATTTTTTAAAAAAGGTTAAGAAGGCTGTTCAAAGAGGGCTGGATTAGGACTAAATATAGAAATCACAACTTTCTGCCAAACATACCTTCTATTCTTTTTTCTCCCTCTTTATACTCATGCAATACTTTACAAAATGCATGAAGGAGAGCACATTAAATTCATTTTGAATTGTTATAGTACAAGAAGTAAGAATCCCATGTTAAAAATATAATTATTGTTGACTGTGCCAGATTTTCTCAGTAACCATGGGATTTAGTCTTTGACCAATTTTTGAAGAAATGTATTTTAGCTGGAATTATATGTCAGTTTGCTGACAGGACTTACATATGATTAAACTTTCCTTTAGGAGGAAGTATTAAAAGCTATTCATAGAAGACAGCTAATAATCTGTTTAAACTTTATTACATATTTTCTAATTATTGATCAAGAAATTGTAAGTAATAATTGCTTGAGATTGTTAGTTTTAATAAAAATTATGAATTAAAAATTATGAATTGACTTGTAATTGATGTCAGGCATATGGTGATTACTCATCTTTTCTCAAAAGAAGACTTTTCTGCAAATATTTGTGAAAAAAAGAGTCTCAAATGATATTTGGACTGCATAAAGTCAATTGAATCAAGGTGACATAAAAGAAATGATTATGTCAAAAGGAAAATAACCTTTAAAATAGGACAACGGGGAGCTGTCCATTTCACTTATTCTTTCATTTTTCTTCTGTGATTTAACCTTATGCTAGTTTATCTTTATTTTAGATAGCAATAGCTTTAGTGGAAAAAGTGGACTTATCTCTTTTGTCCAGTGTTTTTGTTGCTGTTGTCCATGTTGTTTTCCCAAGTTAACCCAGTAAGGTACTATTAAATGCTATCACCTTTTATTTTCAAGAAAACATTTTGTAAAGTTTAAATATTTCATTAGATCCTAAGGCTATAATAATCTGGTTTACTGTCACAAAGGGATTTTATTTATATCAAAGTTTAAGTAAAAAATAATATGTTTATTGTACTTTTGTATGTTAGGGACAAAAATCACAAAGCCATACAGATATTTGAATACATACCATTAAGTGAAGTCAACATCTACAGTCTTGCCTCTACACTTGAGGTATTTTCTTGCTGACACAGTACTGTGAATACCCGCTGTGAGTTCCCAAGGATTTGAATACCAGCTTTAGGCAGGACATGTTCATCAATTTGGCTTTCAACAGCTTCTCCCTCCTACAACACAGATAGGGAGAGGAAGTTGCTTTTCATGGAATAAGAATAGCTCTATTTTTTTTTTTTTTTTTTTTTTTGTAAAATCAGACCCCAGAATGATAAATAACTCTGGGAATTTGGGGTTTTATCTCTTTCAATAAGAGAAGGACCCTTTTTTGGTTATGCTAACACCAAAACAGACTCATTGATTTCCCAGCTCTCTGACTCATGCAGTCTGAGATTTAATAGGTCACAACAAAGACATAGCCCAGAGTAAGCCTAGAAAATATAAAATATGTTCCAAAAATATGTTCAGTTTATAGTTAAAATTCCATTTTAATATGATTTTTATAAAAGAATCTAAGTATTTTTCTAGTTATCAGAACATGATGATTAATGGCATATGTGAATAATATACCTATAAAATATATTTACTCCGGCAGTATTACTTTTGGCTAGGAATTTATTTTTGAATTATATCATCTTGGAACACTTGCATCAAAATACTAAAAATGTAACTTTAAAAAATAAAATTTATAAGGAATTAGGTCTGAGCCCTGTAAAAGATCAAGGAATGGCAGTTGACCATATGAAAAATCATTATGGTCTCATATTTTAAGTATTTTTAAACATAGAAATTTTAACTAAAGTTATTTTTCTATCTATACAAATCACAGGATTAGTCTGAGAGATTATTATTGAGAAAGGTATTTTGGAGAGTGATAATTTATAACTTCATATTATTTTAAGTTTTTTTGAGCAATATTGACAAAATTAATGCTTCTCTGAATTAAAGAAACAACAATAACAACAACAAAGCTTTCATAGTGATGAAACTGCAGGATACTTGGTCCCTACTGCTAATAACTTGGCATAGCATATTTATATGTATCTATTTATTATCTCCCATATTCATTGTTACTCTGTTAGCAATAAGACTTTTTCTGGAAAATTATTTTTATAAAAAACAAAATAACAAAAATTTTTAATTTTTATCATAACAAGGAAATATTTTAATACTAAATTTTTACATAATGTAATTACTCTCAGTTGACTTCATTCTTTCTGAAATTAAAAATAAGCCAAAGTCCTTATGGCTCAGTGTCTCCTTCTGTTAAAAATAAGTAAATCCTGCAAGATACTTATCATTTTGACAGCTAAATCTAGTACAACCATGGCATAGATGATTATATCTATAAATCTAAGGAAAACTTGTCGTGGACAAGTAAGTCCCTTGATTTGTTTGTTTGTTTTTTTCTCTTTTTTTGGTTTGGTTTGTTTGGTTTGTTGCTGTTGTTGTGTTTGTTTTTATTTTTTGGCCCTGGTTTCCTCATATATGAAGCAGGGAGTTAAATCAGATTGCTCAGGGACTGCCCCACACACATGCCATGGTTGGTACTCAGACTGCACTAGCACATACACTCCTGGTCTGGAAGGAATATGATAAGGCCCAATTAACAGACTTTCACAAACTACGTCAGGCTTGGATTGTTGGCATCCTGGAAGATAGAGTCGTGTAACTACATCCCTCCCTCTTATGCATCTGTTGTAGACTTGCTCCAGGTCAGTTTCTCAATTCTCTGTGGAATTACTATAATAGTAGCAGGGAATCCCCAAGAGCAAGAAGTGCCTGTGTCCCTACTTCTGGACATGCTTGAGGACCTCAACTGCAGAATTCCCTGAACAGGAAGCCCCTCTCCTCCTTGGAAAACCTGTATGGAACTCCTCTCTGAGTCAGTGATGCAAGGGAGTCAGGTTTGTACCTATAAACTTGAGGGGCCTTAACTCTAAGTAAAATTTAGTATTTTAGGCTTGAGTAAATATACATATCAGTTTAGAGCATTTACATATCCACTTTGATATTCTAAGTATATGCTCTTGAGAAAGGAAATAAACAGTAGTTTAGATTTGGAATGTTCATTAAGAGATGCCTGGTGTTTCCCTGGTGGTGCAGTGGTTAAGAATCCACCTGCCAATGCAGGGGACACAGGTTTGAGCCCTGGTCTGGGAAGATCCCACATGCCACGGAGCAACTAGGCCCATGCACCACAACTACTGAGCCTGTGTACCACAACTACTGAGACCCACATGCCTAGAGCCCATGCTCCGCAATAAGAGAAGCCACCGCAATGAGAAGCCCGCACACCACAACAAAGAGTGGACCCTGCTCACCGCAACAAAGAGTAGACCCTGCTCGCCGCAACTAAAGAAAGCCCACACGCAGCAACAAAGACCCAATGCAGCAATAAATAAATAAATAAATAAATAAATAAATAAATAAATAAAATGTGTTCAAAAAGAAAAGAGATGCCTAAAAAGCATCTGAGTGTAACTATTAAAGAGGTACCTGAATGTATGTATGTGTTAAATCTAATAGAGAAGTTTGAACAGGAGATGTAAGTTTTGGAAGTCATAACCTGAGATGCCATTTAAAGCTATAGATTTGTTCGAGATCACAGGGAAAGAACATTGAATGAGAGGAAAGAGAGGAGCTGCATCATATCATCTTGACCCAGTCACTCTCTGTCCTTAGTTTCATCATCTCCAAATTGAGGTGACAAAAGTATATATATAAGAGATTTGTGGTGAATAAGATAATCCATATAAAGTAACTTCGCAAGCTGCCTTGCACAAAATAAGTGCTTGATAAACATTTATCATCATTATTATTTTATTATTTTGCTTTATTTTGGCTTTTTTGTGTGTGTGTGTGTGGTACACGGGCCTCTCACTGTTGTGGCCTCTCCCGTTGGGGAGCACAGGCTCCAGATGCGCAGGCTCAGCGGCCATGGCTCATGGGCCTAGCCGCTCCACGGCATGTGGGATCTTTCCGGACCAGGACACGAACCCGTGTCCCCTGCATCGGCAGGTGGACTCTCAACCACTGCGCCACCAGGGAAGCCCCTTATTTTTATTTTATTAATTTATTATGAGTTTTTTGTCTTATTATAGTTTTAAATTTTGTTTTACTTTGAACTAACATGGATCTCTTCAACACATAATGCACTGTGAAAAAGAGCAAGCCTGGAAAAAGGTATGAGAAACAATGGCCAGGAAAGTAGGAAAAAAATAGAGCTTGTAATGCATAGAATGTAATAGAATATGTTTAAAGTAAAGCAGTTATCAAATAAGTTAATTGCTAATGAGAGATGTTAGGGGTTAAAGACTGAAAGGGATCTACTGTATTTTGCAATGTGTATGGGTGAATTTATAATGCAGTTTTAGTAGCTTGGTAGAAGAGGAGAGCACATTGTAGTAAGGTGAAAAATGAACGGAAGATAAGATATTGACCCATAATATTTGCATCACTTCTTGAAGTGAAGGTGTGTAGCGGCCAGATTTAAGGATTTAAGATTTAAGGAGTAGTAGGGCCAATAGATGTAGTTCATTTGTTTGCTTGTGTGTGTGTGTGCACGCACTTGTGTATTTTACTGGGAATACCTAAATTATATTTGTATGACATAGGAATGATTGAGTGACTAAGCTGATGGGAAGAGATGTTAAGTAGCAAAATAGAAATAGGGTATCAAATGATGAACTATTGAGGAAAAATTGGATTTTGAAAGGAAGGATTCTTTATTGTTATGAGGAGAGAAAACAGTTGCAAAGACCTACATATGTGTACATTCAGTGAATAGAAAAATAGTCTGTTCTATTTTTTTAAATAAAACAGAGTAGCTGGTCAATAACTAGAATAGCAACTTGGACATGTGGAGAAGTGAGAAGATTTAGAAGAGAGATTTAATTATGAAATCATCAGTATGAAGAGCCATTGAGTTTGGTGATCTTTAAGATATAGTTACCTCAATCATCTTGGGTACTTGATTTCCTCCAATTATACTTAGATTGACAGTGTGGCCAGTGATACATACGTTTTATTGAAGGATGAGGTCTTGCCAGGCAGGTGGGATGAGAAAAAGAGAAAGAAGAAAGGATGAAGGTGAATTCATGGTGCCTACAAAAAGATAAGGATAATGATAGATGATAGAAATTGAAGAAATTAAATAAAGTGATAGATTATCAACATCAGTAGATTTAAAGTTATAATGAGTTTAGAAATTGCACTATAAAGAAAGGGAGTTTATGGTTAAGGATGAGATTCTTGTGTTAGTGCTTTGGCACATGGAAATTTTCTGATTTATGGAGTGTTACCATATTTTAGCAGGTGAGGAAGAAAAATTCGTTGGAGATTAGGAAGTCATGAACTGAGTATAATTCTTAGTATATCAGCATTTGTAATGGTTTAGTCTAGTCAACTGAAGTCTCATAGAATGATGGCAGTATCTGAGATGGTGATAAAATATGGCAGTCAGGGGCTAAAGCCCTTCATGATTTCCATATAGTAACCAATCAGTACATGACTCATATAAAGGGATAGATTAGGTGGTTGGAAGATATTCTTTTATTACTCAAAGAACTAATGTTAAACTATTGTCAGAATACAGTGATTAAATTTACAAACTTAAAATGAGCCTCTGTTATATTAATTGGCTTCTTTAATGTCACTGAATAAAATGGTATGCACCCGTTTTTAAAAATTCCAACAAGATCAGAAAATGATTTTGACTAATATTTAAAAATTTACCCTATTTAATTAAATTGGTGAAAAGGTCATATCTAATATATCTATACCAGAAAGCCAATACTGGACTTAAATGAATCCTTTCCCAGTTAATTTAGTGTTTAAAACTCCTGACATAAAACTTTTAATCTTGAGGGGCAAAGATAAAACAAAATATTTTTCAAAAGAACATATGAATATATTATTTAATAAAATGCATTATTTAAAGCATTCTACTGAGAACATTTAAGGCATTTTAGAAATGAAATGATGACTGTTGAGTGTGTTAACTATTGCTCTTATCTAATGGGAGATACAAAAATATATTTTTAAACATCAGTGAACAACACAGAATACTTAAAAACCATTTTATCAGAATACAACTATGATAAGAAAATGAATAATAATGACTTAATGAGTAGTAACATAACAACTATCTGCCTGTGTGTTTATTAACCCTATACACCTTAGAGCTTAAAAAAGAAAAACTTGTATCATGCTAAAAGATATTCAAAGGAAAAGAAATTTAGCATATTATTTGTTCATGTTATTTAAGGAAAAGAAAAGAATGTGTCTTAGGAGTATAAACCATAAGAATGAAAAGTGTGTAAGAATAAATATTTTAAAGCATATATGATAAAGGCATCAATTAAATATTTAAAGCATATATAATAAAAGCAGTACTAAAGCACTCCTTCCTCCAGATATTGAGAGTGTTGGTGACTAAAAACTTGCATCTGAGCTATCTTTTGGTGATTGTTCTTGGCCAAAGATGACCTTTCAAAGTAATGTCCTCTTTCTAGGGCAGAATTACTGGTTAATGTTGGTGTAAAGAGCCTAGCCATGTTCTCCCAGTTTGGGACAACTCTGAAGGGTCCTTCAAACTCCAGAGCTCCCTTTGGATTAGATGAATTTTCTATTGTAATGCATTGCAAACGAACTTCCCCATCTACTAAAACTGTCTTCTTCTTAACCTGTAGGTATTGAAACCAAAGGCATACCATGATGTCCAAAAAAACCAGATTTTAGTATGGGATTGTACAGTTGTATCAGCACTAGTCATTTAGAGCCCCATCACTGGTGAATTGGTAGAGCTCAGAAAGATCTGGGCATGAAATTAGAATGCAATTGTTAAACTTTAATTAGTGATGACATGGGATGAGATAATCTTGAAAGGGAATGTATTTATTAATGTAATGTATCAGGAGTTTGAGAAATGTGGGAGAAATGGTAATTATAAGGACAATGATATCAGATGGCTGCTTCTGGGAGCAGATGATATGGTTGGAGAAATAGGAAGAAAGTGTGAGTGTGATTAATAACCAACCGAAATCTAAGTGCTAAAGCCAGAGAGCCTCTCCGACAACATATAAAGAGATTCTTCTTTTAAAAATTTTTATTGGAGTATATTTGATTTACAATGTTGTGTTAGTTTCACGTGTGCAGCAAAGTGAATTAGTCATACATATACATATATCCAGTCTTTTTTAGATTATTTTCCCACATAGGCCATTACAGAATATTGAGTAGAGTTCCCTGTGCTATACAGTAGGTCCTTATTAGTTATCTATTTCATATATAGGAGTGTCAATTTATAATATATATCAATCCCAAGATTCTTATATCCTGTAGAACAAGCTCAGGGCAGAAGAATGAGGGTTGGGCTCAGGACTTATTACGTTACAGTAGCAGATGTTGAGAGAATGTTGAAATTTTAGCCATAGCAGGTCCACCATGCCAGGGTCATGGGACTCTGAAATGTGTGATGATGACATCTGCTTTGAATCAACCCAGATTCCCCAGAACATTTTTATTCTGCATAAGTAGCACACCATATTACTAAAGAGTAGTTTTTTCCACCCTCTTGCTTGATGATGATGATGATGCAGAAGCCTCTGCCTTGCAAGTCAACACATATCCCCCTGAGGATATGACCACAATTCCCCTCATGTCAGTAAACCAATAACTAGGACTAAATCATTACATAACTTCACTAGGGAATCAGAGTCCTTTCATGGAGAAAAAGGTCTAGACCACAAGAAGCTATAGAACCTACCAGCGGGAGCTGGAGAGTCTGTATGAAACTAAATTCAAGAGGATAAGAAAAAACGATTGTATAAAGGAGAGTGTATTGATATGGGAATGTATCCCTGTTCCATAGGATTTAAAACCTTGACAACTGACACACTACGAGGCTGATTTTTGGACTCTGAGAAAAATGAAAGTATATACTAGTTGAAGTAAAATAACCACAGTAGCTGTGGCACATTGTGGAGGAAGGGAACAAAAGTCTTAGATGGTGTGCGTACCATGACATATACACCATGGATGGAAAACCCACCAAAGGTTGTTATGCCACTAGAGGGTCTAGCAAACATTCCTTTTAACAAAGCAATAAGTAATGTTCTGTTGAGAGGAGAGCCATCAGCTTTGAAAAGCTCAGTGGTGGCTGGTCCTCTTCAGGTCAAAGCTGTCAGTAGGGAGATACTGTTAGAGAATTTGCCACCCTAAGAACAATCCACATAAAATGACCCTTAATTAATCAAACCTGGATTTGATTGAGATCTGGATGCTTAACTTTCAGAAGCCAGTTGGACAAAGTTATTGTAGTGAACAGAAATATCAGAGCAATGGCCAGGAGTACTTAGAAACCATGGCAATGATAGCATAATATGGGGACTGTATGGACAAGACAGATAGGCATCCAACAAGGTGTTGGTAAATGTTTAAGATCAAAAGTAATTGAAGATGAATAATCAGATGGCTGGAGTGGCCACTCCAGTAAAAAATCTTGATTCATCGCTAGTTTACAGATCTAAACCAGTATTTATACCCAGGACACATTGGCCCATAACCCACTGACTGAAAGAGAGGCCGGGGCTCAAAAATCAAGACTGTTGGGGAAGGATTAACCTACCCTGCCCTCAAAGAGAATTATGACCTTTTACTTATGTAACTTATACCAGGGGAAGGGAAATGTTCAAATCACTCAAATTATGTGATGATATTAATATTCAAATACCTTACACATCATCTTGACTAAACTTAGAGTCAGGGCATATTTGGGCCAGGTATTAATGGATTTTTGTCTTAAGTTCACCTCCTAGTGGGCCCATTGGAATTCAGAATTACTACACAGTGGTCTGTTTCCCTATCCATGAATAGGGAATTGGAATGGACCTTTTTGGCAGTTGGCAGTACCCAATCCCTCTGCTTTAGAAAAATTACATAATATAGTGAGTATCTGTTTTAGAAAGATTTCGTCCAACATGAGCCTAAAATATTTTACATTATTTTGTTGGATTTTGTTTTTGGGCAAAGATATTAGACTGTTCCTTCAGTTTCTCTGGTCTTTTGCTTCTATTTTGTCAGTTGTGTTTTCTGTAAGAAGACATCCTTTTTAACTATATTTTTTAATTCAGTGGTAAAACGTGACATTCTGCCAAATTTTTATTTGAGATTTTTTTGATAAATTATTCTTAAATATTTTTAAAGAATGCATATTTCTGTCTCTTCTGTAGTTTTCATGTCAGTATCTGTAACTGCTCCTTATGTGCTCTTCTTACATGGGTAATTCATTTATTGTTCATTATATGGTTCATTGTATGTTCCTAGAGGCATCCTCAGACTAAAGTTTCATCTCCAGTCGAGTTATTCTCCCCATACAGTCCACTCTGTTTTTGGTTCTAGAAATTGCTCTCTCCTCGTGCTCTTTCAAGTCTAAGTCTGTTTATGGTCTTAATTTATGTTGCCCAGATCATGAGTGGAAGAAACATTTAAAGTTCAATTTTTGCAGGGGGAGGGGTTCAGATTAGGGATATTTATATATTCTAGCACCTAACACTTGCCAGGAATTGTCAAGAATTGAGATACAGTGGTGAATCAAGTGGACAAAGTCTTATGGAGATTGAAATATAGTGAGAGGGGGCATAAAAGTAAGTAAAATACATTTGTAAATATATCAGGTGATGAAAAAAGCATAGTATAGATATAGTGAGGGGGCATGAGAGAGTTTCCACTTTAATATCAAATAGTGAGGAAGAACTATGTGTTAAAGGGAAATTGAGCCTGTGTGATTGGAAGTGTGGGAGTGAATCATGTAACTCTCTTGAAGGAGAGTGTTCAGAGAGTATAATGGATATCAGAACTATAGCCTAGGCCAGCAGCCTGCTTAGCGTGTTTGAGGAATGGCCAGGAGGACAGTAATGGTTAATTGGATTACAGGAGGATTTCCTAATGTTTTACTAATTCATATTCTTTGTAATTAGTATATATTATTTTTATGATGTAAAACTAATTAAGTCATACATGTAGAATATTGGATGTTAGGCAACATGGCCCATTATTGCTGCCATCTGGTTCATATGATCTAAGATCAATCATTTAGTTTTTCTAGTGTTTATATTTATCTTCTATTCAGGAATTGGACAACATCATTTCCTCAGACCTATCTATGAATATGTAAATAGGGAAAAGTATTGTGTAAAATTTTCCTGTATATTCTTGAAATAGTTAGTCTCTAGACCTTATTAATATTTCAATAGATCATTTCATTGTTTGTCTTTGTACATTTTAAGTTTGTTAAAACTTCCCAGTCCTTTGTGGAGACTGAATTCAAAACTAAGTTAATAAAAATTGGAATCTTTGCTTCAAAATGTAAATTGATATAGAAGCTTAAAAATCTAGAAAGCAAATCTGGATCCTGAATGACAAGCACTCTTTCATATTTTTATATGTATGTTAAATCATGTTCTTTAGTTCCATGCAAAAATGCCACCAGTAAATGAAATTTTCTAACAGGATTTTTCCAACATCAAAAGATACTAATATGTTTCCTTAATGCAGATTACAAAATGTATTATTTCTCTTCTGGTGGCCTATGTTTGCTACATTTTTTATAAAAAGAGATATTAAAAATATTAAATAGCATTAATCATAATGATATAAGGAAAGAATGTAAAACTTAATTAAAATAGTATTCCATGAAAAGGATAATTTTTAATTAAATTTTAGATTTTTTTACCTATTCAGGAATAATCTATATATTAGGCTTAATTTTTTAAGTTGTTTTATAGTTGTACTTATTCTGGAATAATATTTATTCTACAATTAATATTTATACATTCTCACTTTATACTTACCACTGATGAAGCCTTGGATGAAATGTGTATAACATGTTTTTTTACCAAAAAATTTCAGAAGATTATTAAATGTAGAATTTAGACACAGTAAGCTTTTACACAATTTTCTAACGTAAGTAAGTCTTTTAAAACTCAGTCAAGACCAAATAGAGCTATTTGCCCTCTCCCAAACGAATTTGAGCTAGCATTTTGAGCTCTGCTTAACACGAAGGTTTGATAGCCAAAGACATATTTTATAGCAGGTTTCAAACTAGAAAGGCGTGACTGCTCTGGTGAGATTGATGAAAAGTCATTCGTGTTTGGTATTCTTGATTGATAAAAATAAGTATTCCTATAGAGATAAGTGTCATACTCTACAGTAGATGATTGAGTATATCAATTGCAGTAATAGTGTGGTTTTGATGTATATTTTTATTCTTTCTTGAGGTGATAAGACCATGTATTTTAGTGCTTTTTCAGAAAATAAACTAATTGATAAGTCTAATTATATATTTTTTAAAAATTTAGAGACTGTGTTTGGGAACCCCTGGGGAATTTTTTTCCATGTGTAATCTAAGAAAATAACTTATTTTGAACGACAGTATTATGAATTAGTAATATGCAATTTCTACTAAAATATAATATACCATATATCAAAAATTACGAACTTCGTAAAAACATCAGAGTAAATGATAATATAAGGCTAAACATATTTTATGAAATTGAATGAATAAATATGATTGGAGTAAATTCTGAAAGATATATGACTTCTCTATGCCCCTCAGTTTCAGTGTCTAGATATATCTCACCATTAATACTTCATAAGTAAAACTAGAATGGACAATTTTAATATTCATATTAGATTAAACAGATCATTTAACAAGTTGGAATATTCCGTTTATTGAACACGTAAGAAATGTAATGTTTCATGTTTATATACATATACACAAATACATAATATATTACAAGTCTTGTCAAGTTAAAATTTAGGTGATTAGATGATATGGGATATTATTCTTAGTAATCAACATTATTGAGAATGCTTTGTAATTGTCATCAGCAAAAAAAATAATAATAATAATTGATTATATGTCAGAAAATAAAGTAGTGCTTATTAAAAAGTCATTTATCTTTTTCTATAAAAAAATTCATTCAACAAATAATTATTGGGTATATTTTAAAGTAATTCAATAGTTACTAGGGATAACTTGACAAGTTATAAGTGCATATTTAAGAAATATAATATGGCTAATCCTGGTTTTCATGGAACTTATATTTATTGGCAAGAGACAAATAGGGAATGAAACAATTATTTAATTTCTATTATAAAAAGTATTATCAGAGTGAAGTAAAGTATAATAAAGAGTTTATAATGGTAACTTTATCTGGTAACGGGGTACAGGGACATCTTTTCTTATGAAGGAATGCTATAGTTGAAATACAATTAGCTCAGTGAAGAGGGAATGGGAAGGGGCAAGAGAAATGCTCTAGCTCTAGATATAATTTTGTGCAATCAATTAGTTTCAGAACTTGAAGTTATGAGTACTACTCTCAACCAAGCTGTCTCTACATGTCAGTGAATACAAATAATAACAATATTTAGTTATCATAAGAAAATGATGTTTGGTAACTATTGACAAGATTAGGATTGCCTAGAGAAAGCAAACACTTGCATTACTGGTGCACTTTAAAAAGATACTTAGTTTACTCAATGGAATATTTATTTTATTAATACAGCAAATGCGTATGGAGCATCCACTGTGTGTCAGGTACCACACCCTTATGTCTCTTCAGTCTTATATTCCAAAGGGAGGACATAGTTAAATAACAGTGTAATAGATTAAACTATGATATATATAATTTTAATATATTAATATTAATACATTAGAGCAGAGTGTGGAAAATTTGCAATAATAAGAGATTTGTGCAGTTTATACAGTGTGGTCAGTCACTGAGAATAAGATAATTGAGAATAGAGAAAGAATATGAGAAAACTGGTCTGCCTATAAGTTGGAAAAGAGTGCGCCAGGCCAAAGGAAGATCCGTTGCAAAGGCCTAAGGTAGGCATCTGCCTGGTGCATTTATGGCCTGGCTAAGAGGACAATGTGGCCAGAGAAAAGTGAGGGAATGGAAATTGGAAATGAAGTCAGAGATAAACCGGGGCCAGAAAGTCTAAGGAATTACAGGGCATTTTAAAGAATCTGCTTTTAGCCTGAGTGAAATGGGAGCCATTTAAGAATTTTAAGGAGAAAATTAACATAGTCTAAAATATGTCTTAATTGTTATGTCTCTAGCTGGAGTGTAGGAGACAGACTTTCAACTAACTGGGCAAAGGCAGAATTGAGAAAACCTGTTGGTAGGCTATTGCTATAATCTGAGTGAGAAAGAATGGCAAATTAAACCAGGGCTCCAGCAGCTGAGATGATGAGAAATGATCAGATTCTAAATCTAGTTTGACGATAGAGATAAGAGGACTTCCTGCTAAAATATATATGGGATGTGGGTCTTCCCTGGTGGCGCAGTGGTTGAGAGTCTGCCTGCCCATGCAGGGGACACGGGTTCATGCCCGGGTCCGGGAAGATCCCACATGCTGCTGAGCCTGCGCGTCTGGAGCGTGTGCTCCACAACGGGAGAGGCCACAACAGTGAGAGGCCCGTGTACCGCAAAAATAATAATAATAATAATAAAATAGATATAGGATGTGAAAGAAAGAAAAATTAAAGATTACTCATAAGTTTTTGCCGTAGTAATTGCATGAAAGCAGTTATTTTAAATTATGAAGAGGAAGGCTACAAGTAGAGCAGGTTGGGATGAATATGAAGAGATCAGTTTTAAACATGTACAGCTTGAAATGTCCATAGTTATTCAGGAGAATATATGATTTAAGACTAGAACTGATATCTGAGCTTAATATATAAATAATATATATAATATATATATATTATATAATATATATATATATAATATAAATGTAGATTTTAATCAAAATATGGATGCTAATTAAAGCTATGAGACTGGCAGTATCCCAAAGAGAGGGCACCATGTCAAAGAAAGTCGCCAAGGACTGAGCATCCCAACACTCATGTCTTGGAGAAGAAAAGGAACCAGGAGGATCCAGAAAAAGAATCTGAGATGTAATCATCGAAAAGACAAGATGAAAACCAGGAGAGCTCCCGTGTTAGTACTAAACAGATCTAGGGTGTGATCATAGGAATGAGTAGCTGAGATTATTGGAGAAGACTTCAAGGACTTGATGAGCCAGAATGTTGAAGGTATTAACCATATAATTTTTGAAATCTCCAGGCATTAAAATGTAATTACTGTTGGAGAAAATCATAAAGAGCCGGGAGTTAAACTGTCAAAGAAATTAGGGGGAGTATGCTAAAGGGTTGCTTGATGAGACTTTTAATGAGTACTACTGGATAATATAACCGGATAACATGTGTTTCAAAACTGAGGGGTTTAAAGGAGGAAGGCGAGAGAATGATTTGAAATTAACAATAAAGAACAAGGAACATGCATACCAGCCTCCAGTCACAGGGATATAAAGACTTAGGGAGAAATAAATAGTCATTACTTGAAAAGACTTCTGTTACTGTGGTGTCTTCAGATGAGCTACACGTTTCTGTTAAAGTGAGAAAGCAAAGGGACAATTCAGAAAAAAGGTTGATGATACAAGTGATTTTGCTAATCATGGACTGAATTCAAGAGAGTAGAGCTGGGAGGACATTTGGGAATATTTATAATAAAAATATTTGTTGTTTATCTAAAATTCAAATTTAACTGGATGTATTTTTTTTTCTTTTTAAAGTATAGAGTGTTTTTAATTTTTTTTTTTTTCGTGGAAAAATTTTTATTTTGAAATTGACACTCCTATTAACATTTAAATGGAAAGGTATTGCTTGCAATTCTACATAGGAAACCAGGACATCTGCATTTAAATAAACACCCCTCAGAGAAGGAAAATATATATGAGCTCTGAATTTCTTTCTATTTGCTCTTTAAAGAACTCGTACAAAAAAAATTGATGAGGACTGGACTTTTCTTCTCATTAAAAAAACAGAGATGGTCCGGATAAGTATGGGTTAGACCTTGCTGTGTCAGTAAAGACAGGAGACGGGGAGGGCAGACACTATATTAATGGTCCAGGGTGAAGAGTATGGCGAAACCAACAAGGTCATGGTCCTCTTCTGCTGGCCACGCGGGGCACCTCTGCCTGATACGAGCACTGCCTTGGCTACAAGGATGGAAGAGTGTCTGCTGCCCCGGGAGCTGGACATGCATTCACAAATTAATCAGTCCCTTTGGGGTTCAAGGTCACAAGAACTGGAGGGCAGCGCAAGGTGGTGAAGACAGAACTCAGTGCTTGTGCCCCCAGGGATCAGTGCAGGGCGTGCCACTCATCCTGGCGGATGGTCTTCGTGATGTTGAAGATGAGGTTCCTGGGGATGGTGGCTGAGGAGTAGTGGTATTTGATGTATGTGCATCTCTCAATTTCTCCTATGAGCCCTCAGTCTAAGAGTGAAGGCAGACCTCCCAACAGAGTCCAGCCGGTACTGGCAGCATCCTCAAGTCTGGCTAGAGTGTTTTTAATTTTTTTAATGGAGTATAATTACTTTACAATGTTGTGTTAGTGAAATTGGGTCATTTGTAGAGATGTGGATGGAACTAGAGTCTGTCATACTGAGTGAAGTAAGTCAGGAAGAGAAAAACAAATATCATATATTAATGCATGTATGTGGCATCTAGAAAAATAGTACAGATGAACCTATTTCCAGGGCAGGAATAGAGATACAGATGTAGAGAACAGACATATGGACACAGAGGGTGAAGGAGAGGTGGGATGAATTGGTAGATTAGGTTTAACATAAATACGCTACCATGTGTAAAACAGATAGCTAGTGGGAATCTGCTGTATAGTTCAGGGAGCTCAGTTCAGTGTTCTGTGATGACCTAGATGGTATGGGGGGAGGTCCAAGAGGGAGGGGATATATGGATGTACTTGTATTTAATCTGGCATATACTCCACAGAAGTGCATGCACATGCACACAAGGAGACATGTACAACAGTGTTTCTAGCATTACTAGTAATAATAAAAATCAAAACCTGGAAACAGCCTCAAATCCCTTAATAGCAGAATTGAAAAGTCAGTAGATGCTATTCAGTGGCTGTGCAGAGCTTTTTGAAGTTTATAGTAGTAAAGGATGACCTGGGAGTTTGAGGCTTTCTCATGGTGAATAACCAAAACATAGAAGAGATAGAATAAATATAGTTCAAGATAGACAATTGTTGTAAAAGTTGAGGTATCAATGGAGCCAAGGAGTTTGGGGAAGAATGTGATTTAATCCCACAGTGAGAACCCCTCTGGCATATGATGACAATAATAAATCCTAGAGGAGATATGTCTTAGACCCAGGGTGTAAATTCACCTTGATATTCATTAAGGGTGAAGTGAGTCTATACCTGGTTTCTGGGCCCGAATTGAACATTTTGGCTGGGTCCAGACTTTTGAAGTTCCAGGTATTACACCAAGGGCTCAGGCTCAACTTTATTCCTGAAGAAGAAGATGTAAGGCCCAAATAAATCATGGACTTTAAACCCAGGTCAGAAGTTAAATCAACCCTTATTGGAAGAAGAATAAGCTTACTGTTAAAATGCAGACCACTCCTAATGAGATTGAAGACACCTGGGGAATTAACCCTTCATACTGGAAATAGAGTGATTTTGAAGACCTCCTTCCTTTTTGCACAGTAAGAAGGGCTTGAATCCTCAGGCTTTTTCCCTTCTCTGGGTAACTAAGATTTATATAAGCTCACATATTAATCATATCACTAACTTACAGGAGAGAAATTATGTGTGTTACCACCTGCAGACCTATAGAAGTATTTCAGTTAAATAGTCTGTTTAGTCTGGATGATTTTTTTTTCTAGTTTCATCTCACTTAAGCAACCAAGAATTACCCAAACTATTTTTTTTAATTCAGATTCAATTAAGAGGGTAAGGGAATCAAGTTATTCCATGCCTAGGTGGAGATACTTCTCTGACTTGAGTCAGAGACATATTGGTAATGACATAGAAAAATTTTAATCAACTAAAATTACCAATCTTAACACCCAAGAATATCTTAATCTAAAAGCACACTAAACATAAATATTTTAAGGTGATGTCATCAAGATAATCCATCTTTCTGCTAAACTGACTGACATTTTAAACAATTTTACTCTAAATATTTTATTCCATGTAGTCTTATCACTTTATACGGCCAAAGTGTTTTTTGAAAGTAATGACTTTATTTCTTATTGCTATAGTCATATTAATAACATGATGATCTCTTGAATATCCCAATTATATATTTTTATTCCACTATTTTAAATGTCAAATTTTAAATTTTAATATGAATTCATTTTTTCATTCATTCAATGATATATACAATATTTAGCACCTTCTACATGTCAAACTTTTTTGATACATTAGGGATAGGAGGGAAATAATGATCTCATGAACCTCACAATCTAGTGAGGTGAAACATGATAAACAAATCAGAACAGGGGTTAAGGAGTTCATCGAGAAGGATTGTGATTTGCAAGTTCATTTAGATGGTAAATGAAAATTATCTAGGAAGGGATGACATTTTAGTGAAAAAAAGAAAAGAAAAGATGGGTTTCAGGCAGCTAGACATTTAGAGATATGGGAGAAAAATATTCCATGAGAGGAAAAAACAAATGCAAAAGTCCTAAGATGGAGACAGATTTTATATGAATGAGAAAAGCAAGGAGGTGGCTGGAGCAAAGTAATAAAAGAGAAGAATAGAAGGAAATGAGGTCAGAAAGGTAATCTATTTGATACTAGAGGCAAGTGATTTGATGTAATTTGCAATTTGATTGGTTTTGAGAGGACAACATGATATAATTCACAGCATCACAGAGGATCTCTATTTAGGTGTATTCAGTAATCTACAGAGGACAAGAGTAGAAGCAGACACATATAATAGCAGAGTCTATAGATGACAGTAGTTTGGACGAGGGTGACAGAGCAGTGGAGATGGTGACAAATTGTAGAAGCAATAGGATTTCCTGATGGATCAAATAGTCTAAAAGGAAGATAAATGTCAAGGATGTTTCCAATATTTTTGACTTGAGCAATCAAAAGGTAGAGGTTCGCAATAACTGAGAAGAGAAAGGCTCTGGATAGAGCAAATTCAACATTTTAAGCTTGAGTTGCTTGTTGGGTAACAAAGTGGAAGTGTGAAATATAGAATTAGATTTATGGTCCAAAGTTTATGAAAAAAGTCTAGGTTGAAGACAACATTTAGGAGTTGCAAGTTTCAGATGTTCTTTGAAGCCTCATGATAAACTCTCGTGAAGAGAGTGAGTGTAGAAAACAGAACAAGTCCAAAAAATGCTTTGTTTGTAGCTGGGGACATTTTTCAAGTTAAAATGAGAAACACTGTTTTTTTCTTTGAAAATTATTTTGAGACTTTATATAGTAAAATTCCACAAAATTACACTACCAAAAAAGAAGTGCCTCCTCTACTTTAAAAACTAACTTCTATTTTTCTTTGCTAAAATGCTGTCATGTATTGAATGTTCTATGATTTTGTCATAAGTGAAACTGGCCTATGACCAAGGTGTGCTACAGGTCTTTTTGATCCAATCTTCTTAGATGGAGTCCAACACTTATCAGCTATATATGGAATACTGTGGCACTATAATTCTCATTAGTGTTATAGAGTCTTTATAATGTCTTACTTTTGTTGCATGAAGGTTAATAAAAATTTATTTATTTATATGTTTGGGTGCCAGTGAAAATATATACCTTTTCAGTAAATAATAAAACGTTAAAAATTAATTACCTTTGTTAAAATTGGAGTAACCCATGCTTTTATGGTAGTAGCATCCAGAAAAATGTTAGCTAATTTCCTCCATATCATTTAAGCAGCAGATATTTTTTAGCTGTTTGTTTAAATTCACATGTAAATAGTATGAACCATATATACTAGAATGGAATCAGCTTTCTCAATGAATATACATTCTGTTCAATTAACACATTTTTAATGAAGTGATCAAAGAGGCATCAATGCAAATGAGGTGTTGAAAACATTGTTTTTCCTTACTATTTTCAATAACACATAAATGATATCAAAACACTCATAATTTATTCTAAAGTTATCATACAGTAACAGCACATTTCAAAGACTGCTTAAAAAAAAAACAATCTGTTTACTGTATAATTTGTTCTTATACTGAATTTTTATTTTATGGTATTGAATGTTAAAATTGTCATACTTTACATCCATTCACAGGTTTTGTTTATATGAAACATTCTTGTTAATATCTGCAAGATTAAACCTCATACTAAATAATATATAAAATATAAAAAAATAAATATATGATATGTATATATGTTCAATTATATATGCACATTCACTACATATATATATATATATATATATATACCCACACACACACTCATTTTACTCCACCAAAAATATTATATTTAATTTAAAACACTTTTACTAAAACTTGTATATATTTGTATATAAATACATTCCCATTTATTTTATAAGATCCTGTTTCTTTGAAATTTGATATTCTTATTATTAATTCTAAGATAATATCTTACTATGCTAATGTATTAGTTTTAATTGAATAGTTTGAAATTTCTAAAAAGTCTTCAACCACTGCTTTAGAGGTGCATGTGTTCTATAAAATAAATTATCATGTGTTCCTAATTTAGTAAAACTATATAAAATTATGAAAAAGGGCAATAAGGCTAATTTTTGTGGATTTTGTGGCCTAAAACATATCAACAGCATTGCACCACTTCTGCCTCACGTCTTCTTCATTCAGAGGGGCCAGAAGTGAAATGTCTCTCTCCACAGGGGAATTAAGGCTTGCTTGGATAGGGTGACTATTGGTAGAAATACAGATTGCTTGAGTGAAATAAAAATTTTAGTTATTTTTTAACAACAGTTCATGAGAGGTTTAGGGTGGAGGACTGAGAAAAACATTTTGTTTTCTTCTCCTTTGAAATATTAGTAAAGTTAGAATAGTGGTTTTAAAAAACAGGAATTATAATAAGTGGAAGAAGAGTATGTTCATCACTGAACATAATTCAATAAGTTTGTAGAAGACAACATGTAAAAGAATGAACACCAGTAGAAGAAACCAAGGGAGGAAGGCACAGCCTAAGCTATGGTGTGGAGCACAGTGCAGTGGGTACCCTGTGGAAACCAGAGGGCTTGTTGTCTCTAAACAGCAGGCAAGATCGCAGGAGGAGAAGGGAGGCTGAATAAAGGGAGATAGTGAAAACTTTCTTAAAATGCTTCAGGTCTTTTTTTTAAATTTTATTTCTGTGCAGAAAGCCCAGTATTTTAGGTAGGGAGGGAAAAGCCTTCAGTACTTCTCTTTTAAAGAGGTAGAATCAAATTCTTGGAGAAAATTCAGTACGCCAGAATAGATTTTGAAGTCAAAGTAAACATCTTTGTTTTGGCTTTTGTCTGTTCTCCACTTACTTGCATGAAAAGTAAGCCTACTAATAAGTAAACTATTCTTTTAAACCTTCTTGAATTTTATGATTTATGATGTGAATTGAGTATACTTCATTTTTTTCCCCAAAGATCACCTAAATTTCCAATGGCTATCTAAATGAATACTACTGTTAATGATATTTTCCTTAATATATATTAGTGAAATTGTATATAATTTTTATGCTATTAATCTTTATAGAAGTGCTATAAATTAAAAATTTAGGGGGAAATGCTTTAGAAATAGCGTTTCACAATCTAATTTTCTTTATCTCCTAAAGAGACTTTTAGATATTTTTTAATCCCCCTTCCAACCCATGGAATTTTAATACCACAAACAAATATCTGTCTGTGTTGTCCAGTAGAGTTTAGCTTGGGAGGGCCACAAACTATTGTATTATCTAAGAATTTTTCAGCCCCCAAGAGCCAATATTCATTCCTTGGGGGGTGATATAACTCTCATTGGTAATGCATGATTTAAAACAAGTTAGTGTGAGACATGTTGGAACCTTGACTGTGCAAATGAGTGAGGTAGAACATATGGCTCAAAATATTTTCCAAACATATTCGAACACGAATTCTGTATTTCTCAGATTTCAAGAGAATAGCGTTCCAACATCAAAATTTTTGGAAACAGTGAACCTATAGCATTTAAGGACCGAGGCAATTCTTATGTTCTTTGATACTTTATTCTTCATATATGAACTCATGTCCTGTGGTTTGGCATTAAATCACTTACCTAGAATTGTTCTTGATCTTTTTTCCTCAAATTTCCCCCCATCTGGATATAGATAGTAAATGAAATTTGAGTAAAATCTGGTAAATGATGGTCACTGAGTGAATGGCATCTTAGCAAAGTATTTTTTTTTTTTTAATCATCTTACTTGCAGGACTTTTTCTCTCTTTGAGAGAGTTTCTTTCTCTGACTTGAAATGCAGTGAAAATTTTCAGAAAGCAACCTAATTTCTTTAGCAAGGTACTTTTAATAAGAAATTCTCAAGTAATCAGATTTGAGAAGGTGAAATATTATTCTGGATCTAAATTCCAGTAATTAAGTCAGATATTTAATAAGACATTTCTTAACCAAAACTGTCTCTGAGCATTTTCAAAACTACATCTGTTTTATAACTCATTTAAGAAGCCCTTTTAATAAGATATTATTACACATATTACTATCATGGCCTTTATTTTGCAAAAGATCATTCACAAATCATTGCATATAAAAGGAAAAGAAATCTACTTCAATTTTTTTTTTTTTTTTAATAAAATGAGTCCTTAGGAAAGCCTAAAGTCAAGAAGGGAGAAAAACAGGACACTAAGAAATTTGAAGCCTCTGGTACCTCTGTGTAAAACAAACATTAAACACTAAGTTCTAGCCAGATAAACATGAATCCTTACACCAGAGGCCTATTTGCCTCAATTCCTATTACCCATTATAACATCCCAGCCTTTCAACAACAGATTTCAAGGCATACCAAAAAGCAGGAACATACACTCAAGAGACAAATAAAATATCAGAACCAAACTCATATATAACACAGATGTTGTAATTAACACACAGGATATTTAAATAACTATGACTCATGTTAAGGGCACAAGTGGAAAAAGCAGATAACATGCAAGAACAGATGAGCAATATAAGCAGAAATATGGAAACTCTAAGAAAGAATCTGAAGCAAATGTTATCAAAAGCACTGTAACAGAAATTAAGGTTAACTTTGAGGTGCTTACCAGTCAACATGACAAGGCTGAGGAAAGAATTGCTGAACTTGAGAATACACCAATAAAACTCCCTAAATTGAAATGCAGAGAGAAAAAGGAATGAAAAGATAGAATGTCCAATAACTGTGTGAGAATTACAAGTGTGTAACTTATGTTTAATTGGAATATCAGAAGCAAAGGAAGGAAGCAAGGAAGGAATAAAGAAAGGAAAGAAGGAAGGAAGGAAGGAGGGAAGGAAAGACAAGAAAAGAAAGGAGCAGGAGTTTAAAATAAAAAGGAAATAGTAGCTGAGAATTTTCCACATTAATTACAGGCACCAAACAACGGATCTGGAAGCTCAGACAACACACCAAGTAGGAAAAATGCCAGAGACTCTTCAGCTAGGCATATAATATTTAAACTATAGAATATGAAAGCAAAAAAAAATCTTAAAATAAGCCAAAGGAAAAATAAAATACTTTACCTATAGAGGAAGAAAAGAAACTGTCACTACTCTTCAAACACTGTTGAAGGTCAAACACTTTTCAAAGTACCCGTTAGTGAAATGAATTGAAATATTCTTACTCCAGGGACAAATGTGGAGTTTCTTAATGAAATTTAAGTTTGACTCTGAGCCCCCAATGACTACTCTGATTGGATTAAAAATGTCTTTATATTAGTCAGCTCAGACTGCCATACAAGATACCATAGTAAGAATGGGAGACTTCAACAACAACATTTATTTTCTCATAGTTCTGGAGGCTGGAAGTCCAAGATCAAGGTGCCAGTAGGGTTGACTTCGGGGGAGCCCTCTCTTCCTGGTTTGCAGATGCCCTCCTGTCACTGTGCCCTGCTGTAATCTTTCCTCTGTGCACATGTGAAGAGACCAAGCTCTCTGGTGTCTCTTCTTATGAGGACACCAATCCTGTGGGATTGAGTCCCCATCCTTATGATCTCATTTAACTTTACTTCCTCAAAGTCCCTATCTCTAAATTTGGTTTCATGCAGTTTAAATCTTCAAAATATGAATTTTGGAGGAATATAATTCAGACCATAACAATCCTTATGAAAGATATTTCCTTTTTCTGTAGGATTACAATAATATTAGAGGCCTTACCCACGTGCAGCAACAAAGACCCAGCACAGCCAAAAATAATAACTAACTAACTAACTAAATAAATAAATAAATAAATGTAGCAAATGGACTCTCACTTCTTATGTGGCAAACTATTATGGTTGCTACTCCTGCTATTCTGAATGGCCATAATCTGTATGAGCATTTAAAAGGCAAGCAGCTCCACTTCTTTGTACCAGCATTGGGCAGGTGGAGTTTTGTGTTTTCCATGGATTCTCATTAGTAAACATTTTAACACACACACACACATACACACACTCTCCACTAACTTGCCACAGGTCCTACAATTTAAGAGGTTCCTGCTAATCATGGAACCCACTCACACTCTTGAATCTCATCATCTTGGGGGACTTCATCAAACAAAATATCAACATGTGCCTCCTCCTCCTCTATACTCTGATGAATTTCTATCAGTGGGTCAAGACTGGTAAAAGCTTGGATGAGAATAATCTACAGGATGTTCTTAACTTCTCTTTGAGAGTCTGAAACACAGAATTCACTAGTGTAACTGTGAGACAAATGAGGACCGTACAATACACAAATGTTTGTCCATCCTACTTATTTATTTATCCTGAGATATTCCTCCAGCCACAAGAACAAAGTAAATTCATACAATAAAGTGTCGAATTACATTCATATTCCTTTAGTTAGCAGAGCATATGCTCAGGGAATTTCAGAGCTGATAAGATTGAAAGGGCTATTGACTCCAAACCCCTTATTTCGCACATGAAGAAGCAAAGCCTTGGAGAAGTTAAAAGACTTTTCAAGGTCACACAAGAAGTTAGTTCCAGAAACTTTGTCTCAGTGAAATGCCTTTCTTATATTCATTCATTCATTTATCTCTACAGAATATTGTTAAATAAATTATTCAAAACAACTTGTCAGTATTTTATGTAATTAAATATTTAAGTTATTAAGGGAAGTTAAACTAGAGTGAAGTCTTAATAATAGGAAAAAGAGCTTCAGGATTTAAATAGCTGGTTATTGAAAAACTTCTATGCTATTATATGTGGCATTTCCAAATTCATTTCCAGGGCTCACTGAATTTATGAAAGGCTAAATTCAAAAATAATTCACAGAAATTTAGATTAGCTCTTGCTACATTTGCTCATTTCTTTTATTAGCTTTAAAGTGAAGGAGAACAAAGTCCACATTTCACTTCTCTTCCAACTGCATAAAAGACATTAACATTTCAACAACATTCATATCACAACTGGCAACCTGGAAACTGTGGTTGGTTATCAGTTTTGGCTTTAATGGCATGTTGTTGTCATTTTTAAAAAAGATAAATATACTGAGTGTAATATAAGTGAGCCAATCTTAAGAAGAGCAAAGAGTTAACAAATTAATTCCATGGGGCTTTTCTGTGGAATTATTATAAATGGAAAATGTCTAGGTAGTAGAGATTTTTTCCCCCAGTTTTATTGAGAAATAATTAACATACATTACTGTATAATTTTAAGGTGTACAGCATGATAGTTTGATTTACATATATTGTGAAGAGATTACAAGAGTTTCAACTAACATCCATTTTCTCTAACATCTCATCAGTGTATACACACACACACACACATGGAATATTACTCTATTGTATTGTATTATATATATCACAACTTCTTTGTCCATCCATCCATTGGTGGACATTTAAGTTGTTTCCATGTCTTGGCTATTGTAAATAATACTGCTATGAACATGGGGGTGCAGATATCTTTTAAGTTAACATTTTTGTTTCTTAATATATATTCCCAGAAGTGGAATTTCTTGATTATATGGTAGTTTTATTTTTAATTTTTTGAGATTCCTCCGTACTGGTTTCCATAGTGGCTATACCATAGTGACATGTTTTATCTAAGGATATTTGGCAGTATCTTGAAAAAAAGTTTGCCACTTGTGTATATTCAGTTAAATATTTAGTCCACTATTAAAAACTTCCGTATTCAGCCTTGGTACTCAAAATTTTCCTTTGTGTCTTAATCAATTATTTATAAATTACACATTCCATATTTTTTAGCTGGAAAGGCCTGTTTTGATATTGATTAAAGTTCAACAACAACATCTAAACTAAATTTAAAAAGAAAGAAAAATGATGACTACATAATATTGAAGTACAAAATATGTTCAAATGAAGTTGAGCCATTTTGATAATAAATTTGAAGTTGATATAAACAAATTTCAGGTTCATTATAAAAATAATCTAAGCTAATATATGTAGAAATACTTAAAATTCCCTACACATATAAAGTATTATTAATGATAGTAAGTAACTTATTATTTAAGTTATTTAAGCATGTGTTAAATATTTTAGATGCATTATCTCCTAGGGTGCTATGATTTAGGTACTTTTATGACTTAGGTATCTAATTATATAAATCTTAAAAACACATTATTGACAAAATATTGACTGAAGAACCATGTACTGAAATTATTTGATCAATTTAAAAATATCGTAATGTCAAGGGCAGATAGACAATAGATAGAATACATAGACACATAGATACATATAGATAGATAGTTGAATTCTATATTGAGATTATTGGGCTAAATTTCTTGGACTATGCTTTCTAAGAAAATGAAAGTAAATTTATGCATATATACAAAAGTTAAAACATTAAACCAAAAGAAAAAAAAAAAAGAAAGAACAAAAGCAAAAAAGAGAAAAGGAAGAGAAAAAGGAAGGAAGGAAGGAATTGTTAATTGTAATCTTGACAAAACTAAATATGAAGTAAATAAATAAACTCTCTATAGGGGAAAATAACTGGCAAATTTTTTTTAAAAAGCATATGTAGGAAGTTGGTGGTAGATGGTGTTCCAAATTTTAAAAGAGAAAACTAAAAAGCTTTTTTTTCAAATTTATAAAATTGGTGTATTTGAAAAGGTGTACTAATATTAATAATAACAATAATGATAAGTTAGTAATAAGGAAAAGCTAAAAAATTGCTTGTACTCAGAAGTTTCCACTTTGGTTTCCTAGTGAATGGTTAAATTCAGTGTAAAACGTGCATAATAATAAGATTGACATGACCCAAAGGTGTATTTATTGGGGTCCACTGAATTTGTTTTTAAATTCTAGCTGTAATTGCATTAGATGCTAATGGTTTCCTGGAAAAATAGGTCATCATCATTAGACAAAACTTTCTTACTTTACCTTTCCCTCCAGAAATTATTTTTTCTGTTTTTATCAGAGGAATGTGTGGTAAATAAAGAAAGCATAATATTAAGCTTTGTGCAATAAATGAGATACTAATGCAACAGAAATAACCTGAGTAGAGTGTTATGAAGTAATTTGTAAAAGTTAGGAGGGGATATGATCCAGTACTTTAACTTTTACAAACTACTTTATAACACTCTACTCAGGTTATTTCTGTTTCATTAGTATCTCATTTATTGCACAAAGCTTAATATTATGCTTTCTTTATTTACCACACATTCCTCTGATAAAAACAGAAAAATAATTTCTGGAGGGAAAGGTAAAGTAAGAAAGTTTTGTCTAATGATGATGACCTATTTTTCCAGGAAACCATTAGCATCTAATGCAATTACAGCTAGAATTTAAAAACAAATTCAGTGGACCCCAATAAATGCACCTTTGGGTCATGCCAATGAGACACAAGAGGGAGGAGATATGGGGATATATATGTATATGTATAGCTGATTCATTTTGTTTTACAGGATAAACTAACACAACATTGTAAAGCAATTATACTCCAATAAAGATGTTAAAAAAAAAAAGTACTGGATCAAATGCAGTTAATTCAAAGAACAACTAAAGGTATTGATTTCTGTATTTAGTTGTTCAGAAAAAAATAACATTTTAAATAAATTCACTGGCAACATTCAGTTAATAAAGTTAATAAAAGAATCCATAAAGTAGTGTTTTTTGTTTGTTTTTTTTATTTTTTAGTAGTGTTTTTTAATGTCACTACTTTTCCTGTTAGTTTTTTTTTTTTCTCCCTATGTACATGATAAGCATTGTATTGGAGCCTGAATATTGCCTTGGTACAGTTCAAGTCCCTTTCACACGTTTCTTCTCTATATTGACCTCAGTGGAAGTAAATTCACCTTGAAGTAGAAATTTATATACTGAACAGACATAAAACCATCTAATTTAACTTGTTTAACCATTAGAAGCTTTGTTGGAATATTTTACACAAAAATTCATGCCAGAAGGTGGCACCAAAAGACTCAACTTCCAAATCTCTTTATTAATAAATTCATGAGATTATTCTATATTTGGATTTCTAAGTGCAGGCAAATAGCAATGCAAATGTGGATTAAAACAATAAAGGTCCTACATACATTCTAAAGTTGTGTGTAACACTGGAAAGAAACAGTCTATTTGGACTTCATATATGGCACTGCAGAAATCTAACAGTGTATGCTCATTCTTACAAACCTATATGTATTTCTGAACTCTTTAAAAATAGTTACTTAAAAACCGTCAAATGATAGTCCAAATGCCAAGGGAAAGTATCATATCTCCTTCTCAATGAAGTATCTTTTTGCTATCATGTGGTTTAATTTTCTGTTATGAAACTTCAGCCATTTCAGCTAGTTGTATCACTTTAAAGATATATTCAATGCCACATTAAAGGAATAGAATTTCAAAGCTCAATCAGTATTATCAATAACATATTATTCCTTTTCATTTGATTTTCTCTTGGGAGGTAGTTAAGATCAGTGATCAGGACCTCAAGCTCTGCTGTCCAAATGTATGAGTTTGAATTCTTGTTCTGCCATTTAGTAGCTGTGTGGTCTTGTGGAACTTACTTAAATTCTCTCTCTCTCTTTCCCTCTCTCCTCTCTCTCTCTCTCTCTCTCTCTCTCTCTCTCTCAATTTGTTAAGCTTATTTTTTGACAAAGTACAATGGAACTTAAATAAGATACACACTTAAAGTGCCTAGACAATTCCCAACACCTTGTAAGCAGGCAACAAATATCAAGTGTCAATGATATTATTTCAAAGAGAAGTTTTCCCTTCTGAAAGTAATCTCCAGAGGTGCCTTATTCTTAAATTCATAAATAATAAAACTCCTTGATTAGAAATCATAAAAGAAAACATTATCTGATTAGCTTCTCAGCACAGAAAAATTTGTAGATTTTTTACTTTTTCCCCAATTGTCACAAATAAAAAGATATAAATATTTTAACCCACTGCTACAAATAACTTTTTGAAAGCATTTATGCATGAGCACTTACCTCTCTATAAGGTAGACCGGCAGAAATATATATGAAAGAAATAAAATTTAAGCAATGAGAATGCTTAAGAAATCAAAAATTCTACAGTTAATTTAGTCAGAGAAAGAGTAAATTTGGTAAAATAAGTAATATTTAATGAGTTTCACATACAAGATAAATAATGTTTGTGAGGAATTTTATATATTGTTTTAACTGATGTGTGGCTGCTATAAATACATAGCACATTTATCTTAGAGGCATAAACATCAAAAACAGAAACTAATACATTAGTTAAATATGCTGTAGGGAAAGACAAAACTCTATTCCATTTCGTACAGTTGTAGGTGCTTTATACAATGAAATAACAAGTGTACTTAGTTAATCACTATTTGTAAAACATATACGCAAAGCAAAGGCCTATAGAAGTATCTAAAAGGTTTTTAAAAGAGAATCTAATCTGTCAGCCTCAAAAAAAACACAATTGCTTTGTCTCCATAAAAATAAATCTTAATCATAAAAAAGCGTAAACAAGAGACAGAAGCCAAATACACTATCACAACAAAGAACTGAAGAAGTATTTCTATAGTAAGAACATAATGATTTATAATCCTGGCAAATTATCACCTCATCAACCTTTCTATCTGTACTAGAAACTTCTATATTCAAGACACCTTTATTACCATAGCATAGGAAACCAAAGTTGATAGCTGATTATTACATGACTTATAAATCAAGCTTATAGTCTATTTGTTCTTATCATGAAGACAACGGGGCTTGAATTAGTGTTAGGCTGATCTCATGAGGTATAGAGAGTCAACTCAAATAACTATTCCTGGTTCAAACTGGCTTTTGAAAGCTTCTTGAAACAATCACATTAATCTGCCATGTTCCTTGTTAATTACGGGGAATTTGCACATGTGTACCTATGAATGTTTGTAATATACTTTCATATATATATTTTTAAATTTATGTCCTAGTTTTCTTTTTTTTAATCTGTCATAGTTTCTATTAAAAGTCCTACTGACCAAGCCTTCCTCTGTTCCTTTAACACCACTTTTCACTGTTCAATGAAACTTCTCAGGATTTTATTTCAACAGCTGCCATTTCAGCCTGCCATACTCATAACTTACTTTTAAGAGAGCTGCAGGGTTTTTGTTGAAAGTTAAACTTCTTTGACCTTTTAAAATTCTCTGTCTTCCTTCAGTTATACTATGAATAAACTCTAGGAATCTAATATACGGCATGATGACTGCAATTAATAATAACGTATTGTGTACTCGAAATTTGCTCGGAGATTAGTAGTCCTTGAGTAACATCAACACACACACATGCATACACACACACAAGTTTAAGTATGAAAGGTGATAAATGGGCTAATTAACCTGATTGTGGTAATTATATACCAAAGAATATATATTTACATCATTGCATTGTACACTTTAGATACATAAAAAGTTATTTATGAATCATAATACAACAATAAAACTGAAAAATAAAGAAAGATAATTAAACCTCATTTCAGAGCAAATTATGTCTTGCATTTCTGGTAAACTTGTAATGTTTGTTTTGGGTGGTAGATTCCTGAGATGCTGGCTGAACATTCATTTGCTGTATTTTTGTTTTGTTTTGAATTTAGTATAAACAAAATGCCAACATACCATGTTAGTAAAAAATTCCAGTCTATCCTTAAACATTTACCAGTGCAGAGACATAGCAAGTTTTATATAAGGCATCAAAATGATGCCAACCTGTGCAACTATTATATGATCTAGAAATTAATCCCATTTGACAGAAAAAAAGTCTGAAACACAGAGTGTAAATGATTTAAGGTCATAAAGTTATTAAGATAAAGAATTTATAAGCAGAATGTCTGATATCAAAACATATGTTCGTAAGCCATAGTATCATATCTTGACCTGGAAGACGTTACTCCACCTTCTTTTCCAAATAGATTCTTTTTAAGGATATGATGCATAAAGAATATATTAGAATACTGGTTTTCTGTCATGTTCTCCATTTACTATGGGGGTTCAAATAGTCACAGATACTTCCTATACATGTTATAAGCAAAACTGAAGTGAGGGTGGGGAGAAAAAGTGCCTTGAGGCACCTAGTTAGATAATTTGACATAATACCTAATAAAATTAGTTGTAAGTCAGACTTAAATAGTTGTTTTAATAATATAGATGCTTTCTTTTTTCTTGTTTCTTCTTTGTTTTCAATGTGTATTAAAATGACTTATTTGCTCAGCTCAAATTAAGATTCTTTTAGAAGTTTCCTTGTAAGAATTTTATAATTTTAGTTCTTACATTTAGGTCTTTGGTGCATGTTCATGGTGTGAGGTGATTACTTAGCTGTCCCAACACCATTTGTCAAAATGCTATTTTCCCTCCATTAGATGGTTTTTGTACCCTTGGAAAATCAGTTGGCCAAGGATGTATGGGTTTATTTCTGGACTCTCAGTTCTATTCCATCCATCTGTATGTCTACCCTTGTATCAATCTATATGTCTACCCTTGTATCACAGTCTTGATTATTCTTGCTTTGTTGCAAGATTTGAAATCTGGAAATATGAGTCCTACTTTGTTCTTCTTTTTAAATATCATTTTGGCTATTCTGGCTGCCTTGAATTTCCATATGAATTTTAGATCAAACTCATCTATTTCTAGAAAGTAGTTGAGATTCTATTAGGGATTATGTTGAATCTATAGATCAGTTTGGGGAGTATTGCCATTTTTTTTTTTTGAGGTACACGGGCCTCTCACTGTTGTGGCCTCTCCCGCTGCAGAGCACAGGCTCCGGACATGCAGGCTCAGCGGCCATGGCTCACAGGCCTAGCCACTCCGCGTGGCATGTGGGATCTTCCCGGACCGGGGCACAAACCCGTGTCCCCTGCATCGGCGGGCGGACTCTCAACCACTGCGCCACCAGGGAAGCCCAAGGGAGTATTGCCATTTTAACAGTTAAGTCTTCCAGTCCATGAACACAGGATTTTTTTTCATTATTTAGATCTTCATTAATTTTTTTCAGCAATGTTTTGTAGTTTTCAGAGTATATGTTTTACACCTCTTTTGTTAAATTTATTCCTAAGAACTTTATTCTTTTGATACTCTTGTGAATGTAATTGTTTTCTTAATTTTATTTGCAAATTGTTCACTGCCAGTATAGAAACACAATGGATTTTTGTGTTAATTTTGTATCCTGAACCTTTCCGAACTCACTTTTTAGTTACAATAGTTTACTAGGAGATTGCTTAGGGTTTTCTACATACAAGATCATGTCATATGTGAATACAGAAAGTTTTACTTTTTGCCTCCAATCTGGATGCCTGTCTTTTCTTTTTTTAATTAATTTTTATTATAGTCAAGTCTATAAACCCTTCTGACATTTATGAACTTTTATTTTATCTATTATTTTAAATTTCATTTTAATATCCTATTCAGCACTTTTCCATCAATTGTTGTTACTGTTTTGTTTTCGACATTTTTCTTAATTTTATACTTAAGGCTGGGTACTGATTATTATTATTATTATTATTATTATTTATAAATCTCTCACTTGTGATATAGCTTGCCGACAAACAATAAACTCTTCCTAGGAATGCTGGAGATCCTAGCTGTTCAGAATATTTTATAACTGTCTTTGACACTGTACCAGTTCATGATAGCTCTATTTAAGAATAAAAATGCAGCTGATTTTAGCATTAAGTTGTTGCATCTACTTAAAATTATTTTCCAAATGTTTTCCTGTCAAAAACCTTCAGACATCTATGGAAATATTCATGCTTTTCTTCATGTCTCATGTTGAGTGCCAACAGCTGCATGGGAGACAAAACATGATGCAATAAAAAAAATGTACTCTCAATGGGTACCAATGACACATCAAGTTGAGTAAGATACTCAGCTTCTCATTCAGAGTAAATTGTTATTGCATGCTATGTATTTAACAATGAATTGTGAACAAACTGTTTTACACTTTCCTCTTGTCCTACTTTGTTAGTAGACTCCTATAATTAACTTTTTATAAGTATTATATTCTCAAATAAATTTGTACGCTGTTTCAGGAATCATTTTAAAGCCTGAAAAAGGTGTACTCTATAAATCCTTACTCGCAAAAATTATTATCTATCAAGATTTCTAACTATTAACTATGGCACAAATATATTTACCGAATTATAGTTAATATAAAGAAAGGGTTTTGTCAAAGTGGGAAAGCAGTTATGTTCCTATTTTCTCTTCTAAGTAGTGGGTTTTTGAAAAATATGAATTTCTCATGTTCTACAATAGCCTATACTAGACTATTAAATTCATACAATGAAAGTACCCACTTTCACTGACAAATATTATAATTCTGATCCACTGCTCTAGTTCTTGACAAGGAATGGACTCTGAATATTATATATCATTTTTGTCTGCTTATTTGCTGAGAATTCTGATATAATACCATTTGTGAGCTAGAAGAAGAGCCACATAATTTCTCAATAAATCATTCCATACTCAAGACTTCCACTGGCTACTAACATTATTGAAATTCATTAATATGCTCCTTATCTTGAGTGTTCTTAGGACAGTTTCTGGCATACTGTTAGTGCTCTATAAATACAATTATTATTTCTAGCATTGATGATGGTGATGATGATCATCATTATTCCCCTCTACAGATCTATGAGTTGTACAATAAAGATGAGGTATAACAGAGAATCAGAGAGGGTAACTTGCTTAAGGTTACACAGTTAATAGCCACAAAATAAGGATTCCAAATCAGGCTATCTCAGTCCATATTATGTGACCATTATTACAAATAATCTGGCCACAACTATTTCCTAACATGGGTCTGAAATACAATAAAACCAACTATTTCTATCTCTCATTTTCAAATAAGGAAATGAAGTCCAGAATGACAAATTAACCAATTAACTATAAGGCATTCACTTTGTCTAAATATCTATTTTGCACTCAGCATTTCTAGGATTTGTGAGGGATGCAAGAGAAGGAAGTATACACACAAAAACACATAAATGTGAATATTGACTTAAAAAGAAATTAGATATAATAAAACATTGACATAAAATAATTGAAATCATTTTATTATTGTTTTAAAATGCTATATATTTCAGAGAGAGAAAATTCGTGGCCTTAACTGGAAAAGGCTCTGTGGAAGAGGAAGCTCCTTGGTGGTCATTCAGAAACAAAGACTGTGAATAGAATGAATAAAATCCTAGGAACGCCACTGGTGAAAATGTACCACACTGGAGCTTGCCTAAGGTGCCTGAGAAATACTGGAAAATATCATTGCTGAAGTATAGCAAAATCATATTATGCCAGATCATGAAAGCCAGGAGAGATGATTAGATTTAATAGATTAAATAATAGTGTAAATTTATGTACATAGAACAATAGGAAGAAGGCAATGCTTTATAAATGTTATATGAACAGACTTCAGGCTGAGATAAAAAAAAGGAAAGCTATAGATGATAATAATGTATTTATTCAACAAATATTTAAAACCAGTTTCAAGAGGATAAATGGTTCAGTGGGGAAAAACAGCCACTTTGGTTTAAGATCATAGTTTAAGATCAAAGTTTAAGATCATAATACTCAGTAGATTGTGCACGTTTAGACCAGCATCTGGATAAGGTAAACCATTCTGTCAGTGGTAAATATGCCTGGCATAGATAGAACTAGAACTCATAACAGTGAGGTTGGTAAGTTGTAGAGTAGTAAACCTGCCCAGGGCTAATTCTTCCTAACCACATTGCTCCTTTTACTGTGCTAAAGGTTGTAGAAAATGTAAATATAGAAAGTTTATTGAGAGAAGACAATCACAGAACAAGGGGCTTAGAAAGAAATAAGGGGAAAAATACATTAATTATATAGCAGCTAGGAAAAAAAAAATCAAATTTTTAAATTTTTCTTTTTGGGTGTGAATCTATGAGAAGAATACCATGAACCACTTATACTCTGTCTGGCTCACACTGCTTGAGACAGATCAGGACTTTGTACTTGCTATTCCCTCTGTCTGGAATATGATTCTTGTCCCTGGTCTTCATTCAAGTCCGCCATATAACACTCCACTCTTTGGAAAGGAGGATTTTAGATTTACAAAGACTAAGACTGTGAAAACTTTACTTTCCCGAGTAGGTCACTGAGAATGCCTCAGTCTTTGAGAACAGGGCCACTCCTACTTCAATGTCTTATTCCCAGGCCCATTTATTTTACCTCTTGGAATTATAGAACCATATAGTGTCCATTAATTTAAGGAATTTTCTGCACCATAAAAGATAATACACCAGCCTCATGTGGTATAATCTCCAAGCTGGTGTTTCTGCTACGTTTTCAAGAGGCTGTCCCATTGCTCTGGCAGGATGGAAATTTCTGGATGGTACAACATTTGCTGGGACCAGTGTATTCATGGTAGTGTACCCACTGCAACACCACATTTTCCATAAAGTAGATCTCTTAAGTATGAGCCATGTTAAGCAGAAGCACATTCTAGTAAATTGAGACTTCTGAGAACCTCAGATAGTGATGCTGGGTGAAGTCTGTGGTCAGGAGAGGCAAACTTACAACTGAATACATGTGAACACAATTAGGATGAAATGTGGTTATTTCCAGGGTGGAAGGGATGCACTGTTATTAACTTGCCACAAAGACATTGGTAGGTCTCCTTAAGGATCATGGCATTGACCTTTGCTGCTGGTAAGACAGATGCTCAGTATGAATAGTAGTCCATCAGCTTTGATGAAAGAAGATCACTGCTGTTACACATTACATGTAGGAAATAACTTTAATAGAAAAAAATTTAAAAGACAGCCTCAGGAGAATATATAAACTACAATCAGACATACAACTATTGAAACATGGAAAGTAATTATATGTATGTATATGTGTGTACATATGTATGTATACATGTATATATGTATGTATGTATGTGTATATATGTATAGTTAGTGTTGGTTTAGGGATACAGAAATGTGGTAGTAAAACAACAAAGAAATTCATGGAAATTATGTAAACTGTGTGATGGAGAGGGTGAGAAACAAACAAAAAGACTGAGCAGGAAATTTCATTATTTATACATATTTATTTATTACATAGTTCATAATATTTTAGAGACATTGCTTGATAAGCCATTTCTAATTTAGATAGATTTTTGTTGGCCAGGTCTTTGTTCCCAGTGATCTTGCTGTTTTTATTTTTTAATAATTGAGCCTATTAGTAACAGTAATGCATTATGTTTAAATAGAACTTAGCACACTTTATACTTTCATATATGACACTTGGATGAAACCACAAAAGTCACATAAACAGATTTTCAGAACTAAAGAAGCTAGGAATAACAGTAAATTATTTTGATGGAAGTATTAGAATCCAAAATTATCCTAACAGGCTGGAATAGTGGGCTGTTGCAAAAATAATTAAGCAGTGGGTTTAGAGATAAAGAACTTACTGACACAAAGAAAGCATTATTCCAAATAGTCCCTGTGGAAATGGAAACCAAAGTGTTTAGCAGCAGAGTCTTATTTTATCTATATATGTATATATATGGTGAAACTTTGATTAGTCATGCATGACTGAAATGGAGTGAGTTTCTTATTTTGAATGTGTATAAACCAAGATCCTACTGGTCATAAGATTAAACAATTGAAAATATTCAGAGATTTATGAATAAAGATGGGTTAAATTAGAAAGTCATATTCTCCAACCCAGATATATTTGAAAAGGATATTTGAACTGAATATTTTGATGCATATTTGTTTTAATGTGAGAAACATTTAATACATAATAAGAATAGAAGAAAATTAACTTATTTTTCTAAGCTTTAAGATAAGATAATCTCAGAAAACAAAAATAGGAAGTTTAATAGAAGGATCTCCCTGGAGTAATAGTTCTCAAATACATGAGAATTTATTTTATTCTTATTTCTTATATTTTTCTGTGTGTACAACATATAAACAACATGGTGTGTCCTATAAATATGTACTCTTAAACCTAAAAAAGAACATTTAAAATTATCAAAGTATAAATCTATTTTTTTCTTAGGAACCAACATGATAGAGTGAAACATAGAAAACTTTTAGGGGGAAATCGCTTGATGGACAATGAAGAATACTAAAATGTTTATCAAAAAATAACCTACCCAGAGAAATAGTCCTTTAAACCTTTAAAAAAGTTTTATGCAGGTAGCTCAGGACTGGTTGTGTATCTCAACAATGTCCCTGTCATCTGTCATCCCATCTTTAGTACTTCAGGTTACCTTCTGCTCAACAAGATCAAAACTAAAGTGCTAACTACTAATTCCTAATCATACTCAGAAAGAACAAGAGAAGGGGAAAGTGAAGGAATGTGCCATCTTTTCCTCAAAGACCCTCTAGATGACTTTGCAATATATGTTCTGACTACTTGTTTTTGCAAAGGGAAGCCAAGAAATGAAGGGTTTTTTAAATAGCTGAATTTATTCATATATTCTTGCATCTATCAATACACTCCTTTTGTTACTGAAGTAAAAGGAGAGAATTGATTTTCAATAGATAATTTGCAATCTCTGCTGCATTTCCCAAATAAAGAAAGTTCCAAATGCCCATGGATAAAAATCACTTGAAAACTTTGGGAAGCAAGATTGTATTAATTAACATATTTGAAAAATTCTTTTTAAACTCACTCATTAATTTTTCAGTATTTCTTGAATGCAAAAATATTTATTTTAGTAATACATAATGTAACATTCTATATATGCCATAATAAGACATGTTCATTTCAATTCAAATCAGAATAATAGACTTTTGAATAATGAGAATGACCAATTTGAAATGACCTTTTATAAAATGATTTTATATAATCAATAGTAATTTTAGGAAAATAATTGCACTTATGCCCCTTACAAGAAAATGTTAAATATAGCCTTTAATATTTTGGTTTAATGTTGTTACCAAGGAAATAATATGAAAATAATGTATTTTCTTTTAAAATAGAGTATAATTATTTAAATTGCAATAATGTTATTTATTTTCATATTTTTATTGTCCATATCTAAGATTGGTGCAATGAAACAAAGAAACCTAATTAAATTGCATATATTTGGCACTAGTATGCTAAGTTAGGTGTGTCAGACTTTATGTAAAACTTACTTTATTAATGAAATTTTTCACTATCATATGCCTTTATATATTTTCTATCTGTTCCAATTTTATTAGAATTTTCTCAATGTAAATACTAACCTTCCTCTTAAAACATAGTATTCAAGTCAGCACTTTCAGCATATCTAATGTTTCCAGTTGTGAGGGAATATGCACAGGACGGCTTAAGCAACTACCACTGATTTTTCACTTCCCAGGCCATTCCCTAGCTCATATCTAAGTCCCAGCGGTGTTTTCAGTGACCACAATCACCCTCACCACTGTGAGAAAACAAAGGACTTGAAACGTTTGGGAGAGCAGGAACTGATGAAGAGAAAAAAAAAAAAGCAATGAGAGAAGAATAGTAGTAGAGTAAAAAGAAGAAAAGAGGAAGAGAAAGAAAGGAAAATATTGTGAAGTTTCAAGTAAATATACTTTACTTGAAAAAGTATATTGAAAATATCCATTTCAGTTTTCATTAATCTATTAAATTATTTCTTAAGTTTTTATGTGAACAGCAGCTCAACTTTCCTTGTTGGAAAATGAAATCCAAATAAGAAAGACCATGTCAGAATATTTTTTCATTTTTCTATACAGAACAATATCACAGTCATTATTATTCATAAGTAAGTCAAGTACTTGGTGAGGCCACAGCTGAGTAATAGAGAATTAAACAATGCAGGCTGAAATGCTTCTGTAAGTCGTTTGCTTACACTTAAAGAAGCAATGGGAGAAAAGAAACAACTGAATAAATAAGAGACCGAATATTCGTTCACTTGGCTGGATTCCTCTCTCAGGTATTTTTGTAAAGTCCACATCAATTCCCAATGACATGTACAGAGCAGCTGCTTGCAGGCATTGAATGGTTTCTGCACCCGCTGAGTTAATCTCAAAATGTCCATTTTGCTGCCCCTTTGCTATAGCAATGAAGTATTTTACTATCTTGATAACTGGTTAGTCATACACCCAAATCTACAGCTCTACTTTTTTTCTCACTGTTTCTTTTCAGTCATGGCTATTGCCATTTGATTTCAACTTTTAGCTGATAATTTCAAGCATACTCTCATTTCTGTTTTTTCAGTAAAGATGTTATGTGGAAAAGTCTGTTGCTTAAAGTAAGACATTTACAGAAAATTAAATTGAAAAGTTCACAGAGAACCTATGATTTTAAAAGCCTTGAAATGGCTCATGCTGTTGCCCTGCCTCCCTTTGGTCTTCATTTTGAATGAAATTTTTCTTCATCGTTTTTGATTATGGATTCAGTTGTGATTTCTCTTCAACAGAGACCCATTCACTAATGTTGATTGCTCATCCGAGGAATAGAGACAGAACATGCAGACTAATGAGGAGTCTTAATATAATAGGAAAGGCAAATATGTAAAAATTGAAAAGAATGAAAATATTTATTAAGCAAATCACAAATTTAAGTAGTGTTTTACTCTATTTTTTACCAGACAGCAGAAACACGGGAATGTATACTAAATTAGAGCTATTTGCTATTTTATGTAGCAGTTATAAATATCAGTGCTGACCAGATTTAGATATTCAATGATGTTCCATGAAGAGTTTATGATTACTTTTCTTTATATAGCCTTCAGCCTACTCTATTTAATTAAGCAATCTTTTTTGGGATTTTTTTGCTTCTTTTTTATTAAGGTACCTAAGTACCTCATTGATTGGCTGGGGATATAATAATTACATTAGTGTTTGCAATTGTTAAAATATAATAATTTTTTTTACTAAAGTTAAGTTGTATTCTGTCACTCAGTGTATCTGGCTTTACAAGAGAATGCTTATTTTAAAAAGCAATAGAAAGTGATAATAGCTTGCATTCATACCTTACTTACAGAGATTTTAGAAGAAGCACTCAAAGAAAATAAGTGGAACCAGCAAAACGACCTAAGACATTTTAGGTAAATTCTGCCCTCAGTTGTTCAGATTTCTCCACCAATATCCCATCTGTGATTTTAAATGAAATTACTACTTCTGTGAGAAACATATGTTAAAACTTCTACCTAGACAAAACAAAAGGAATTATTACTTCTGAGAATTTTATGCCAATGAAAAGTTTGAAGGAAGTCATACATTATTTTGAGGGCATGAAGAGATAATTTTAGGTACATAAAACCCATAATTTATATTCATTGATAATGGGAAGATAATTATGTTTTTCAAGACTCAATTATTGGATATTTAAATTAAACTGTGTATTTATTTATTACATACAGAAATTAGATTGAATGCAGTACAATGTTTCTTATCAAATTTTCTTTCTTCAACAAATCATAGTTTAAAGCAACCATTAATTTGTTAAGTCTAAGCATTTCTATGTCTGCATGCAGACCCTGGGCTTTATTAAGTATTCTCATGGACACATATACTATGGCAGTGGTTCCCATCCTTGGCTAAATATTAGAACCACTTAAGGACATTTTTTTTTTTTTTTTGTGGTACGCGGGCCTCTCACTGTTGTGGCCTCTCCCATTGTGGAGCACAGGCTCTGGACGCGCAGGCTCAGCATCCATGGCTCACGGGCCTAGCCGCTCTGCGGCATGTGGGATCTTCCCGGACCGGGGCACGAACCCGTATCCCCTGCATCGGCGGGCGGACTCTCAACCACTGTGCCACCAGGGAAGCCCCACTTAAGGAAATTTTAAAGATTCTGGTGCCAATTAAATCTCTATTTGGGGGAGTTAACTCTGGAGAAGTATTTGTAGTCTTCCAGGTGATTATAGTGTGGAACCAGAGTGGAGAACCACTGTACTATAACCTATCCTAAATGAATCCTAACCAAGGTCTCTCTGGTCTGTATCAGGATATTCAACGTAGGCAAATTCACCTACCAATTACATCATCAGAGAATCCATAAATGAGAAGTGCATGCACTTTTCATTCTCATGCTGTTCAAATGCGCCTCCTTTCTGAAGGTGTCACAGATAACTCCAACTTTGTAATTTCTCTGGAATCTTAAAGAACTTTATTTTCTTCAACAACTTTTCAATGAATTTTTATGGAAACATACGATGTAACAGATACTCTACTATTTCTTCCATAATCTAATTTTATGCCTTGATATCTGTCATTTAAATGAAGTATCTAACATCTCTAATAAATTTGTAGTCACTTTGAAGGCATGGATCAGCATATTCATCTCTATAAAGTAGCACAGTGTAGCGGAACAGTATAAACTTGGCTATGGAACAATATGGAATATGGAATCAGACATGTATGAGTAAGTGTCCCAGCTTTGCTATTGTGGAGTCTCAGGTAAAATAATTTCTATGAACCATGGTTTTCTGAGCTATAAAATATAAGTGATAAATGGCTTCATCAGCAAGCCATAAAGATCGAATGATGTATTAAATGTGAAGTACCTACCATAGATCTGAGCAGGAAAAATATGCATTTGTACATCTCTCCATTTATAAAACAAATATTTGAGTGCTTGTTCTCTGTCACTTTCTTAGATGCTAAGGACACTGAGGTGAATCAAAACATATTAAATCTCTGCCCTGATGGTGCTTAAATTCTTATGAGGGAGTCAGACAATAATAAAAGAAACAAGTACATGTATTTTACAAAGAAAGTAAAGCAGGGTAAGGAATGATAGTTACAGAGAATATTATATTACATAGGTTGGTTAGTGAAGAGCTTTTTGAAAACAGGACATTTGAGCAAATGAAATAACACAAAGGAGAATTTGAAGCATGCATCTTTGAGAAGACTTCTCTTCAAGGAAGAAGGAAAAGATGATACAAGGTCCCTGCCATTTTATTGAAATCCACATTTTCAAAGAACAACAAGGAAATTACAATGTCTTAGTTGTATCAAGAGAGGCATAGAATAGTAAGAAATGAAAGTGGAAAGTTCATCAAGGGTAGATTATATGAATTTATAATAAATATGTATGGTAGGTGGAATAATAGTCCCCAAAGATGTCCACATCCTAACCCCCAAAATCTGTGAATATTTTGTTATATGATATGGGGGAATTAATATTTTAAATGGGATTAATTTTGCTAATCAGATGACCTTACAATAAGAAGATTATCCTGAATTTTCTGAGTGGACCCAATGTAATGACAAAGTCTTTAAGTATAGAAGAAGAAGAAGGCAGAAGAGCCTGGGTCAGAGTGATGTCACATGAAAAAACTTGACTAGCCATTGCTGGCTTTGGAGATGCAAGGAGGACATAAGCCAAGGAAATGAGCAGCCTTTAGAAGCTGGAAAAGCCAAAGAAACAGATTCTTCCCTAGAGCCTCTGCACGGAGCACAGGCCTTCTGACACCTTGATATTAGCCCAGTAAAACCCATTTCAGACTCCTGAACTCCCAAACTTGACATAGTAAATCCATGCTGTTTTAAGCTACTAAGTGTGTGGTAATTTTTTACAGCAATGGCAGAAAACTAATACAGTATGTATAAAGATGACTCTGGTGAGTCCAGAGAAGACCATGACCTCTTCTGATTAACACTTTAAGAAAGACATTCAACTGCCATGGAGGATAATGTGTAGTGAACAAAAGTGGAAGCAGAGAAGTCAGTTGGGTAGATGCTTCAGTAGTTCAGGGGAGAAGTGATGGGCACTTGAACTTGGGTGGGATAGCTTACAGTTAGATGCAGTATTATTTTGGTAACAAAAGACAGAATTTGCTGATGGATTTGATGTAAGGTATGATAATAATGAGTCTTAAATATATTCAGACTGCGTTGATCAGTAGGATGAATTGTGAAGCTATTTACTGAGATGAATTTGGGGTGGGACTTTTCCTACTGTACCTATAACACCTAATATCTTAACAACATAGTAAGCATTTAATAAACATTTAATGAAAACAATAAAAATACTGATGAAGATGATGATGATAATGGCAATGTCATTGGTAATGATGTAAAAAGATAAGAAGAAAAATAGAACCTTAATGCGCTTCTATTGAGAACTACAAATAAGCATATTAAATAACATTAATTGCCCCCCTTTTTTTAGAATTCTAGTGAGTCAGTTGCAGCGAAACAAAAACAGAATGTACCATGAGCTACATATAGATTTCATTCCACTCTGATCCTTAGGATTTTCTCTCAATTTGTCTTTTTGTAAACTTTTATTATCATCTTACCTTTAGTCAAGTAACTAAAAGTTAATTTCTGTGATCTTCATTATAAATGCATTATGCCTCCATATAATATAGGAAAGCCTTAGAAAGGACTATATATTTAAACCTTGTTAACATTGAATTATTGAAGGTATTGTCCATTAAGATAGAACTTTGCTTTGTTTACTGATGTGCCCCTAACACCAAGAATAGCAAATTTCATGTAAAGCTCTCAACAAAGACTTGATAAAATGAACAAGTGGATATGTCTTGTCTATTTGTTTTTCTTCAGAATTGCCTGAATAATGCAGATCCTCAGTGAGTCAATTCACAAAAATGTCCAATAAATTAAGTTTGGTTTACAATTCTACATGGGTTATACCGGACATTTTTATGAGGACAATATAGATCATATTTCAGACCCAAAGTTCAGATTTTATTAAAAAGGAAATTACTTCTGTGTGGGATGATACATTCATTCTAAGCATACCATGCAAAAATAATAAAAGAAAACATAGATTTAATATTGCACTTATTAATATACTACTAATTTTATTTCCAATCTCATAATAAAGAAACATATTTTAAAAGAAACAACTACTTTCTCTTGAAGAGTTACAGAGAACAGATGATCAGATATTTAGGTATGCAGAATACAGTCCGTCTTCTGTTAGTGAATCTGCAAATGTATAATTCTCGTTTGTCTTCAATGAACCTGGGGAATAGTCCAAGCCAAAACCACTAAATATTTAGAAAAACTTTCAAAATAAGACATTTTAAATATTAAAAAATGATTTCAATCAACAATTTTCATATTGAAAATTAAAATGAATAGAACATGTTGAACAAGTTAATGACTCTATTTTTAATCATAGTTGAATTTAAATGGCTAATTACGATGGTTTTAGTTACTTAGATTTACAACTATACAGCAATCACTTATTATTGGCAATCTTTATTTTTCAACTATTTGTGAAATTTACAAAATTATTTATACCCAATCTCAAATTACATATAAATGAAATGAGTTCAAACTGTATCAAACTATTACTTATTTATGTACCAAAGAAAGCAAGCAAAACTGTCCCAACTTCTAAATGTGTTGTAGTTTTTATCACTGAATAGTTTTATCCTGCTAAGCTTGCATAAAAGCTCAACTAAGAAATTTTAGTTGGTTAAAATGGTTAAAATAGCCATACTGAATACTGAATTCAAAACAAAAATAGTATGTTAATTTGAAAATCGTAATGAAGTAACATATAGAAAGCTGCAAATCTTAAAAAATGATTGAATTTGCTCTTTATGCACACATGTAATGATATAAAAATTAGCATGATCACTGCAGAAACGGTAGAATATAATGTAATTATAATAGGTAGCCTACAGAAAGTCCATATTTTTTTAATTGATAATATAGGGTTGGGAGCTATCCATGAGCACACTTAGGCATTATACTTTTTATAATGATACACTCATCACAAAGTATGGGATCAAATCAAAGATATAACGTAAACAGTGTGGGAATATCAAGAAGCAGTCTTTAGAGACTTATTACTATCTTTAGTGTATTTGTCGGGTTGGAATGCCTTAACAAAAGACTAAACAACAGAAATCTATTTTCTCAGAGTTCTGGAGGCTGGGAAGTCCAAGACCAAGGTTCCAGCAGGGTTCAGTTCCTGATGAAGCTTCTATTCCTAGCCTGCAGACAGCCACCTTCTCACTATGTCCTCTGATGGCTTTTCCTAATAATGTGGAGAGGAAGAGAGTGAGCAAGTATTCTTGTGACTCTTCTTAGAAGGACGCTATTCCTATCAGATCAGAACCCCACCCTTATGAATTTTTTTTAACCTTAATTACCTCCTTTAAGCCCTATCTCCAAATACAGTCACAGTGGGAGTCAGGAATTCAACATATGAATTTTAGGAGGACACAATTCAGTCCATAGCATTTAGGAATATTACTTAATGATGGCACTTAAACTTTATGTAACACCATATGCCATACATTCTTCTAAGTGATTTATAGGTCTTATCATCCAGTCTTCTAACTCCATTAGATATCATCTCATCATCATCATCATCATCATCATCATCATCATCTCCATTTATAAATCAGAAGAAAACATGATCAAAAGATGCTGAGAAACATGTACAAATTTACTCACCATGCACAGACTAATCTGATTAACTGAAGCAGTTTATGATCTGAATCACTATCTAATGCTGTCTCTAAAGGAAATACTGTTAAAAAAAAAAAAAGAAAGGGAAAAATTTAGGCTATTAATCAAAAGACTATTTCTCAGGACATGAAGAGGCTCAGATTTTAGTCATAATTAAGACATAAGTGATTTCCAAAATTACTCCAATATTAAAATTAAAATGTGAATGTTGATTAGGTATATTGACATCAAAAATTTTATATAAAAAAGATTTTTAAAACTCAAAATTACATAGGACTCAGTAATAGTCTTCTGATTTTCCTACTACAATTTAATTTTTCTTGCTATTTAACTAAATTTCTTCTCTCTTCTGAAAAGGCACGAGCTAATCATACCTTGATTTGTGTGCCTTAAAGTCAAAATTCTCTTTACTTGTTCATTGTAGGCACCTGAATATTAGAATACCAGTGTACTAAATGCTTCCAATGAGTTCTTGAACTGTGGCAGGTATGGAGAGTTCATGAATTCAGCTATGATTATTAGTAAAGGCATAATGCATAGTGTCCTTTTCTATGACTTTTCAAAAACTTCTTTTTGGGGGCTTCCCTGGTAGCACAGTGGTTAAGAATCCGACTGCCAATGCAGGGGACACGAGTTCGAGCCCTGGCCCAGGAAGATCCTACATACTGCAGAGCAACTAAGCCCATGTGCCACAACTACTGAGCCTGTGCTCTAGAGCCCATGAGCCACAACTGCTGAGCCCGTGTGCCACAACTACTGAAGCCCGTGCACCTAGGGCCTGTGCTCCAGAGCAAGAGAAAGCACCACAATGAGAAGGCTGTGCACCGCAATGAAGAGTAGCCCCCATTCTCCACAACTAGAGAAAGCCCGGGTGCAGCAGCACATACCCGACACAGCCAAAAATTAATTAATTAATTTTAAAAAAATAAAAACTTCTTTTTGGAAATAATTTTAGATTTACAGACTAAAATACGGCACAGTGTTCCTATATACCCTTCCTCCAGCTTCCTTTAATATTCACATCATACATAACCATTTCACATGTAATAGAACTAAGGAGTTAATATTTCTGTAATACTGTTAACCAAACCACAGACTTTGTCTTATACCAGACTTTTCACAAATATCGTCTTTGTGTTCTAGAATTCAGCCTAGGATCCTACATTGATTTCAGTCCTCATATCTCCATAGTCTTCATAATCTGTGAGAGTTTTTCCATCTTTCCTTGTTTTACCTGACCTTGGAACTTTTATGGAGTGTTAGTTAGGTATTTTGTAGACTATCCCTCAAATTCAATTTGAAATGCCCCAGGAGAGATGTGTCCTTCCTATTATATTATAGCAGAGGGTACATAATATCAACACAACTTATTTCTGATGATGTTAATCTTGATCTCTTAGGTAAGGTTGTGTCCTCCAGGTTTCTCTACTGTAAAAAAGTTACTATATTACACTTTCCATGTTCAATTCATTGAAAACAAGTCTCTAAATCCAGCACACATTCAAGGATAGGGTAATTAAGCTCTACCTTCTGGCGAGAAAAGTATAGAATATCTGTGAGCCTATGGTAAAACCACCACAAATATTAATATTATAAAAATGATACTTAAAGACTATGTAAATATATACTTTTTTCTTAAAGTTTATAGATTCTTTGGGACTTCCTACATAGATAGTCATGACTTCTGTGAAGGGGAAAGTTTTACGTCTACCTCTCCAAGTGGGCATTTTAGTTCTTCTTCTTGATTTATGAAAATTACCAGTATTTCCAGTAAAATTGAAGTGCTGAGAGCATTCCTGCCTTGTTCTTGATCTCAGGGAGAAAATATCCAGTCTCTCACCATTCTTTATTATGTCTTTTTATGTTTTCTTGTAGATGTCTTTTACTAGGTTATGAGATTTACCGTCTATTCCTAATTTGCTGAGAATTTTAAATCATGAATGAACTTTGAATTTTGTTGAATCTTATTTCCATATTAACTGATACAACTATGAGTTTCTTATTCAGCCTGGTAACATGGTGAATAACATCAATTGATTTTCAAATATTGGGTCAGCTTTGTATAATTTGAATGAGCTCTACTTGGTTGTGCTATATTATCTCCTTAATATATTGCCAGATTCAAATTGCTAATATTTTGTCAAGGGCTTTTGCTTTTACATTCATGAGTAATATTGGTCTCTAATTCTGTTTTATGGTAATGTTTCAATATTAGAACAATGCAGACCTCATAAAATAAGCTTGAAAATATTCTCTCTTCTATTTCCTGAAAAAGTTTATAAAAATTGGTATTCCTACCTTCCATCCCTTGTGCAATTGTATTCATATATTTCACTCTCATATATGTTATAAACACACATTACATTGTTTCTCTTATAGCTTTAAACAGTCAGCTATCTTTTAGAGTAATAAAAAATAAGGGAAAAAAGATAAACATCTTTATTTATTCCATATTTGATACTCTTCATTTCTATAAGTAGATCTATCTTTCTGACCACATTGTATTATTTCTGCCTGAAGAAATTATTTTAGTATTTTTTGTAGAACAGGTCTGCAAAACCCCATTTTTGAGGCTATTTCCATTGGGTATAGAATTCTCAGTTAACAGTTTTTTTTTGTTTTGTTTTTGTTTTTTTAGTACTGTAAAGATATCACTCATCTTTTTGCTTACATGGTTTCTGATAAGAAGTTTGCTGTAGTTGTTACACTTATTCCTTTCTAGGTAATATGTATTTTACATCAATTGGAATGATATGCATTGGTTTAGGGGTTTTTTGTTTCATTTTGTTTTTTTAAATCCTGCTTGATGTTCTCTGAGCTTCTTCGTTCTGTAAATTGGTGTCTGTCACTAAAAAAAACTGTCAGCCATTATTTGTTCAAATATATTCTTCCCATTTTTCTATTTCCTCTTACTGAGATTTCAGTTGTGTCTGTTGACCTCTTGCTATGGTCACACAGTTGTTAGATGCTCTATACCTTTTTCCCTCCTTTTTTTTTCTCTTTGTGTTTCAGATTGAATAATTTCTAGTAACCTGTTTTCCAGCATACATTCTTTCCTTGGATGTGTTGAACCTACTGATGAACTCATCAAAGGTATTATTAACCTCTGTTACTATGTCTCTGATTTCTAACATTTCTGTTTGATAATTTCTAATAATTTTTATCTATGCTGAAATTACTTATCTGATTTTGCATGTTGTCTACCTTGTCCATTATAGCATTTACATATTTATTTACTTATTTTAAACTCTCTGTCTAGATAGTTCTAATATCTTGTCATGTCTGAGTCTGGGTCTTTTTATTCCTTTTACTTTTCTGACTGTGATTTTCTTACTTTTTATTTTAGATGTTGGGGGTAGGAGTTAATTAATTAATTATTTTTTGCTGTGTTGGGTCTTCATTTCTGTGCGAGGGCTTTCTCTAGTTGTGGCAGGCGGGGGCCACTCTTCATCGCGGTGCACGGGCCTCTCACTATCGCGGCCTCTCTTGTTGCGGACCACAGGCTCCAGACGCGCAGGCCCAGTAGTTGTGGCTCACGGGCCTAGTTGCTCCACAGCATGTGGGATCCTCCCAGACCAGGGCTCGAACCCGTGTCCCCTGCATTAGCAGGCAGATTCTCAACCACTGCGTCACCAGGGAATCCCAGATTTTCTTACTTTTTTGTATGTCTTATAAATTTGGTCCAAGTCAGCCATATTGTATAGGATAGATAGAAACTGAGATAAATATTATTTTATGCATAAAGATGAGTATGCCATCCTTCTGGCATACTTAGCCTTTAGTGGGGGTATTAAGTGTTTATGTAGTCAGAAGTTGAGCTGGGATTGAATGTTTTTTCTTGATTGGCTTTAGATCTGCTGATTTAATTCTAGATTTTTCCTTTCTTACCAGAGAAACTCGATCACTTGCAGCTTTCCCAAATGTATTCTGCTTTAATTTTTACTTGATGTTGTTAGCACGATGACAGGTATGAGGTTGGGAGGTCATTTCTCTGATGTTCTGAGTAAACTTCAGTCCTAATAGACACTGTGAATTTCAGACTTCATAAGTGTTGCTATCCATTTTCCAGGAGTAATACTGGGCCTAGAGGGTATAACTGATGCTTCAAATGTGATGTTTTCCTTCCTTCCCTCCCTTCCTTCCTTCCTCCCTCCCTCCTTTCCTCCCTTCCTTTCTTCATTCCTTCCTGTCTTCCTTTCTTTCTTCTTTCTCTCTCTTTTTTTTTGTTTTCTCTTCCCCTCCCTCCTGCTGCAGTGGGTTTACATATTTGTTCCAACTTATTATTTTGTTTCCATTCTCCCTGCACTGTGAAGCTTTTGTTCTCTAGGGTGGGTAGAGAAGATAGATAAAGACATATTTTCAGTGGTGACTGCTATTCTGCTCCCCACCTCCAGTGGGTATCCACCAGTATCCCAGGCTACTTTTTCCCTTGGCCTTCTCCCTATAACCAAAATCTACTGTTCTATATGGGAAAGAAGGAAGATAGATATAGGCTTATTTTGGCAGTGGTTTTATTTCTCTCCACAGCACCACAAGGAAAACTTTTTCAAGATTCTCACCCATATTTCCTGTGAATCCCTTGGGGTTCTTGAAGAAAAGCTATTAAGATAGTGCACATTTCCCTATTTCTGTGATTCCCGGGAGCTTCATATATTCAGCTAGCCCACAATCAGTCTTTAGCAGTTTTTAAAAACATTTCTAGCTGAATCTTACATGTACAACATCCAGTAGAATCTGTCCCAGGTAGGCAAATTCTAAGTCATTTTTCTCCCTGCAGGTGCTTGTATTTCTCCAAATTTAAAGTTAGTTTTGTTTATGGGCTTTTTGTTTGTTTTGTTTTGTTTTGTTTTTGTCCTGTGACTTCAGTTCTCTAATGACTTCAGGGGAAGAGTATGCCTCATTTTCCTTATTGTGTGGAGCAACACCCTTTCAAACACTCTATATCTACAAGCTAAAACTCTGTATCCCTTCTGAGACTTTTGATTTTATTTTGTTCAATCAGTACGTTAAAATTTAATCTTAAAAAGTATTCAGAATACCTTCCTCATGTAAAAAGACATTTGTTAACAACATATTCTCAAGTTTTATATAGATTATAAGCAGAGGACTTGGAGGTACCATATACAAATACATGAGCTTAGAATGTTTTCTACCATCAGGAAAACCTGCAGGAAAATCCTGCTCTTCCGTTTCCAAGTTGTTTGCCATGGAAAACATGAATGAACTTAAGTCATATTGATGTGAGTTTTAAAAATCTAATGTATATGAAGTACTAAGAATAATACCTGTCATATAGTAGATATACAATACACATTAGAAGTCATTATCATTACTAACACAAATGTCATGAAGGTCATCTGCAGAGGTTTTAAATGAAAACTTCTGCAAGAGCCATCCTAAATATTAAATTCTATGGCTACAAGATAAATAGTTACATTTTATATTGAAGTCAGTCCAATTATCATTTTGAAAAAGCTTGTAACAGCAATCTACAGCTGGCCGTATAGTGACTGCTTAATAAACGTCTATTGTGTTCTCACCATTGGCTGGAGCTCTTTGAAATGTGCACGCACACACACACACACACACACACACGGTTCTTATCTTGAATTAATTGCCACATAATATGTTGAGATAAAAACACAAAAGAATTAGAGAAAATGCATATTTTTTTTGCTCTGGCAGATATTAAAGGAGCTCACAGAAGAGACATATACAGTTGATCCTCATTATTAGTGAATTTCTACTACATACAATTTATTTGTAATACTAAAACTAATGCTCACAGTGCTTTCAGGGACATTGCAGGTATATGCAGAGTAGCAAAAGATTTGAGTCACCCTAAGCTCATGTTCCCAGCTGAGAGGTCAAACAAAGCAACACTTTGCCTTCTTGTTTGAACTTTCATACAGCAATAACCAGGGGATCGTGCAGTACAAGAAGCTCTTGCTCTGGGGCCAGTGGGATGGAGTTTGTAATCCCAGCTCTGGCACTTGAGATGCGCAGTTATAGATACACGATTTCTTCTGGGTGTAATACTCCAACATTCGGTAGTTCAGTGTTCATAGCAACTTTATAGAACACAACTTCCACAAATGAGGAGAACTGACTGTGAAACACTGTGAAAACAAAAATGAGTGGCTTAAATATGTATGTGGTGAGAAGACACATCTCTCTTTGATAAGACTTCACAGTCAAGAAATGACTATACATTTAGAAACACAAGCAAGCATGGGAAGTGAGAGCTGGGGGCAAAGGACAGCGAGAGAAGTTCAGGTTATAGAAAGTCTTAGGTGCCAAATCGAGCCATCTGGATCCAATATGCTAGACAATTCAGAGGAGCAAAAGTTTCTGACCAAGGAAATAAAGTGCTGAAAGCAGTGTTCGAAGAGTGTTAATCTGGAAACAATATAAAAGTTACCTGTCTGATAAATGCAAAAAAAGAGAGAGATTGGAGAATCTTGTGACAAGCCGAACAGATAGAAAAGATGAATCACGGCCATTAACAAAGAAAAATTGATTAGTGATCTGATTGGAGGTGAAGCGGTAATAGGAGTCAAAGTAATGCGAAAACTGTGACCCAGAGTAATTGGAAAAAATAGTGATGATCTTGATGGAATTGTGAATTTAGAGAGCAGAGAAGGATGAGAAGACAGATGTAAAGCATGACATCTGAACAGCTGGTATTTTTTCATTTTAAATGAAGGCAAAAGAAATACTATCAGGATGCACCAACACACAGCTGAATTCACCAAGGCATAGATGTGGAAAACAGAAATAACAGTGGCAAACAAACTAAAATGATGCCCAACCCAGCAAAGATGAATTTCTCTTTTTCAGCAATGACTTAGCAGAGGTTGCTAACCCTGCCAAATTATTGCTGGGGAAACTGAAATGTTCAAAAATAATTTTAGACAGGCAAGAAACTTCTGAGTAACATATGGATATAATGGGAAAGAGATTTCTTTTCTCCTGATAAAGTCACAAGATGACTAGCGTTGATTCATTGTAATGAGGCATCTGGATGTCAAACCAGCTGTTTCATCTGGCCTCTTTGGGCATGAATCTCATTCTTTCTGGAGGACTACATTACGTGGATCTGATTAGACTGGAGAGGCTCTTCCTTTTTCCTCTAAGAAGAATAACAGTTGCACAGGGCATGCACTGCTCACGTTCATGAGAAATTCCTCCTCTGGTTCTGTTGATTTCCTCCCTGGTCAGTGAATAAGGTTTTCCCTTCAGGCTACCACCATAGACAGGGTATGCAAATGCAAAGCCCCTAGCATCCATTGGTTTGGAACAGAGCAGAGGGTATGATTAGAAATGTCTTTCACTGTTACAGTGTAGGCGGCCTACAAATAAAAACTAGAGGAGTATGCATGCTCAATGGTACTTTATCCCTACAGTCCCTCCCCGACTTCAAGGCCCTCTGCGGTAGCTGTCTCCGTTATACTAAATACTTCTCTTCCACAATATGTCCCAGCACATTGCTTCTTTCTTTCCTCTCCCTTTCTGGCACTTAAATGTGAAATATTGCTTTTACAAGTCAGACTTTTTGTTACACTAAGATGTGTGTTTTCTTTGAATCGTTGTTTTTGATTTACTGTGGTTGGGGAAAGAATAAGTCCTGAAAAAAGCAAGGGGGGAAAACAAGTAAACACAGTAAAAAAATAAAAAGTGCTTTTCATTGTTGTTGTTCTGTTAATAGCAGTCTGCTTCCACCACGATTGCAATGAACATGTTTTTTCACTCTTTTATTTACAAATCCGTAAACCATGAATCTTAGAAGAATCACAATGCAAAAAGTCAAATTGACAAACTATAAGAATCTATTATCAAATTACATAATGAATTTCACATATTTTCTTTGTGGGAAATAGCTTATTTGACCTCAAATATATTCAGACTTCAAAAGTTCATAAAAGTATATGTACAAATAGTAAATTAAATGTGTATGTTTCATATAGACAGGCAAGAATGTGTAACTCATGGCTACTTTTAACTGTTCAGCTATTGTTTATTGATTATCAATTATGTTCCATGTTCAGTGAGGGATTCAGGTTTAAATTAGATATATTTCTTCCCTTCTTTGTGCTTACATTCTGGTGAAGGAGGTGGTTGTAATTGTCTGTTTTACTGATGTATACTTTGCGTAAATTAAAATTTGCCTATTTTAAATATATGGTTTAATGAATTTTGGCAATTGTATATTCATGTAACCACCATCACAATCAAAATATAGAACGTTTACATCAACTTAAATTTCTTCCTGTGCTTTTCAAGTTGAGCTCCACCCCCAGCTTTCTGCTCTAGCAACCACAGCTCTGTTTCAACTACTAATTTTCCTTTTCTAGATTTCGTATGCATCAAATTATACAGTATGTACTTTTGATGTTTCATTTATCAATGTTTTTGATGATTATCCATGTTTTGTTCATCAGTATTTTACTTTGTAGATTCCTAGGCATGAGAATGTAGTATGGATATAACACTATCTTTTACTTTACCAGTGATGGACATTTGACTTCTATTAAATTCTAACTACTGAAAACAGTAATGCAATAAAATGATTCTTATTTACTAATCTTTCTTTGAAAGCATGTTCCCATATCTTAGCTAATGTAAATAATTCTGTAATGAACTTGGGAGTGCGGATATCTCTGATATACTGATTTTATTTCATATATGTATGTATGTAAATATATATATATACATATACATATATATATATATATATATATATATACATACATACATACATACATACACACACACACACACTCAGAAGTAGGTTGATGGATCATATTGTTAATTTTTGAGGAACTTCCATAATGTTTTCCATAATGGCTATACCAATTTATAACCCCACCAACAGTGCCCAAGTGTTCCCTTTTCTTCACATCTTCACCAACAGTTGTTGTCTTTTGTATTTTTGATGATAGCCATTCTAAAAGGTTAAGGTGATATTTCATTGTGGCTTTAGTTTGCATTTCCATGATGATTAGTGATGTTGAGTAAATTTTCATGTACCTATCTCAAGATAATTCTTGATTTTCCTTTTGGAGGAAAATATCAGCTCTGTGCTTTTTTCCCAGCCATGCAGAACAGTGTTGGATGTAAGAGGAGGTCTGCATCTTTTCTTTATTTCTTACTTCCAGGGAACTGTGTTCTGTAGGTTGTTCAGTGTTTGGTATGAGGCAAGATAGAAATTGGCTCCATGGAGAGTGTTTTAAAATGCTGGGGATAAGGCCCTCTTCACTTCCTTCTAGCTCTAATAGAAGAAAAATAACCTTAGTTCTGTACCTATTCCCAGTCTCACAGAGCCATGCTTGGCTGTAAGGGCATGCTTTCCCCTTTCCTTTGTTCCTACCTCTCACAGGGTAGCAGGCTCTTCAGGTCACTCAGCACTCCATATAAAGTGAGATAGAAACTGGCCCCATGCAGGATGCCCTGAGAGGCCAGGCGCACACTCTAAAATCTCACTTTCCCCATAGAAGAAATTACAAACAACATTCTCTCTTGGAACAAAGCAGATTTGAGGAAGGGACTGTCAAGGGTTAAGGGAAGTAGTTCTTCTTACCCATTGAAATGTGACTGCTCTCAGTTTGTGCTCCTCCAGAGTTCTACTTCTTAGCTGGATTCTGAATTTCTCTTCATGTTACGTTGGTACCAGTGTCATTGTTAGATCATTGTGTTTGTGGAAGAATGAGAGGTAGGGCTTCCTATTCCTCCATCTTGCTGACGTGATGCTCCAAAGCCTATTTCAGGATCAAATATTTCAGTCTCATCAGATTTTTTTTTTTTTTTTTTTTTTTGCGGTAAGCAGGCCTCTCACTGCTGTGGCCTCTCCCGTTGTGGAGCACAGGCTCCGGACGCGCAGGCTCAGCAGCCATGGCTCACGGGCCCAGCCGCTCCGCAGCATATGGGATCCTCCCGGACCGGGGCATGAACCCGCATCCCCTGCATCGGCAGGCGGACTCTCAACCACTGCGCCACCAGGGAGGCCCCTCATCAGATATTTTTAATTGAGCTGCTTTGACTCTGTTTAGCATATGCTTCCCTCATATTAGCCAAAATGTGGGTAGAGAGAATTTGGGGATTTTCCTATGGCTTTTTTCTACCTGAGATTCCCTACCTACTAATCCAGCAGTTTCCCTGGATTTAGGTTTCTGGCTCCTCGGGCAAGAATAATTGCATATTTTCCACCAGAGCCAACACCCCAGGTGCCACACTAGAATGTGGTTTGCAAAAGGCTAAAAGCTGTGGAAACAAGAACTCACGACATAAGACTTTGTTCCTCCAAGTATGTATGCTCAATAAGAATATGCCATCTGTATTTTAGTCTCTAGATCCTCCAGGTAATTCCTTATGTCTAGATTGTATAGTTGTTTTCTGCAGAGGAAACAGTCCTGTAGGAATTTAGTCATTAGTAGAAATGGAAGCTTGTTTTTGTGTTTTGACTACATGGAGATTTTACTTTCTCAACCATACTGATTTTTCAGTTCTGATAAAATGTTAGTAGGGACAGTGAACTCTTAGGAAAGAGAGTATATGCTATTTAATATTGCATTACTAGTATTTAGTACAGTGCCTGAAAAATTGTATTTTTTGTAAAGCCTTTAATGAATGGACATACCTTTTAATCAATAATTTTATTAATAAGTCAGTTTAGTAATATTGCAGCACTAATTTACTGTGACAATTTATTTGAAAGAGATTTTTCTCTCACAAGGTATAATGCATAAAGATGACTTTGGTGACATATCTAATGTGTGTTCTGTGAAACATCAGTTACAAAATTTCTTCCAAAGGAAAAATACAAAACATTCATGATGAAATGCTACATTATATATTTTTCTCTTGGGGATGTATAGTCTAATTAAAATATTTCATGAAAAAATACTTTATATATTATGGAAAGTCATCTCTTTTCACTGTCTATCCCTTTACACTGCTTTAATTTTTATTGTAGTGTTAATCTCCTAGTGATATAGTACGTGAGAGTCTCTATGAAATTTGTTTTGTTCTCTATCTCTTTAAAAATGTAAAATCCATGACAGGAAAATTCCATGTAATTTTTTGACTTCTCTATCCCAAGCCCTAGAACACAAAGGAGAAATAAATGAATGGCAGTATCCCTTGGCATTTATTCAGAAAACACATTATTAAACACCAATTAGATGTAAGCCTTCATTTTTAGCTCTGAGTATAGAGTAAGGAACAAATTACTAATTTTCTTTGATGGAGTTTATATTATTGATAATTTCTGAAGAAATAAAGATTACAATCATCATATTGTCTATAAAGAATATAAAATTAATCTGAATTATTGTCATCATATGTGGCTAAACTGAAAACAGACTTGAACACAAAGTAGTTGTTCTGGCAGTAATCTAAATATACTCGGAAAACTAAGTAGAGAAACGTATTCATCTTCTAAATAAAATGTACGGTTCATTTTTCAGTCTCAAGGTATTTTACTGCTTTCTTTTACAAGCCATAACTTATATAAAATATTAAAAAGAGTACTTTTCTGCAGAATAAAGTAAATTAAAAGAAAATATACTTGAATAGTTTTAAAACTTGACTGTTCTCTTATTTATTTTAATATTAAGCTGTGTAGGCAGATTACCTCATAATCATTGCCGTAAAAAGAAAAGATTGGGGCTTCCCTGGTGGCGCAGTGGTTGAGAGTCCGCCTGCCGATGCAGGGGACACGGGTTCGTGCCCCTATCCCGGAAGATCCCACATGCCGCGGAGCGGCTGGGCCCGCGAGCCATGGCCGCGGAGCCTGTGTGTCCGGAGCCTGTGCTCCGCAACGGGAGAGGCCACAGCAGTGAGAGGCCCGCGTACAGCAAAAAAAAAAAAAAAAAAAAAAAAAAAAAAAGAAAAGATTGTACTTGTGGTTACATGAGTCCTTTAATGCGTAAACTACTATGAGGAATTTGTACTTTTATGATCCCTAGTAGGCATATTTTTGTGGACTTCATTATCAGATGTGCTGTATAATATAGACAGGTTTTAATTATTAAAATTACTTTCATAAGAGAAACAATGCTTAGAGAAATTGTTAATTTCTTTTAAGAAATGAATAGAAAATCTTGAGTCTCCTCATTGGTTGCAAATTTAGCAAAGAGCCACCACATATAAATTTAATTAAGAGCTGCCCTTGCCCCATTTACCACTCAATGAGCTACAGCAGGTTTGGAAGAGCTACTGCCAGATCTTTGACTTAATGCAATATTTAAATTAATGATATTCATGGATAATATATGAAACTTCTAAATTGAGTTTACATGAGGAAATGTTACCTAGTATGATTTTGTATTAAGAAGAAAATTTGTCACTACAGTCTCTTCCTTGAAGAAATATAGACTGAAAAACATACAAAGTAATGCAAATTTTATAATCTTATTGATTCATATGTTCCTGTTTCTCATAAATGTCAAATATCGATTGCTTGTAAGTGTCTTCCTGATACCATATTTTGATGATATTCCTTCTTATGAATTTTCCATAAAGTGTATATCTGAAGTTTTGTTGCTCTATAAGCCTATTTCTTTGCTGTAAACTCAATGTGTAGCTGAACTCTACACCTGACTATATCATTCTAAGCAAATTATATAACTTCCTTGCATTACTTTTTCATTTATAATAAAAGGAAAAATTATATCTTAGACTATGTGATAATTAATATAGAAATACTTTAAATCATATTCAAGTGTAAAAATTTAATAGCCCACTAGAGTTCAACAATGTATTGTTTTTGATATTTTGCCTGCCTGATAATCCTCAAATGATTTAAAACATCAGTTAAAATGCAGACTAAATAATGTTGGTCATAATTCTGTACAAATGATTATTTTTATCTAACCAGGATGGAATCAATTGAAAGGGCTTGCCTTAGAAAATGTGTTTATTATAGTTTTGACGGTATCTTTGGCTTTTATAAATTTTTGAGTGAAATACCACATTCTTTTCTAAAAAGGAAAACATGTTCAGAGAGTCAATAAGTTTTTGAGATAAAAATTATTAAATAAAACACTTTTCTATATTTATTAACAATCTATTATTTAACTGTGAATTCAGTATTCACTTTCTTCCATGTAAAATAACTATATGATAATTATATCTGATTTAACTTTAATGAGTATCCATTCATCTGTCAATGGGCATTTAGGTGAATGGTTAAAGAGGATGTGGTATGTATATATCTATATCTATATCTATTTATATATATACATATACACACAATGGAATATTACTCAGCTGTATAAAAGAATGAAATAATGCCATTTGCAGCAACATGGATGGACCTAGAGATTATCATTCCAAGTGAAGCAAGCCAGACAAGGAGAGAAAAATATCATATGATATCACTTATATGTGGAATCCAGAAAATGATACAAATGAACTTATTGACAAAACAGAAATAGACTCACAGACATAGAAAACAAACTTATGGTTATCAAAGGGAGGGGGGAGGAGGGATAAATTAGCAAATACTCAGTACTATACACAAAATAGACAATCAACAAGGACCTACTGTATGGTACAGGGAACTATATTCAGTATCTTATAATAACCTATAATGGAAAAGAATCTGAAAAAAGGATATATATATATATATATATATATATATATATATATATATATATATATATATAATATAAACACACACACACACATATATATATATATATATATTTCTGAATCACTTTACTATACACCTGAACCTAACACAACATTATAAATCAACTATACTTCAATTTAAAAAAATAAAAATAAAAAATAAATATAATGAATAATAAGTCAGTAAAGAGCTTTTTCCTCCAGCTGAAACCTAATGTGAATATACTAAAAATTATTCACTAATTATTGAATTAAAATAATATGTGATGGGCTTCCCTGGTGGCGCAGTGGTTAAGAATCTGCCTGCTAATGCAGGGGACACGGGTTCGAGCCCTGGTCTGGGAGGATCCCACATGCCGCAGAGCAACTAAGCCCGTGAGCCACAATTACTGAGCCCGCGCGTCTGGAGCCTGTGCTCCGCAACAAGAGAGGCCGCGATAGTAAGAGGCCCACGCACCGCAATGAAGAGTGGCCCCCGCTTGCCACACCTAGAGAAAGCCCTCACACAGAAACGAAGACCCAACACAGCAAAAATAAATTAATTAATTAATAAACTCCTACCCCCAACATCTTTAAAAAAATAAAAATAAAAAAAATAATATGTGATGATTACTTCACCGATTTAAAATTATATAAGTTCATGTAAATTACAAAGTAAAAGTTAAAATATTTGTATTCATTGAATTAATCAGATTAATTGTTAAAACATACTAGTAGTTTGGGTGCTAGACACTCTTCAGAATACCTGTATTCTAACCCCTGCTACATATGACTATTTTAGTAAAGTTTATGATGTTTGGATTCTGTAACAATATTATTAAGATCATGGGGGTTAATACTGGTAAAGTATTATCAGCGATAAAACTTTATATCTCTTTATTTTAAATAGTTTACTGTCCTGTTTAATAATATAATCATTCTAAAAAGACAAATAATCATGTTTCATTATCATTGTTATGATATATTTTGTAGGTTTTACAAGCAGATCTGTATATAGTCAGAAACTTCATAAGTACATTACATTACAAAATATGCCACAGATGAGATTTCTGGCTTCTTTGAAAATATTTTCATGTAATACCCAAATTTTAGAATATTACTTGTTATATTATTTCAAGGAAAATTATTAGTCCAACTGAAATTTGTCCTAAACATCAAATAAGAACTTGATTCTCTAAGGAGCACAAGATTTCTCTGAGGAAGAGACTGTGAAACATTGAAGCTGGAGAAAAGTGATCCAGATATATCACACTGCAAAGTTTCTCTGTTTTCTTATGCTTCTGGGTAAACTAAGCATTAAATTTAATGCTTATACTTTTTATTGGAGAGACATGGTAGAAAAAGGAGGGAATTGTGAAAAGAGAACTGTTCGTATTTTGATACCACTTAATGTTCTCCTGTACTCTAAAATATTTTCTTAAATACTTCAAATACCAGTTAAAATTATCATATTTCTTTTAAATAGTTGTCATTATTTTGTTTTTGAAAAAGGCACGTATATAGACCCATATGAAATTCTAATAGTTCAAGGATAAAACATAATCAGCAATATCCAAGAATACACCATTATTTTAAAAATCTTACAGGCAGGAGGAGATATACTACTCCTATTCTCTGCCTACTATAGTGTATGTGTAGAGACTGCCCTTCATCACTTATGACGTCCTTTCTTCTATCAGTAATATCCTTATTTCATTGGCAGAATTACCCCCTCCTTATTGTGTTGTAGCAGTCACTTAGAGAAATTCACAGGAGGACTCAAAGTCTTTAATAGGACGTATCATCACCCTACTCCCAGTGATTGTTCTAGGGGTGGACGAGTAAAACATTTTGAGCTAAAGAAACAAAAATTTTGTAGAAGGCTTAGTAATTAATACATGTGATTTTGCTCATTAATAGGAGATGTAGTACAGACATTCTATATTTCTCTAAATTAGATAACATGTTGGTTCTTGCCAGTAAAGATGACTCAGAATTGAAACACGCTATAAAAGTCAAGATTGAGTTTACTGCTAGGAAATGAAGCAGGAATGTTGATGATATTATGAACTTTTTGATCAAATGGCACTTAAAATGAGAAGCATTCCAGAACTCCTCTTCAAAGTGGAAATCTGGAACAAAAACAGTACTTTAGCTAACTAATGACTCTATTATTTTTCTTTATCTAATGAGTGTCTTTTTTATTGAAATAGCAAACATACATAATAAGTGAAGAGATGGTAAGACCAGCATTAGACTTCTCGTATTTGACACTGAAATATAGTAAAATCCTAGCTGGTGGATAAGTCTAGAGAGAAGTGACAAAAAAATGAAAATCAAAGGAACTTTTAGAGCCATGATGACTTTCATCTATCAGGAACAGAGAATAAGATTTTCAGAATGCAAGTGCTGAGTTACTGTACCTCTTCTGCATTTTGTCTGAGGTCAGTACCAGATAAACTACTCTGACACTATTGAACTAGAGAAGATATCTCAACAGAGGTGAATTTACAGCAGAGACAAGGTGGTATTGTGTCGGCATATTGTTAAAGATGAACTAGTAAATTTAATTTCCATAGACAGAGTCAGAGTAAGTTAAATGAGAAGAAAATCCTGTCAAATAATGTTATTTGTATTCCAATAAAATAAAATGTATTCCAGTATAATAAAAAGATATAAACAAATTGTGCCTGAAAACATTAATATCAAAGTAGAAGTTAAGACTAAAAGGGTTATAAAGTAAGGAAAAATAAAATTACAATGATTATGTAAAATAGAAACAGTAAAATACAGAAAGCAAAAAATCCTTTAAGAACAAAATATGATGAAAACAAGTTCAGCAGGAAAAAAATGAAGTAGAAAATAATGATATACCTCTATCCTTATATTCAGCCAACATGGTGCTTTTCATATGTCTTTGAAATTGTATCTAAATTTTGCACTAAATATGTAGAGACTAAAAGGCAAATTTCATATTATATATCAATAATATAATGGTACATATAAATAATAAAAAGATACCTCAGATTCCTGACTACTTAAGACTACTTAAGAATAATTTTCAGGAAAACTAAAACAAATTACATATTATCTAGAAATAGTAAGAATAAGAATACTTCTTAAATTCTATAATATACTGTTAAAATATGTGCAGATTTTTAACTGTTTTATTTAAAAATATAATAGCAAATTTAATAAAATAAGTTCAACTTAATAAATCAGAAATATAAAACAAAATAATTAATAAGCACATAGAAAATAAAAAAGATGAAATGAATACATGGGAGTGTACCAAATAGTGAGAATGATCAATAAATATAAAAACAATTTTTAAAATTGAGTACTAAGCACTAGAATGATGATGCTGTTGAGCAATTGTGCAGCTATGCACAAACTAACATCTTTTTGTGGGATAATGAGAATTCAGGGTATCATTTGTGTTCTACTAATTCTTTGAATTTGTTTTTCTAATAAAGCCTATTTTGTATTTATATCACATGATATTAGTCATTGGTGTATTTGTGCTGGTTTTGTACAGTTCAACTATAACAATCAGACATAATAATTCAGAGGCTTAATGAAAAATAAATGCTTATTTCTCTAACAGGTAACATCTCAAATGGCAAGTAGCTCTGGTTCACATTGTCATTTATGGATCAAAATCCCATCTATCTTTTTTTTACTGTCTTCTAAGTGTTTCATTTTCATGTATGAAACTGTTTTGCAGGTATTTCCATGTTCTAGCTTGTGGATAGGGGAAAGAACAAACCTGAAAATGTTGGGATTTTGGTTTTGGAGGTTTTTTTAGGCCAATTGTAGATATACACATCTCATCTTATATTGGGAAGAAATAAATCAAATATCTACACTTAGCTTTCATGAGAGCTGGAAGATTCACAGCCAGTCAGTCCATCCCTACTACAACTCTTTTACCAGGAAGGTGGTAGAGAATGGATCTTGATAGGCTACCAGCCATCTTAACCATAACAGGAATAGAAATGTTGCAGGTTTTGAAAATTTGTAATTCTTATAGTAAATAGGTTTATGCAATCTCTTTCTTTAATATTTATTTTAAAATATGTGAAATTCATATTTATATACATTTTTTAAATTCAGAAATCAATATTTTATACCTATGATATTGTTTAACTTTTAGGAGATAAGAAAATACACAATTGAAAAAAGTTGACAATAATTTACAGAGCCTTTACCTGAGACTTAAATAGTTTAATTTTTAAAAGAATGTATATATTCAAATTCATTAGAAGAACTTTGGTCATCATAACATATGAACTGCTGTAGAACATGGAAATACTTCAAGCTTCCTTTCTATTCAGAGTAACACACACATACTTTGGTTTATCACATATTTTGGAGTAAATACTAAAGCTTTGGAAAATGAAATAACTTTTGTTTTTCAAAATAAAAAATATCCAAAGAGAAAATTTCCAAAAACAGTATCAGATCCAGTACCTTTTTCTCAAACACTGGGCATTAACTACACATAATAATATTAACTTATGTTAAAAGTCAAACTGACCACTTTCTATTTTCCACATTTTTAAAAATAATATTTACAGTTGGGAGAGTAGCAGCACTTCACCTAGAGTGTTACTTCCTAAGGTGCCCCATCTGCAGTTCTGTTTTCCTTTTTCAGATCAGAGATCTCAGAATAAGTCATTCTCCAAAGAGACCTCTAGTTCTTTCTCCAAGATTCACAAGTCTTTTTCTGCTATTCAAAATGCCAAACAAGCAGGTGTCAAGTTGGTCAATTGGAGCAGTGAGCCAATGTGAAAGTAATAATCAGGCCTTTATTCACATACTACAACAGTGTAAACAAGGAGCAAAAAAGGAAGGGGCCAGCTGCCCACTGTTCCATTTCCCCCTATAGAATGGCACCAGGTAAGTGTCACATGGATGCAGCACAGATATGGGGTATCTTCTTATTGCCAAGGAGTCCCCAGAAAGGTGATTGCCTCTTTATGGACCTGTGGGCCAGGGAAGGGCTAGGAGCAGAAAGGTAGTGAGTCAGAGTATGGAAAAATTCCTTGGCCAGTTCCCCTGATAATGCCTCTGAACAGAGGCACCAGGACCAGGTTCTTGAGTACGGCTGGCCTGCGGATGGAGGAAGGTACTGAATCCCAACTCTAATGCCCTGCAGAAAACTACAAGGCATTGTTGTGCACCAAATCTTGCGTGAGGAAGGCAGCTTCCCCCACATAGGGCTGTCAGTCAAATTGTGATTGCCAATCATGGAGCCTGAAATATTATCCATAGGATTTTGTCATGGAGTAGACTTCTCAAACAGCAACTAGGATTCTCTTAAACATATGGGTGTGTTCAATCATAATTTATTCTGTGATTCATGCATTCATATCTTTCTTGGTCTTTATGGTAGAAATTTTACTGGTAGAAAGTTTTATTGTTTATCCACACCTGGTTCTCCTTCTTTTCCAGGAATGCTAGAGGATTATACTTCTTTGTCCCCTGGAAGTTAGGCAGAACCATGTCTGGTTTTAGAAAAGCAATGGGTGTCAGTTCAGGACCAAAATATTTGTCAGTGAAAACTATCTAGTGTTTTCATTTCTTGCTGGAGAGATAAAAAAGATTACATGTTCCAGATGGTATAGCTAGAGGACATTGGGGCATAGTTTAAATATTTATCCCCTGTTTATAGTTGATTAAATTTTGCATTCAACATTATGTTTAAAATTAAGCATTGTTTTACATCAAAAATAATTACTCTTTTACACCCTATTTTAATGAGGCAAAAATTTTAATTTCTATTTCTCCCTCTTATATCACACATTTCCAGGGAAACCATTTTCTTTATTAGAGGTGTTGTACTAATGAAACATTTTTAAATCGTAATTACTGACTCCTCAGATATATGGGGGATCAGTTTTATATGTCATTTATTAAGTAAAGATGATTTGATGTCATTGATTCAAGAATGTCTTAGAGTTGTATACGATATAATGATTAGAACTGACCAAATTAAGTCTTGTTGAAGTGATTTAAGAAAAATGGCTAGTGGAAGAAATGGTCAGCAAAATATATATGGACATAGGAAGTAGGAGAATTGAAATGGAGCCAAGTAGATAAGTAGATTTGATCCAGGTGGAAAAGAAAATTAAAGTGAGAAGTAGTTATTTTGGTTCTAGATAGCCAAAATGATTTCATTTAAATGCCTATGGAAAACTGTATGGAATATTTAAGGTATAAACAATCATGAAATAAATTCACTTTCAAAAGGAATATAACTGATGTGCCCTGCATTAGTATATAAAGTATAGAATTTTGAATTAATAAAACAAATTAGATGATACTTTACCTTTAACATGGTTTTAACTTTGTAACATTCCCTTTGAAAAAGAGATGTCATGGGATTTATCAAAACAATATAATAATACTACTACTAATAATAGCAATGATGATTAATGTATTTTACAAAATTGGTAATACATTTCCACACAAAAGTATCAGAATAATTGATAAATAGAAGAAATGGAATTGATGAACCCAAGTTTATATTCATTAGTAGCATAATTAATCCCAAATAGAGAACTTTAAATCTGCTTAATTCAGCTTATTTGACTAAAGGCCTTTAACTTAAATAGCTCTACACATAGTCATTAATATCTTCCGGTTACTGGAATAAACTTAGTATTAAATTCAATCCTTGTATGAGTTTTTATGGCATAAAAGCAATTTGAATCAAAATATATTTTGACATTGCAGAAAATGACATTAAAATTAAATTCAGGGGCTTCCCTGGTGGCACAGTGGTTGAGTCCGCCTGCCGATGCAGGGGACACGGGTTTGTGCCCCGGTCCGGTAAGATCCCACATGCCGCGGAGCGGCTAGGCCCGTGAGCCATGGCCACTGAGCCTGCACGTCTGTAGCCTGTGTTCCGCAATGGGAGAGGCCACAACAGTGAGAGGCCTGCATACCGCAAAAACAAACAAACAAACAAAATTAAATTCAATAATGAAACATCAAGACTTTTCTTATATTGTTTATTACTTAAATCTGCATTAAACGTAACAAAATTAGAAAAGAGTTTGGTACTCTCATGTTATGAAAACATAAATGTTTTTGTATATGTGTTTTGAAAATAGTTGCTAAAGAAAATTATTTCAAGATGTCTGTTCTGAAAAACGTTTTAACTAATACATTAGAGGAATGTAAGGAAGGAAATGTTTGTTATTAAAAATATGTCTTTTCAACATCTAAAGACAAAATTAATGTTAAAAGTACAATTAATGAAGCAAAAAAGGAAATTATAACTTTCTTTTCAACATTGTTATCTCTTAGAATTAATAATAATGCTATTTAAACATTTCATAACATTTTCAAGTAAAACAATGTATCTCAAATATTTAAAAATTTAGCAGTATTATGCATAAAAACCAGGCCTGCTAACTAGAATTCTTTTCCATTGGGTATTCATTATTTACAAGAGCCAAACAAATCTGAAGCAAAAGCAAAAAACAACTTATAAGAATACATTTTTCCTCAAGGCATCATTATGATAAAAATCCAGTAGTAGAAATGTTCCTACACTATGAGTACAGATTTATTTTATTTTATTTTTTTTCTTGGTATGCGGGCCTCTCACTGTTGTGGCCTCTCCCATTGCGGAGCACAGGCTCCGGACACGGAGGCTCAGCGGCCATGGCTCACGAGCCCAGCCGCTCCGCGGCATGTGGGATCTTCCTGGACCAGGGCACAAACCCGTGTCCCCTGCATCGGCAGGAGGACTCTCAACCACTGCGCCACCAGGGAAGCCCAAATATTTTTAAACAAGTATTGTAATAAGTTTCCCTATGGAAATATCAGAGAATTCTGTTAAATCAAAAGAAGCAAATATAACTCACTGATAAACTGAAATCATTCAGAAATAACAATGGCTAGCTTTGGGTCATATATCTTTATGAGATGTGTTTGACAGAATAATAGCCCCCAAAGAAGCCCATGTCCTGCCCTGGAAACTGTGACTATGTTACCTTACATAGTAATAGAGATTTTGCAGATGTGATTAAGGTTAAGCACCTTGATATAAAGAAGTTATCCTAGATTATCTAGGTGGACCCAGTCTACTCACATGAATTCTTAAAAGTGGGAAACAACATAAGAAGAGCAGGTCAGAGAGATGTAGCAGGAGAAGCTGTCAACCCATCATCACAGGTTTTGAAAATGGAGGAAAGAGATTAGGAAACAAAGAATGCAGTTGCCTCTAGGAGCTGGGAACCATCTTCAGTTTACAGCCAGCAAGAAAACAAGGACGTCAGTCCAACAACCTTAATGAACTGAATTCTGCCAATGTGATGAACTGGCAGGAGCCACATTCTCCCAAAGAAGCACAGCCTACCAGTACTTTGATTTTAGTCTGCTAAAAGAAACATATACTGGACTCCTGACCTAAAGAACTGTAAGATAATAACTTTGTGTTGTTTAAGCCATTAGATTTATAGTAATTTGTAACAGTAGCAACAGAAAACTAAAGCTCATGTCAGTTCTTATCTTTGTCTAGTCTGTACAGACTTAATTTTTTTAAACAAAAATTTGGGTTGTAAGTTACATATCATTTTGTTTCCTGTTTTATTCACCCTACAATATATTGTGAATATCTGTCATGAGAAGCAATATAACGGATGAGAGTACAGCTTCTGTAGCCAGACTGACTCAGTTAAAATCAATCATCCGTCCTACCTAACTGATTTGTTCTCTATTTCTTCCTATATAAAATGAGAGAGAGACTTCCCTGGTGGCTCAGTGGATAAGACTCCATGCTCCCAATACCGGGGGCCCAGGTTCGATCCATGGTCAGGGAACTAGATCCCATATGCATGCCGCAACTAAGAGTTTGCATGCCACAACTAAGGAACCTGCGTGCTGCAACTAAGGAGCTGGTGAGCCACAACTAGGGAGCCTGCCTGCCGCAACTAAGGAGCCCACATGCTGCAACTAAGGAGACAGCGAGCCATGACTAAGGAGCCTGCAAACTGCAATTAAGGAGCCCGCCTGCTGCAACTAAGACCTGGTGCAACCAAATAAATAAATATTTTTTTTAAAGAGCCTAACCTGTGACAATGTCCAGATATTAAATTTCTAAATAAAATAAAATGAGAGAGATGAAAATAATACTACTTTATAAGGTTGACATATGAATATTATGTGTTCATATGTGTAAAGTAACTGAAACAGCATTAAATACACTGTAAGTGAAAAAAATAAATAATGGTCCTTAAGTTTTGTTACTATAATCCATCCTGTTATATATAGATCTGTCTCTGCAATTGTTAAAGTTGCTGTATAGCCTTCCATTTTAAGCATGTTGCATAGTACAGTTAAACAATCCCTAAAGTATTAGTTTGTACTTCTTTCTGTGAGTAGCTTTTGCTGTGTAACAAACCACTTCAAAACAAGGTGGCTTAAAACTGCAACCACTCAGTTAGATCATAATTGTATAGGTTACTTCAGCAATTATTTTGAATTGGGCTAGCTCAGTTCATTTTTGCTGGGCTCTCTCTTGCATGACAGGTTGATAGTTTGGTGGTTGGATGTTCCAGCTTGGCCTCCCTCATGTGAATGGTTTGCAGATTGTCAGCCAGGTTGATGGGGTTACCAGTCGTGTGTCTCTCATCATCTGGTAGCCTAACTGGGCTTATTTTCATGGTAGCAGGAGCTCCAGGAGCTGTTAGAGAGGACTAACCCTCTGTACAAGTACTAGTAAGCCCTCTGCTTCCATCCCATTTGCAAACGTAGCATTGTTCCAAGCAAGTCACAAGGCCAGGCCCTGATTCAGAGTGGCAGGGCAGATCATAAGGCAAGGAGATTACACAGCATGAAAAGCATGTGGTCATCTTTGGAATCCACCACAAATATAGTTTGTTTCTGCTTTTATTTTTTTTAATATGAACAATACCAAGTGAATTACAATCTCAACTTGTCTAGAAAAGCTCAGATGTGCTTTATTTAAGTCAGACTTCTCTGGGTCTGTTTATTCAAAGAAATGTTTTTAATAATTTGATTTCTAACAATTGTAAAGATAATTATTGTAATATAAACTAATATATGATGTATAACATGTATGTAGTATTTGGCTAATTTCTTGCTAATATGAGAATTTATATAATTGTAATATTTATTGCAGTATGCCAAATAATATGTATAACATTCAGTTATAATTTTCAAATTATTCTCCTCAGTAATTTTTTTGTTCACATATATTTTATAATCTATTGAATTTTTATAATTGAACTACATTTCATTGTTATTGCCTCTATTTTCTTACTCTTCAGTTGCAGTGATAAAATGTCTGTACTTTAAGTGCTGAGGACCATCATGCCGGTGATAGAACATAATAGAAACGACAAATTAAACCTTGTGTGTGTGTGCATGTGTGTCTGTGTTTAAAGTAGCTAGACCGTATATACTGACCATAGCATTACAGCTAGTTAGAGGATTTTATACAGGTTTCTATATCCATTGCTAGTGTTCTCTCTGCTAAGCCCCTAGCAATATTAGCAGTAAGACTTGCAGAAATTCTTATACAAATGAAGGCTGTACCATCTCCAATAACAAAGGAATCTGATTTGTTAGCATATAGCATAAAATATGCTAAGAATTCTGAGATAGTTCTGTAACTCTATTTTCAAACCTAGTGTTACTTGATCTACATGAAATTACTATTATATGTTTTTAAATAGCCATTTTATTGTGTGCAATGTTTCCCTCTAGTCTTAAAGCTCTAGAAAAGAATACACGTCTTTAGACTTAATAATCTGACTTTTTTAATGATGGAATGATGTTTATTTACGTTGTTTACACTTATATTTGAAAACACTGTCAAAATTGAAAAGCCAGTATGCTTCTAATGACCCAAAGTATGAATTCTATAAATTTCAAAATGTAATTTGTTCCCTTTTGTCCCTTTTTCCTGTGAATAATGCCTTGCAGTACTGTATATTGAGAAGACAATCAAGAAATTTGCTTCCTTAAGTAATGTATTTCTTTAACCCCTCTCTTTTGGAATGGCAACTGTAACATCCAAAAACATTTCTTACTGATTCCTGTACTGTTTTCACTGTTGAAGACAGAGAATTCTGTATAAGAACATGAAACTATGACAAGGAAAGGAATAAGTACTAGGTCATTTAGACTCCAAATCATGTCATTGTAGGTACAACCCTACAATGCTTTTAAGCATCATCAAACTTGTGCTGGAGCCAGTGGAGATATTTGCTTATGTCACAGAGAAGAAGCATAATAAAGATGTCTGGTTCAGTAGGAAAATATTTTTCAGTAGGTTGAATTCATGTGTTCTCTTCCGTGAAAAATCCAAGGTGGTCCCTAAAGCGCTGGCCCCACTACAGAAGAAAATGCAGAGTAAAAGCACCCTTATTCCAGCAAAATAGAATGGTTTTATCAGACATTTATGATAGAAAGGGGGGGTTCTCAATATTACAGCATTGCTAAGATTTAGAGGAGCAGATAAAGACTGGTTGCTTCAAACAATCTTACATTGTAATTGTAGACTTCCTCTAGTTTATCTTTGAACTAGGAAATTTTCAAGCATCAATACTGATGTACAACTTACATATATGTATATGTAACCTTTGTAGAGTTGGAATAGCTTCTTCTTACGTTGGTTGGCTATTTCATTCAAGAATGTATGGTCAACAAAAAATAAGATAATTTATTTTTTTGAAATTCAAAACAAATATCTAAATAAGAGGACATCTCCCCAATTCAGTAAAATTTATTTAATTACCCCCTGCCCCTTCTCCATGTCTCCTATTCTGGTAATAATTCTCTCACACAATGTGGCTGCTTCCAAAAAGTCTTGCTTACCCATAGTCGAAATTTCTCTGACTAATCTCTGGACTCTTCCTCTGCCTTTTCCTTCCTTTACATTTTCCAATGTAATTCCTCTAGGCTTTCAGTTGATCTAGATCTCCTCTCACTCATTACTTCAACCTACCTGATGAGGCCCTGAAAAAGTAAAACATGCCATCTATATTTGAAATTTTGGGGTGGGATGTTTTTGGAGAATTGAAAGGTAGAAAAGCAATACCATCCTTCTGAGTATGGGGGTGGTGGTAGGCAGAAGTTGTGATCAAATGTACTCACCACTAGCAGTGTTCGTCTTTATGTTTTGCATTCATCAACTCATTAATCTCACAACAATCCAGTGAGGTATGTATAATTATTACACCTATTTTGCATATGAGGAAACTCAAGTTTACAGAGGTTAAATAACTTGTAGAGGACCCACAGTAAGCAGCAAGGCTTACCTCAGGCCTAACTCTAGAAGCCATGCCCTTAAATGCTAAATTATGGTCCTGTGTTAAACTCACCTGTGCTAATATTTTTAGCCCCTGTCACACATGACTGACATGAAACTGAACCAGAACTGGGAAAGAAGAGAAGCATTTGGAAGGGAAGGGTATATTCAGACACTTTACCTTACTTAAAGCTGAATGAGGGCAATAAGATACCTATTTAGCTCATATCCTTTACAGTCTTGATGTTCTGTGTGTCTTGTCTTAAAGGTAAATATCAAAGTGATTTGGTGAAACCTTAGACTATAAGCATTCTTTCAACAAAAAGTCTCTATTTTGAAAATCATAATAAATCTCTACCCACTCTTCAATAATTGGCAATCAGAAAATTAAAACAATGATTTTAAAAGTTTCTTGATGTGCTCTACAATAGAGAGATTGAAAAAAAAATTAAGACTTTAGAAAATACATTTATGATGTTACAAAGAGCCAGGTACATTAACTCAGTGTTTGTATTGGTTTAATTACCACCTTAGAAATAAAACATTCACATTAACCAAATAAAACATTGCAACAATATGCCAAATATTTTTATAATTCACCACAATTTCCTTATGCCCAGCTGTTCAGCTTATATTAAAAATTTCTCATGACCATTGAAGCATTTGTTTTAAGGATATTTTTCTTTGTTATGTTAGAGAAATATCTGCCAAGAGTTTGTTCAATTTTGGAATTTTTAAAAAATAAAGCCACAAGTGTTAGTGAAAAATATGGTACTTTCTTATTTTAGTAAGAAACACTACCCAAGTGCTAGACATTCACCTGGCAAAATGTGGGTATTATTGACACTATCGGCTGAGATGGTGTAATTTTGATGTGAAACACCAGGCCTTACTGATGACTAGTAAGAACTGTAAGATTATAAAGGAAAGTAAATATCTATTGATTTGGAGGTCAGAAGATTCTTCCACTCTTAGTTAAAGTTTTAATATATCTGCATAGATGGATAAATCTGGTAAGAATTATTACCTGTGATTTTTTATCAGTTACATTTTTTTCATGTATCAATTTTTTTGAGCATCTGTTATGTGGCAGCCTAAGGAGCTCATAATCTATGAAATAGATTCTATGGCATGATGGAAGTAATTACAACATTCCATGAAAACATATCAAAAGGGTACCTAACTAAATTGTTTGATAGATGAAAGCTTCACAGAGGAGAAGACATCCAAAGTGAGTAAAGCGAAATTAGCCATGCTCAAGTCTGAAGTTTGGAAGGCTATTCCAGGCAGAGTGAGGAACTTGTGAAAGACACAGGTGTCTCTGAACATGGGTGAGTGGTAAAAGATGTGGCAAAATAAGTAGAGTTTGATCATGATATTTTTCAAGTCATACTTTTTTTTTTTCAGGGAACAATAAGATGTCATTGAAATATTTGCAGCTGAAGAATGAGATGATCAGATTGGCATTTGAAAAAGCCTGATTCAGTGTAAATTGACTGCGAGAGGATCAGCTTGGTACCTGGGAGAACAGGTAAAAATTCTTACAGAGAAGCTTATTCACCTGGAAGAGTTACCTGTCAGTCTCTGTCCCTGAGAGGGTTCCAGCAGTTTCCTAGATGTGTGTGTTAAATTATATTCCATGCTCCTCAGGCCAACACTGTAATATAAGCAGGTGAACATCCATCACTTTAAAGTCTGGGTGCAATCAGCTGCCTCTGAGCTGGGCCCTGGGCCTGGTAAGCCTGAGGGAAAAAGCCCTTTAGGAGCAGCTTCTAAGATCACAAGAGTCTGGTGGGTCTAGGAAAATGAGCCCTGTTGGTTTTCAGAGTTAGATATTTGGGGAGTTTATCTCTCCAGTGTATGCCTTGAAAGTTGGAATGCCTGAGGAGCGGGTTTGAACCCTTCAGTCCTCAGGGAGAGGCTCCAGGGTTTGAGTTCCCTCCTGCTTGTGGGACACCGCATTGGGGGTAGGGTATATGGTGAGATGGTTTCCTAGCCTTTCCTACCCACTTTGATGTGATTTTCTTCTCATTTGCCTAATGTGTAGTTATTACTCAGCCAGCCTTTAGGTTTTTATAAGAGGAAGTTGTTCCATGTGTAGCTATAGACTCTTAGGAGGAGGTGAGTTCACAGGCATCATATTGGGTTGGCCAAAAAAGTTTGTTCGGGTTTTCACGTACATTTTATGGAAAACCCGAACAAACTTTTTGGCCAAGCCAATACATAGCTGTCTTGAACAGCAACTGCTATGTGATGTTCTTAACTAATTTCTTCTTCATTTTCAAATTAACTCCAGGTATCTAAGGCCCTCTTCAAAGCAATACTTGGCTGGGTTAATTTAGATTGGCTAATGCATATATATATAAGTTGTTTTGTAGCTCTGTTAAGCTTATTTTATAATTTAGACTTAGCTGATTTAGACTGGCTTTGCATCAAAATAAATAAAATGTATTTTATCAGGTTAGTTTTATTAAAGTTGTCCTCAGTTAATTTTCCTCAGAATTAACTTACACTTTTTAAAGAAACAAGTTTATACATGAATTGTGATAAATATACACCAAAAATGTCTCTGTAGATATTTATTTTGTTTACATGATGATTATTAACATGTAATAATACCATAATCTTATGTCATAAAATCAATAATGTTTTAATTAATCATTAAATAGACATATATATAGTATTGCTAATTATAAGAATTGATAATCCTATTGTAGATTTTATGAGAAGTTTATACCTTGAATTCTGTTAGAATTCTAACATATAAATCCAGAACACAGTGTTTCAAAGCTTTTATCAAAAACTTTCAAGTCTGCATTGCTTTTTCCAAAGACTTCAGATTAATCACCTGGGAAATATTTTTTAATGTGCTTTAGGTTGTGTATAAATCTTGTAACAAAGTAAAATCCCTATAATTCAAAGAACCAAAACTACTTTCACTTCAGCATGCTGTTTTCCCCTACAGCCCTATGGTTGCTGATTAATCTCTCAGTTTAAATTTAGAATAGAAAAATAAGCTTCCCAATTTTAAGATCAACACTGGTGTGGTGAACTCTTCTTACAGGAAAACACAATTTCAGTGAAACTCTGGAGGTTGCTCTTCATTGAAAAAAAATGATTCTTAAATACATGTTAGAAATGAGGATGCATGAAATATTTTTTATTCTGTCAGAAAAAAAACATGTAGAGTATATATTCTTCTTGGGAACTTTAGGGGTAACAGTCATGGCTGTGCATAAAGAATACATTATTGGGAAATAGGGGACCTGAGTTCTAGTCCTATTTCCTTTGGATGGTAGAGGAGTAAATGTGGATATCAAGATCTGTGAAGGGTATGAGGTTTACCTATTTGAAAGCTAACAATATAGCTGCCCAGGCCCATGTATGTTGGCAGAAAATATGAAATGTTTTGGACTCACAAAGACTTTTACTTAGAACACCAGACAGCATGAGCTTCATGTTGGCATTGGTTGTCCTAACTTCCAAGTTCCATGGGGATGATGTGGAATTGTCCATGTGGATGCTGTACATGCAGTGAGTTTACATCACAGCTGAGTGACTTCCATCTAAGAAAACCTCCCAGTTGTATAGATAGGCTGCTAGCAAACATGCCAATCAGTGCCCAGGAGGGAGACATTGTTTTTATTAGTTTCATCAGGAAACAAATCTGTCCTCTGTCTGGAGAGAAACACTATTCACTATCCTATTAAAATGTCTGCTATACAAAGATCCTTGAAAAGATAGTCCAGAAAAAAAGCCTGTGCTTAGAAGAAGAACAGAAACATAAGAGACTCAAGGAGAATTATCTTCCAAGATTAACCACCCCATGTTTCTACACCATCTTGGCTTTAGGTAAATTTTGCCATGAGCTACTCTCTCAGCTACTTTAATTAATCTGTCAAACAGGAGCTGAAATCAAATCTGATCAATTTGCCTCAGGTAACATTGAACTAGAGTTGCAATCAGCAGGGCTTCAAGCAGCAGGATGAGGCCAGTCATCAGTATTGACTTCAGCCATGCCCTTCAGAGTCCTGGCTGAGCAAATATGTGAAATCCTTAATATCCACCATGTAAACCCACATGAATGTACTGAAAATTTCCACTTGTTCTGAGGATTGTACAGATTCCACCATGACCTGCAAGGAGGAAGTCTAGGGCAATTCCACCATCCATTAAAACTTTGGCCAGTGAGTTGAGGCTGCAAAAGTGCCTTCCAAGGTTGAGGTGGTATTTCCTTGAACACTTAAAGATCTCTAATCCACATAAGATGAAAGTCAAGAGAGGCAATTTAATGCCTGATTTTCACACTGAGAGTGCTAAGGAGGCAAAGTGTACCCTTGAAATGAAAGTGCTGTTCACACTTATTGGGCCTTCCCAGGTAGGACTTGCAAAGGGGGGGCATAGGTTGAGAGTACTTGCCACGTGGTCACCCACTGGCTAAAATGCATTAAAAGCTTTAGTTCCTTTTAGAATAGTGAGTCTAATTCTTTGGGGAAGAAGAATTAGACAGTCAGGCCTACCTGTCAGTCAGGCCCACCTGTTCTGTTTGTCTGTGCCACCAGCCAGGTGGCATTTGTGCACCCAAAGGAATGATGGAAAGTATGGTTGGAGAAGACCTCCATAGGTACTTTAAGCTGGACTATCTCTGCAGTTTCTGATTGTCTTTTCTGCTAAGATTAATGGGAATAGCAATCAAACTATGGTCAGAATTGTATGGCAGGATGGCAGACATAGCAGTCAATTAAATTTACTGCACTTGTACCAGTTTGACAAAGCTGCACCATCCACAGAATTTCTTTCTCCATCCATAGAAGTTATTAGTAAATTATCACAACAGTTCTCAGGCAATAAAATGTCCCCCATACAGTGTGACTGGCCCATCCAGGAGAGGTTCTGGGAGCACATCCATCCACAAAATAGTAGGTGGCAATGTTTTCATCCTCTAGAGCCCAGTGCCTGTTCCACAACTCTGTAACCCCTTTGATAAGTGAGCAAGATGACAGGTCCCTAAGAAGATGTGTAACAGTTAGCTCATTAGGTCCTTTCATCACAGATCCCATTACCATTCTGATGAAGTCCAGGAGCTGGGAAGAATCTGTGCACAAGCCTCAGACACAAAAAGAGTCTAACGGCTGCACTGTAATTGGATCCACATGGCCATACATGGTAATAACAGTGCAAATAAACCTGGGAACTCAAGAACTGCTAGATACTGCATTCTTACAAGCATTGATTGTCTTCCTCAGGGACAGTTCTCAAAGACAAAATAACATTAATGGCCTTCCCTGTCCCATATTTCCCAGGGTCTAAGATGTTCCCTCTGCAGGTTTAGGGTTCTTGCTCTACCTCTACCTCCACAAAATCTGATATTCCATTCTAGCAGGTGTAAATTCACAATTTTTCCAATTAGCCTTTATGTGAGCCCAGACCTTTTGTCTGGAAGGGTCACCTTCAAGAGGGACACAGGATCTTTTATAAAACATAACCAGAAATCTGTTTGAATTATCTGTTCTACTTTTGATGAGGCTGCCATCTGGGACATGTGCCTACTTGATGCATTGAGTTTGCCAATAGTGGATGAAAAGATGCATTATGCCCAGAAAGGGTCAGGATAGTCTCCTGAATGTTCAAAATAGCTTTATAAAGTCCCTCTAATCCCCCACCTTTTTTGTTGTGATCATTATTTATGAAGCAACCAAGAGGAAAGAATCCTGTTATGGGAGCAGACACACTCATTGACTAAATGCCTTTCTAAGGAGTATGTGGACAGGAGAAGCTTAGGGTGGTAGAGTCAGACTATCAGATATTTGGCAGTTTAGGGATAAAACAGCCATCACTGTCATATTGCAAGTGATCCAGAAAGTCAAACACATGACACAGATTAGATTCAGGGATCACAGTGATGTGACTTGGGTTAGTTGGTCAATTATCTGAAAAGAGTCAATAGTGGTGCTGCACCACTGATTACCCCAGAGGACGTCCAAGGTACAATCGGTCAACCTGCTAGGAGGGGAATGGGCAGTGCTCATGTGATGTGTGTCTTTCTGCTCCCCGCCCCCAACACTGGGAGACAAGGAGGCCAACTTTTGGAAAGAGCCCCAAGTTAAGCACAAAGTGGAAATCTCTGCATTAGAGACATAGAGTCAGGCTTCATCAGTAACTTCATTCCAATCTCATTAGAGAACAGGCCCTTACTGAGTGATACGGACAGTTCAATCACTAGCCATAATTTTTTACATAGTTTATGGCTCCCTGAAGGGGTTCTTTAATCTACTAGTCTGTGGTTTTCCCAGTGGGAGACCAAACACCTAGATTTTTTGCAACAGCCCAACTGACTATTCAGTTTCACTAAAACTCTGTGTAGCTTTGTTGTAGACGGTAGGGTAGAGATACGTTTTCCCCAGGAGAGTTGCAGTTTTTCATGTAAAGCACTGGTGTCATCAGGACCAGACTAACTGCATTCTTTTTTCTTTTTTCTTTTTTTTTTTAAATTTTATTTATTTATTTATTTTTGGCTGTGTTCGGTCTTCGTTTCTGTGTGTGGGCCCTCTCCAGCTGCGGCGAGCTGGGGCCACTCCTCATCGTGGTGCGTGGGCCTCTCACTGTCACGGCCTCTCCCGTTGCAGAGCACAGGCTCCAGACTCGCAGGCTCAGTAGCTGTGGTTCACGGGCCTAGTTGCTCCGCATCACGTGGGATCTTCCCAGACCAGGGCACGAACCCGTGTCCCCTGCATTGGCAGGCAGACTCTCAACCACTGCGCCACCAGGGAAGCCCTGCATTCTTAAATATACTGTCTCAGTCTGGGTTCAATTAGGAAATAGAATCCACACAGTGGGTTAAATATGCAATGTTTAATATAAAGAATTATTAAATACTGACAAACAAATGATTATAAGATATAAGGAAATTCTATCAGGTACCCTAGGAATGAGGGTCAGAACCCAAGGAAGGACAAACTTGGGACGGGACTTCAAGGCTAGGATTTTGACCAAGGTCTGGTCCAACCCACTGGATAGCAGAGAAATTCACTGTATTTCTCAGATCAGAATTGGTCAGCAGTTGCTAGGCAAACAGGACGCAATCCTCCAGAGTACATACAAGGTGTCAGGGGATGAGGAACTGTTACTGTAGGTGTGCAGAGAGAATAGGGTTTTGGGGCACACGTGAATGTATACTGATCTGCAGAGATTGGGGTGGTTCATGCAATAAGTTATGCCCACGGTTCTGCAGAGGGATTGGCTGCTCACTGGGGACCCCTCAGGATGCAAGCCAGCGAGTGGTAGCAAAGTGGTAACAGTAGGAGACTGGTGATGACCCTCTGAGCCTTGGTGTGCATTGGGAATCATAGTGCTACTGTATCCAAGAGACTCTCGGTATACAGGTTTCCATCTTGAGAGGGTCACAGGAAGGTTGTTGCTAGGTTAGGCCATCACAGCAAGGTCGCCTAGGGACTGAACATTCTGGATGTGGCGCTGGGGGAGAGCTCCACCAGATGTCCTCACATTCCCACTCTGGCCCACTGAGCAGCAGCTGGAAACAGCTTCAGTGTCCCTCCAATGCCATTTAGCCAGAAAACTTAGCATGATACACTCTGTAAAGAAAAATATACTGAAGGATGGATTTAGAGCTGAAAGGCAATAAATTGATAACTGCTACATATAACAAGACTTTTGAGACCCTTCCTCCTCTTGTAGTCATTAAGTACAAGCTAACTCACCCCAATATGGAAATATCAGGCCAGAGAGTCATGAGGTCTCTACGGTTTTGGTGTTTGATTTCAACAAGAGCTCAGTAGAAAGCTAATAGCTACTTTTCAAAAGAATAGCCATGTCAGTGAGGCTGCAAGTCCTAAACACCAAGGGATGGGTCTGAAAGGGGGAGGCCACTTCGGTGGAGTCTCCAGTTTGCAAAAATGTCACAGAGATTTGTATAAGTAGTACAATGCACTGCTGGGTCTCCTTTGTGGTTGCTGGAGCTGAAGAGACAGCAGTACTTCTACCACTGCTAGAAGGATAGAGTGTGGTGAATCAACCTACATATTCCTAATAAACTACATGGCAATCAGGCCCCTAAACTTTTCCAGGGTTACGTAGGCACCCTTTCTGCTAAAGCTGTGATAACACCACAGTCAGTAACTTTGAGACAGAGGCTTCTAACTTACCAACCAATAGGATATCATCTATGTAGTGAAAAATTTGGAAATCACAAGGTAGAAATGTTTGCACTAAATCCTGACCCATCGCTCACTGGTGGCAATAGGAAGGGCAGTTGGTCTTACTAACACCTCTGTAGCTCTTCCCTGGGAGGAATAATTTCCTCTTTCACTTATGGGATGAGTATGTAAAAGCATATAACACATCAATTCCTACTGTATATTCAGACCTAGAAGCAACAAAAAGAGAACATAGAAGTAGCTTAAAGGGCTCAACCCTCAGTGTCATGTTAGGTTCTTCCCATACTGCGAACCCTGCACAAACTCACTGTGTTGAAACCAGTAAGCCCTCTACACCATGGAGCTGAGTAGGATGATCTGTTGGGTACTTGTATTCAGCAAGGCTATCCAAGTTTAAGTCCTTCCACATACTTGGACAGGCATATAGGTCCCATTTTTAATCATCTTTTTTCTTAAAGAAGCTGATGTTGGAATGGAGGGAAAGAGAGAGTAGGGTGTACAGAAGGAGGGAGTATTCTTGTTCCACAAGCAAGATTTTACACTTACTTTCTGTTTTGAGCAGTGCATTGTCTGCCTTGACTTATCTAAGCAAACTTTTCAATCCACATCCTCATTGCTGATATGATTTATTTCATCTTTGGGGACACCTTGACCCTTCCTCCTCCTACCAAAAGAATGTGTAATATCCAAAGCACCTCTTGTTTCAATACTCACTAGCAGGTAGGACACTGGAGAACCCCTATACCAATCCTTTTGTCAACAACTTGGGCAAGATTCTTCACGCCACATCCCAGGGAGTTTTCTCATATCTCCTATCCCAAATGGCCATTATTGTTTTTGTTTGAGAAAGCCATTTCTCTTTCAGCAACTAATCTTTATCACCAAAGTGGTCAAGGACCGGAAAGGGTCTGAGATTTACCCTATTTGCTAGCTAAAAAGTTAGCTTGCCACAGTTTTATGGGCACTGGCAGCAGATACAATAATGTTTGGGTGGAGACAAGGAAGAGTTTATTCTTCATAGCAATAACTGTAACACTTGCAATTTAATGGAGCAGTGGTGTTTATACAGATTTTTGCAGTTGCTTACACTTTGTTTACTTCAAAAAAAAGAGTGACAGATTCAGGTCAATCAGCTATCAATTCAAGGCATATCTCGGAAGCCAGAAAGTCTTTATGACAACATATATAGAGAGACGTACATCATCCACAGTTAAAGGTCAGATTATGCTAAAAATCATTTATGATTTATAAGGATTATAGAACCATGAAACAGACTAAATGCCCAGCCTCAGTATGTCTTCAATGCTAAAATCAGGTTGTAGTTTCTCCATATCTTATCCAAAACTTGGTACTCTCAGTGTTTTCAATTTTATTCATTCCAGTGAGAATGTAGTGAAATCTCATCCTAGGCTGCTTACTATACAAAATCCTTGAAAAGAGTCTGTAATAAAGCCCACCAACGCTTTGCTCAGAAGATGAGCAGAAATGCAAGAGACCCGTGGAGAACTGGTTTCCAACAGTGGGCAAGTCATTTTTGCTTTCAGTGAACATCAGTTACTCATTTATCATAAACTTGAAAATCCCAGCGCTATTTACATCAGAGGGTTTGTTCTGAGAAACAATCTAATGGATAATGGAAAGGAAATGACTTTCTTTTACTTAAAGAGTTATTAAAAGTTTTAGAGTAATGATAATGTATTTGTATAATGTTATTTAAATATATGAATTATTTTATTATAAACTTTGACTTTTATCCTTAATTTTTAAATTAGCTGCCCCAATTATTATTTTGGCAAATACTAATTTATGCTGACAGATAAAAGGGAGAAATAAAAAATTTCACATAACTTTTGACATGGCTTGAGCTTCATGACTAGGAAAGATATTTAGAGACTTTGGAATAAACTCTTTATACAGCAATTGGATGACTTTTTCAGGTGCCATAACTATTGACAAAATCTAAGATGGGCAAGCATTGAATAATCCATTTACTTGCGATAAAAACTAAAATACATAAATATTACATTTATGTTAGAGATTCATAAATAATCACCCAGTTGGATAAGTCACTTTCATGTATTTGTGTTAGTAAATACACAGAGTTCTTTCTTTTAAATACTATTCTTTTAAATAATAGTTATCTGGTTTCTTTCTGTTTAGAAAGCATGAAAGTTGATGTGGAGGAAATAGAAAACATTCAAACACAGGAAACAAATCTCTGTATGAAGCAGCTTCTCTTTTCAGAACAGTTTCACTGTTTTCAGAAGTGTTAACTCCATACTTCTTATTTTTATCACAGTGTGATCAAGGAGTGAGATTTTTCATGGCCAAGGTGTTAAATTGACTTGTGGTATCATCTGTCTAGATAATGAAAAATGTTCCCAAGTCAAGATCTGCACCAGTGTGTTGGAAAAAGGCTTTAATATGCCTGTGCTGTGGCTGTAGGTTACAAGTGATGGTTTTCTTGCAAGTTTCCGTTTATCTTATAGATTTGCAGAATACTCTTCCTTGCCTGTAGAAAGTTAAATAGAATGACTTAATTTAGATCCAAATATCACAAATTGCAAGAGATTACAAAAAGTATTTTCGTTCAGTGTTTGTATTTATTAATTAGATTCTATGTTCATGTTAGATGGAATTACTGACTTTATATGGCATTTTTATTTGGAATATGTCTAGCCTTCATATTTATATCTTGGACTATGTAGTGAGTAATGAGCTTTAACCTTATGCCTTTTGGCTTTCTATTCTATAATCTTCCCTGTGCTATTCAAGTTTGGAATGAAATAGCATTATTTAAGAACACTTCCCTGCTCTGTATTGGCTTATAGGCTTAATGGAAGAAGATGAGGTCATGCTTATTGCTTTTTAAAATTTTCTTACTAGTCTTGAAAAAATATATGTTCATGAAAGTGAATCATTTAGGAACTATGCTATAGCAGAGCACGATGATAGCACAATTATGGTTTCTGTCTTCTAGAACTGTGAGGTGAAGTACAATATGATGGCTGCAGCTTTTCTTCCATACATTTTCATGATGAATACAATAGGTTTCTTCCAAGAATGTTAAATCATTTTTTATAATTAAAATAACAAAAAGCAAGAATAGACAATGGACTAGTTCCAGAAGGTAAAGTAATAGGAAGCAGATTACTACTTTATAGGAGAATCTTTTTCAATATAGGTGCCTTCCTGCCAAAAGTTACATATTTCAAATGAAAAATTAATTTAGTGTATAGTCATAAGATTATTGGCAATCAAAATAGAAAACAGATTCCAAGGTATATTTTTAAAAGAATGACATAGCTATAGTACATGATGAAAACTAGTGAGAAGCAACTAGGTCAAAGATGGCAGAAGATTCGACTTCCAATGGACCTTGAGCCTCATATGCTCATAGTAATACATTTGCATATGCTAAATGGCACACCCACAGGCACCAGGACAGTTCTGAGGCTAACCATAAAAGGCCAAAAGGTGGGCAGTGGCCCAATTCTTGGAAATCCCTGCCCCTTCCCCAAAATAATTGGAATAATCTTCCCACTCATTAGTCTATGAAATTACCAAGCCCATAAAAATTAACCATGTCATATTTTGAACACTCTTGCCTCTTGCCTTCCAAGATGGCCGGCACTGTCTGTGGAGTGTGTTTCTCCCAGGCTCTCTCTCATCTTCTGATGTGGCCCACACTCTGTGGAGTGTGTTTCTCTCTACATAAATCTGATTCTTACCTACCACTTCATCTCCAAATTCTTTTGCAACAAAGAAAGAACCTTAAATTCATGGGGAACGAACTCATTTAAGATGTCTCACTTGAGATGAAAAGGATAAAAGTATAAATGCACAGCACAGTAAGTTATCACAAACTGAGCACCACTCAGTTCTAGAAATAAAGTAACTCCAGAAACCCAGAAAGTTGCCATCTTGCCCCTTCTCAATTGCAAATTAATATTTCTTTCCTTCTCCCAAAGGTAATCACTATCTTTGTTGTAACATTACTTTACACATAATATACATACATATTTATATGTTATATAATACAGACTATAAAGTATACACAGTGCATTTATTATATGTATACATACATACATACATAAACACACATTTGGTGTAGTACTTTTTTTTTTTTTTTGTGGTATGCGGGCCTCTCACTGTTGTGGACTCTCCCGTTGCGGAGCACAGGCTCCGGATGCACAGGCTCAGCGGCCATGGCTCATGGGCCAAGCTGCTCCGCAGCATGTGGGATCTTCCCAGACTGGGGCACAAACCCATGTCCCCTGCATTGGCAGGCGGACTCTCAACCACTGTGCCACCAGGGAAGCCCTGGTGTAGTACTTTTGTGTAATTATACATAAACTACAGAATATACATATACATAGATATAGATATAGCTAATATCTAGCTTTTATGCAACATCATGTTTATGAAATTCATCTCTGTTGTTAAGTGTTGAGGTAATTTTTTCATTTTAATTGTGTTTTAATATTACAGTGAACAAATTTATCGAATTTTATCTATCCATTTCAGTAACAATGAATAATTGGGTTTTCACCAATAGTTCCTTATTGGTTTCCTTATAATGTTGTTATGAATATTCTTGTACCTGTTTGTAGGCGTCTATCTACACAAATGTGTTGTCTACCCAGGGGCAGAATTGCTAAGTCATAATGCTTTTATATTTTCAAATGAGGTAAATTGAGTTCAGAAGTTTTCAGTAATAGTTGAATAAATTGCACATATACATTTCCTTTATCTGTGCAAGAGAGTTAACATTGCTACATCTTTGGCAACACTTGATAATATCAGTTGGTTTATTTTGTTTTGTTTTCATTTTGCCATTCTTGGGGGTTTGTATTGTTATCTCTGTGCTTTTAATATACATGTCCCTGATTACTAATGAGGTTGAATAATTTTTCATATAGTTAGTGGTCATTGGTGTACTCTTATATAATATGTTTTCTCACGCCTCTTACTCTTTTTTTCTAAGTTCTCTTTTACTTAATAACATATATGAGTTCTTGAATATTATGGGAACCAGTAATTAGTGTAAATATTGAAATAAATTCTCTCACTTGATATTTGCTTTTTCACTTTTTTAATAGTTTCTTTTGATGAACAAAACTTTGTAATTCTTAAGGTATTGAATTTATAAATCTTTTTAATATTGTTAGTTCTTTTTATGTCATATAAAGAAATCCTTGCTTATATAGTGGTTATGAGGACATTATCTTGTGTTAACTTCTTGAAGCTTTGTTTTACAATTTACATTTAAATCCACAATCCACCTAATTAATATTTTTATACAGTATGTTATTAGGTGAAGATTTATTTACTCCTTCATAAGACTATTCAATTGGCCCAGCACTCCTTATTGAAAAGATCATATTTTCTCCACTCATCTGTAGTGATAAATTAATTGTCTATATATGCACAGATTGTGTTTGCATATTCTTCTGCCACTATCATACTATTTATTTTTATAATTTATAATAATTCTTGTTATCTTGTAATGTGTCCAGTCTGATAAAGGATACCTACAAAAAAAACAATAGCAAGTAACACACTTAATAGTATAGTGCTGAAACCTTCCTTCTAGGATTGGAAATGAGACAAATAAAGTCTCACCTTTACTTCAAGAAAGGCTTGCTATTCATGGCCCTGGAATCACTATGTTAATACTATACTAAGTGTGTGCATATGTATATAAACATGTATACATACATACATACACACAGAGGTATTTGTATTTTAATAACTGGACAAAGCAAAGTTTTTATACTTATTTCAAAGTTAATTACATCTTCTTTTGTAGAATGCATATGCTCTAGATTAATTTAAATGTGTGAAATTTAGTCCCAAGAAAATAAAAGCACATGTAGAAACACTTACTTCATGATAAATGGATTTGAAAAATATTGAGCTACCTTATACACATCTGCCCAAACTCTGTTTCTATAAACTCAAAACACTTATACACAAAATATGACAATAAACAAAAATTTTTGAAAGAATATCATAACCTGCTTCAAAAAACTCCTATGGCCTTACCTTAACAAATCTTAATCAGATGTTTTTCACTAAAGCCCAAGTTTCTTATCTTTTTATCTCACTGAATTTACAAATTTTGGATCTTTGAAATGATTTTTATAGGCTCTAAACCCTTGAATTTTCTGACCAATTTATAACTCCATTTATGGCTTAGTGGACAAGCATTACTTCTCATCTTTCCTTCCCATCACATGAATCACAAGCTTTGTCACTGAGATACTTAACAACTGGAACAGCTGCAATAAGCTCAATTCTCAACAATGTTTGAGAATTCAAATTATATACAAGTACTTTAAATATTGATTTAATGACGTACTAGATATTATCAAAATTAAGTGATAAAAATCCTTGGCAAGTGTATGTCCCATGGCTTAATTCTGAAAGAGTAAATATGTGGAGTGTATATCTTCATTCTGACTCATCAGATGCTTATGCCCTTAACTATCAATATATAGTGTAAATACCTATTTATGTCTTGCAGTTTTGATCTTTTCATCTGGTATATTTTTAATTTGTATTTCTATTTTATGATTAGAGTACTGGAAAGTTAATCATATGTTTTATAACTCATGGAAACAAATATTGTCAATATAATTGCTGGAGCCAGATGTATTGATCTATAGCATGGTAAAATGTTAGTGTGCAACCATAAGCATTGACAAGAGAAAGGAAGCACAAATAGAGGTTCACAAATGGCTTCTGAATTAAAACTAAGGAGGAAAAAAAATCAAGAAAATTAAAAAGAATCAAAAGCATGGTATCAAATTGGCATATTTTATAGACGATAATGAAAAAGTAATAAGACTAAAATGTGTATTATTTAGTCATTTTAACAAGGATAGAGCCCTTTGAATATGTATATTATGGAATGAAAGAGAAAATTTGTAGATAATAAAATATTGCTTATTCTTTTTGAAGTTTACAAATGTCTGGTGAAACTTTAATTACTGTAATTTAAAAATAATGTCCCTCAAATCTGAGTCAATAATCAGTGAAATTGGTAAGTGTCTCCTATTTTTTTTTTTTTTTTTTGCAGTGTGGGCCTCTCACTGTTGTGGCCTCTCCCGTTGCGGAGCACAGGCTCCGGATGCACAGGCTCGGTGGTCATGGCTCACGGGCCCAGCCGCTCCACGGTATGTGGGATAATCCCGGACTGGGACATGAACCCGTGTCCCCTGCATCGGCAGGCGGACTCTCAACCACTGCGCCACCAGGGAAGCCCAGTGTCTCCTATTTTAAAATGGAAATAGAGTGCATTCTAAAGATTTTTTAGTGGCTTGTTTACCTAGTCATACGTAATGTACATATGTGAAATACATGTGTATTCATGTTTAAGTATGCATAATTATATTCTAAATATAGATTTATACATAGCCTAATAGGTATTAACACATTTGCTGTAATAATATATAATCCAATCATAACTTTGATTTGAGAAATGCTGAAGCAAAATAAATGTTTTCATGGAGGTAGGTTTGTATACAAAGGAGTAGTTACAAGCTAAATAAGTATAATTTGCTAGAATATGGTCATTGCAGTGGGAAATAGTTTATGGCATGCAGATTTGGGTTTCTAATTGTGAAAGGAAGAAATCAATGGATCACATAGCTTAACCAGAGAAAGTCTTCGGAGCCAAGACCCCTCTGGGGTAGAATTTACTCTCATAAAATGGAAGGCTATACTGAATATATTTATCAACAGAACAACAGACTGATTCCTCTACAACATTCTTGTTAAAATATATTCTAAACATATTACTATATAGCCTAGAGCTTTTAATCCTTGGGCCAAATAATAAGGTTGAATACTCTGCCCTGATGTGGGTTTCCACACAAGTGGCAGTGACATTGAGAAAAAGTTGTCTTCCTTATCAGCTTGTCTCTCTTCAATCAAGGATTAGATCTAGGTTAAAGGCGAGGCTGGAAGCTGACTATTTTGATGCCTGCATACATGCTCTTTGTTTTTACCTATTTTTCAAATATACTAAGTCTCCCCAAGAGCTTAAACATTTGGAAAGCAAAAACTAGGAAGACGTGCTACTTTTACTTTTTGATCTGCCCTACATTTATCCTGAGGAATTAAATATAGACAACTTCCTTTCTCTTGCCAATGCTTATGGTTGCACACTAACATTTTACCATGCTATAGATCAATACATCTGGCTCCACCAATTATATTGACAATATTTGTCTCCATGAGTTATAAAACATATGATTAATTTTACAGTACTCTAATCATAAAATAGAAATACAAGCTAAAATATAGACGGACAACTTCTTAGATAAGAGAAGAGAAAATTGACATTTTTAGGAAAAAAGTAAAGTCCCCAAACAGTATTCATTCTGTCATATTTCCTCTTTCCTGAGACGGTACGAAAGGTATGTCTTTCTGCATGATATCACACTCTCATTCAGTGCCTCCTTATTGCAAGTTTAGGGTAGTTGCAATAGCCAAATATTTTCTCAGAGTATGTTCAGATGTCAGGGATCATATCAAACCTAATTGCCATGCAGAATTGTGGCATGATATATTTTTATATAAATTATATTAGATATAATACTTTTCCTTACCTCCAAGAACATCTAATCAGAGTTTAATTCAAAGGTATAGCTGTAGGGCCTATGATTCTTCATTATATTACAGCACTTAAGCACAAAAGATGATATTTTATTCTTATATTACTTCTTCAAATATGCATGAGTGGTGGGTTAAAGGGTAGGAGACTCATTTTCATTGTCTCGCTGAGTATACTGTGCCTGGTTTGTTTTGCTATTTTGATTTTGAAAATCAGAAGCCTGAGTACCATTTTCATTTCCATCTTGACATTTGGAATCCCTTTGATTCTAGTGGGATTATCTATTATAGTTATTGTGTGTGGTGTGTCTGCCAGGAGTAGTAAAGGCCACTTACCAAAAATTCAATTAAAATTTAAACTTTGTTAATAATATGTTACAAAGAAATCCCAACATTTTCAGAAGTTACTTTTCTCAAATCGGGTAGCACAGCATCCAGATAATTAACAAGCAAGAAATAACAATTTCAATTAATGAGACTGTCTTTCCCTTTGTCTCTATGGCCTCTCCCCCATGACACCTTACTTATTTGTGCCCCCTTCATGAACCAAAAGAGAAAATGAATTAAAGTTAAGGAAGAAGAGGAGATTATTTTTTATTTCCTTAAAAGAATATGAACAGTTCCTTTTAGAATTTGAATGTGTGCACTGTGCCAGTTCTGTTTCCTGTGAAGGCTACTACTAGAGAAAGAATTAGACCCACTAATGAGTATTTGTAAAGGACCAGTCTAATTTCAATGCCTAAATTAAATAGTGAAAGGATAGAACAGTAATTTTATGAGATAATTTCTGAGAAATGTGTGGCTTCTCCAGCAGTTGGATAAGCCAACTGCTTTAGGAAAAGCCACACTGACATGCGTCTTTGAAGAAAGGTATGAAATAGCTACCTGAAGGAGGATGAGAAAAATAATGTCATGCTCTCCTGACAGAAATCAAGTTGTTAAAAAGGGAGAAAGTGTTTCCTGTTAATTTTCAAAGAATGAAGAGCTTTATCCTATTTCTACATTAAGAGTATGATGCATTCACAAATGTTCTATTAAATAATTTCTTCTAGATATTTCTTCATATGTAAAGTATAGTAAAGGTTTTGTCCTATTCCTTAAATTTTCTAGAAACCACTTCTATGAAGCCTCTGGTTTTAGGTCATTTATGTTTCAGATGTAGTCTTTCAAACACTATCCACTAAGGATGAAAGTCCTTATTCATCGTCAAGGCACTTGTAAAGAAACAAAGTATTGGAGCTTTTCAGGAGAGGTTGTTTACATCGTTAGGACAATTTTAGAGACACAGATGGTCAAACCTGTATAGCTTTAGCAATACTACAATAGTCATATTGCTCTGAAAGGCAGTGCTCATTTCATTCTCTGCAAGAGAATGACCAAAGTGTGTCATTATTAAACCACATTTTCCAAAATTGTTGCAGTGAATAGGCAGGGCTTTCAGAGTGTTGCTACTTCATCTACAATCTCTAAAAAGAGTTCCCATCTCTCCTCAGTAATTTGTTGTGAAGTCTCAAAAACTCCATATTTTTGTCCATGTTTCACCTTAGTCACCCATACAGTAATTAGAAGCTATTGCTATACTTAGTAACCTTCCTTTTGTATTCAGAAAGAAACAAAAATACTATTAACATGGTCCTGTTTGCAAATATAATTTATTTTATTTTTAATCTATAATATGGATTCTTCAATACATATTTTAGATGATTTACAACACACATACGGTGGAATTTACGTATTTTTATGTAAAAAATATTAAACAAAATTTAGTGTCCTCAAGAATGATTTTATGAAATCTATAGAAATCTTCTTCAAATGAGCATTTCTAATGTCTATCATTGATAGAAGTTGAGTTTGTAATATCAAAATGTAAACCTATAAAACCACATCTTGAATCTGAAATACCCATAATTCTTATAAGGAGGAGGAAGTCAAGAATGCAGGCTAGTATAAAAATGAACTGAAACTAAATTGACCAGAATGGAAGAATGGGTTCAAATTCAGGTTGATTAAATCACCATTTTTCTCAAACCAGTTGTGATGAAGCCACACTGCTCTCAATACAGTAAACATGTTGCCTCTCCACCTAAGAACTACCCCATGCTTAAGAAAGAATGCAAAATAAGCAAATTTGTGGTAGAGAAGCAAATAGTAATAACTATTAATTCTTTGGTATTTTTATGTCTGCAGTTGGCACAATTCTCATAATTATTGTAGTTGCTGTTTCCATACAAATTTATCTCAGACGAGCTTAAAGTGTTTTCCTAATGTTATTTTACCTTTAACAAATCTGGTTAGTGACAATTGCAATGATTAAAATATTCTGTAATTAGAAACAAAATGCCATAAATATAAATATTTTTTCCAAGGTGATAAAATCTGCAATTCCATAAGGAAATATGGTAGTGGTTCATTTGTCCATCCTTCGTCAATGTCTTATATATTATAGTTCTTAATAACTAAATTAAAAACTAACATCTTTCTATATACTAGATATTAACATGTTCCTGACAAGTCATATTACAATTTTTTAATATATTGATGATGTCAAAATTATACAGATACAGCATTTTTGTTCTCATATTTTGGTACTTACATCTGGAACTGGGAAGGAAAGGAGGTGAAGGAACTGACACTTAGTGAATATTGGCACAGATTTTACATTTATAAAAAAATATTCCTGTTACAAAAAAGTGGTGCTCATGGAAATTAAATAACTGAATCAAAATCACATTTTAAGATAATGGTAAGCATTCTGAATCAAGTGTTTCCCATCCCAGGACCTGTGCTTTTTCAACAGTAGTACAAAATGAGAAAAGTGCTTAAAGCAGCAATGTCAAACACTTACCCAGTTTCTTTCTAATCCCTCCTTTGCTTCTCTGATATTAAACATCCACATATGTGGCCCACTATGCCTAAAGATGATGTCACAATTTTCATAAGTGTTCCATATCAATTTATTATAATAGACCTATGATTTGAAACTATTCTTTGCCTAAGAATTGTATAGGTACTTGGAAATTTGAGGATCCACGTCCACCAACGTTACTGGATATAGGAAGACAGTTGAAGGAATTTAGAGATGGAAAATCTATCTGATCTAACAAAAAGATTCAGTCTGATAGTTATGGGGGAAAATGGGGTGTGGGAGTAGAATATGAGTTCTTTATCCAGATGGAAGCATCAGATATTCTGGGATTTCAGAGCACCAGATGTAGGCTCTGAAGAATCTATTACTGAAAACAATTATAGCACTTCACAGATGTCTGTACACTTCGCAAATGTGTGCATCATACTAACACAAATGAGTGCAATTTGTAGGGAAATGATTTAAAAAACACTAATCAAGTGTTTGTATTTTCTTATTAATGAAGCTAATCATTTCCCTCTCCATTTTTTGGAGGTTTGAACTAAAGATAAGAATAGTTTAGGGAAAATATCTAACTATTCTCCATATCCCCGTTACCTGGTGAAAGAACTTACAAAAAGTTGATAATTTTATATCTTAGTTTTCCCTTTATTTTCTTCTCTTTTGATTAATCATTGAAGCACCTATATTTTGTCTCAAAATCTTCAGGTCCTAATTCAAGACTTTCTGTACTAACTATTATCACATTTTCTTGTGCAATATGTCTAATAAATGCTCAGTCACTAGAATTAACTTTAGGAAAAAACTTTATCCCAGACATGGTGTACTAAAATAATTTATAGTTACAGTATAGAAACTTTATAGATACATTCTAATTTACATATATTTGGAGCACTTGGTTTCACTGCTCTTTCATATTTAAAACCGTGTTCCTGGTAAGTTTTCAATATAATGCAATGCTTAAGACAAGTTAATTTTGCCCTAATTTTATATTGACTTCAATGAAAGACCATGTAACTTAATAAGACTGCACAAAATAGCTCATACTCCATTTACTCTCCTATTTCCCTTATCATCTCCATGGGGTGCCATCACAACTAACTGCAGGGGCCAAAAACCCTATTTCCACATCAAAACCATTTCTAGTTCCCTCTTACAAGCCATAAATTCCACCTGTGTTGAGGTATCAGTTATTGAGCCATTGTCTGCTGGCACAACATCACATGTGCACACAATCACATACACACACAATCTGTATATCGCACTGAGATGTGATGTAGCACAGACTTGGAGTTGATCACTCTGTCACACCACTTTTGCAATATCCCCTGGGTCTTGAGGGGTAGAACAAGCTTGCAGAAAAAGGAACTACTCCCACAGGGGTGAGAATTGCAATTTTCCCCACCCCCTGTGTAAACCTGTGGATTAGAGAATGAGGCTTATAATGTGCAAAATTAAAAGAACAGTAGGAAGGAAAAGGCATGTTTTAAAGAGAATTTTAGACTGAATGCAGGCTTATTCAATGACACATGTAAGAAGACTAAAGTTTAATATTATTAAAAGGAACAACAAAATGCCTCAGATTCTAACATTGTTCAGGTTCTGGGAAAGAACAGAGAAGACACATTCACTTTTGAATGTACTATATTTTTAAGTAGATTTGGTTCCATGTGAAACTGACATTTATGAGTAATAGTTATTGCATATAAGAATCAGAGAAAAAAAGGGGATTAAAATTGTGATTGCCAATTTTAATTTAAAAGAGTGTCACAGAAAGAACCATTCCTTACTTAATCCGTAATGTTCAAGCTGTAGGTGTTAGCACTTTTGGAAGAAACCAGATGAAGAAAATAATAATAAACATCCAAATAGCCTTTAGAACCAAAGAATCCTGCCTCTCTGGGTGTGTGTGTGTTAACATTTTAAGGTGCCAAGAGTGAAAAAGAGTAATGACCTTTCCTCCTTATTCAGTTCCAATGAATAGAATAATTAGCCATCAGTCTTATTATTAAGATGTAAATCTAGATAAATTACTTCTTCTAAAATTGCCTTTTTTTCCAGAATTTCCATCTATTCCTATACTCCTAAAATTGAATTCCTTCTAAAACTGTATTTTTCTCTTCCTTTATATTAAGTGGGCATATATTTGATTGTGCAGTGTAAATATATGTATATGTATATATATATATTGTGGGGGCCCGGAGGAAGATGGCGGAAGAGTAAGACGCGGAGATCACCTTCCTCCCCACAGATACATCAGAAATTCATCTACACGTGGAACAACTCCTACAGAACACCTACTGAACGCTGACAGAAGACCTCAGACCCCCCAAAAGGCAAGAAACTCCCCACATACCTGGGTAGGGCAAAAGAAAAAAGAATAAACAGAGACAAAAGGATAGGGACGGGACCTGCACCAGTGGGAGGGAGCCGTGAAGGAGGAAAGGTTTCCACACACTACAAGCCCCTTCGCGGGCGGAGACTGTAGGTGGCGGAGGGGGAAAGCTTCGGAGTAGCGGAGGAGAGCACAGCAACAGGGGTGTGGAGGGCAAAGCGGAGAGATTCCGGCACAGAGGATCGGTGCCCTCAGGCACACACCAGCCCGAGAGGCTTGTCTGCTCGGCCGCCGGGGCGGGCGGGGCTGGGAGCTGAGGCTCGGGTATCGGCTTTCAGTCGGAGCGCAGGGAGAGGACTGGGGCTGGCGGCAGGAAGAGAGCCTGAAGGGGTTAGTGCACCACGGCTAGCCCGGAGGGAGTCTGGGGGAAGGGTCTGGAGCTACCGAAGAGGCAAGAGACTTTTTCTTCCCTTTTGTTTCCTGGTGCGCGAGGAGAGGGCATTAAGAGGGCTGCTTGGGGAAGCGCCGGAGACAGGCGCGAGCCGCGGCTAAAGGCGCGGACCCCGGAGATGGGCGTGGGACGCTGGGGCTGCTGCTGCCGCCGCCGCGGGGCCTGTGTGCGAGCGCGGGTCACTGTCCGCCCCGCCTTCCGGGGGGCCTGTGCACCCCGCCACTGCCGGGGTACCGGGACCCGGGGAAGGCTTTCCCGGGAAAGCGCACGGAGCGCCTCGGTCTGGTGCAACGTCACGCCGGCCTCTACCGCTGCAGGCCCGCCCCACACTGCGCGCCCCTCCCTCCCCTCTGCCTGAGTGAGCCAGAGCCCCCGAATCAGCGGCTCCTTTAAACCCGTCCTGTCTGAGCGAAGAACGGATGCCCTCCGGCGACCTACGCGCAGAGGCGGGGCCGGGTCCAAGGCTGAGACCCGGGAGCTGTGAGAGCAGAGAAGAGACAGGGAAATCTCTCTGTGCAGCCTCGGAGGCAGCGGATTAAAGCTCCACGGTCCACTTGATGTGCCCTGCGTCTGTGGAGTGCACGAAAGGATGGCGAATCATCCCAAATTGAAGAAGTGGACTTTGAGGACAAGATTTAAGACTTTCCCCCCTTTTCCTCTTTTTACAACGAATTAGCCCAAATTAAGGAGGTGGACCTAGAGAGCAAGATTTCAGACTTCTCGCCCTTTTCCTCTTTTTACAACGAATTATCCCAAATTGAGGAGGTGGACTTGGAGAGCAAGATTTTTGATTTTTCCCCCTGTTCTCTTTTTGTGAATGTGTATGTGTATTCTTCTGTGTAAGATTCTCTCTGTATAGCTTTGCTTCCACCATATGTCCCAGGGTTCTATCTGTCCGTTTTTTATTCAATAATTACTTTTTAATTTTAATAACGCTACTATATTTCATACTTAATTCTATTTTACTTTACCTGCTCTTTCTTTTTTTCCTACCTTCCCTTCCTCCCTCCTTCCTTCCGCCCCTCCTTTCCTTCTTTCTCTCTTTCTTTCCTTCCTCCCTCCCTCCCTCCCTTCTTCCTTTCACTCTTTCTTTTTCTTTCCTTCCTCCCTCCCTCCCTCCTGTCTTTCTTTCCTTCCTCCCTCCATCCCACCCTTCTTCCTTTCAAATTCTTTTTCTTTCCTCCCTCCCTCATTCCCTCCTATCTTTCTTTCTTTCTTTCTTTCCTCCCTCCCTCCCTCCCTTCTTCCATTCACTCTTCCTTTTTCTTTCATTCCTCCCTCCCTGCCTCCTTTCTTTATTTATTTCTTTCCATCCTTCCTCCCTCCCTCCCTCCTTTCTTTCTTCCTTCCTTCCTTCCTTTCCTTCTTCCTTTCTTTCTCTCTCTCTCTCTTTCTTCTACTAATTCTTTCTTTCTACTTTTTCTCCCTTTTATTCTGAGCCGGGTAGATGAAAGGCTCTTGGTGCTGCAGCCAGGAGTCAGTGCTGTGCCTCTGAAGTGGGAGAGCCAACTTCAGGACACGGGTCCACAAGAGACCTCCCAGCTCCACATAATATCAAGCAGCGAAACTCTCCCAGAGATCTCCATCTCAACACAAGCACCCAGCTTCAGTCAACGACCAGCAAACTACAGTGCTGGTCACCCTATGCCAAGCAACTAGCAAGGCAGGAACACAACCCCACCCATTAACAGAGAGGCAGCCTAAAAACAAAATAAGGCCACAGGCACCCCAAAACACACCACCAGACGTGGACCTGTCCACCAGAAAGACAAGATCGAGCCTCAACCACCAGAACACAGGCACTAGTTCCCCCGACCAGGAAGCCTACACAACCTACTGAAACAACCTTAGCCACTGGGGACAGACACCAAAAACAACGGGAACTACGAATCTGCAGCCTGCAAAAAGGAGACCCCAAGCACAGTAACATAAGCAAAATGAGAAGACAGAAAAACACACAGCAGGTGAAGGAGCAAGATAAAAACCTACCAGACCTAACAAATGAAGAGGTAATAGGCAGTCTACCTGAAAAAGAATTCAAAATAATGATAGTAAAGATGATCCAAGATTCTATTTCCAAGATCCAAAATCTTGGAAATAGAATAGACAAAATGCAAGAAACAGTTAACAAGGACCTAGAAGAACTAAAGATGAATCAAGCATCGATTAAAAACAAAATAAATGAAATGAAAAATACTCTAGATGGTATCAATAGCAGAATAACTGAGGCAGAAGAACGGATAAGTGAGGTGGAAGATAAAATAGTGGAAATAACTGATGCAGAACAAAATAAAAAAGAATGAAAAGAACAGAGGACAGTCTCAGAGACCTCTGGGACAACATTAAATGCACCAACATTCGAATTATAGGGGTTCCAGAAGAAGAAGAGAAAAAGAAAGGGACTGAGAAAATATTTGAAGAGATTATAGTTGAAAACTTCCCTAATATGGGAAAGGAAATAGTTAATCAAGTCGAGGAGACACAGAGAGTCCCATACAGAATAAATCCGAGGAGAACTACACCAAGACACATATTAATCAAACTGTCAAAAATTAAAAACAAAGAAATCATATTAAAAGCAGCAAGGGAAAAACAACAAATAACACACAAGGGAATCCCCATCAGGTTAACAGCTGATCTCTCAGCAGAAACTCTACAAGCCAGAAGGTAGTGGCAGGACATAATTAAAGTGATGAAGGAGAGAAACCTGCAACCAAGATTACTCTACCCAGCAAGGATCTCATTCAGATTTGATGGGGAAATTAAAACGTTTACAGACAAGCAAAAGCTGAGAGAGTTCAGCACCACCAAACCAGCTTTACAACAAATGCTAAAAGAACTTCTCTAGGCAAGAAACAAAACAGAAGGAATATACCTACAATAACGAACCCAAAGCACTTAAGGAAATGGGAATAGGCACATACATATCAATAATTACCTTAAATGTAAATGGACTAAATGCTCCCAACAAAAGACACAGATTGGCTGAATGGATACAAAAACAAGACCCATATATATGCTGTCTACAAGAGACCCAATTCTGACCTAGAGACACATACAGATTAAAAGTCAGGGGATGGAAAAACATATTCCATGCAAATGGAAATCAAAAGAAAGCTGGAGTAGCAATTCTTATATCAGACAAAATAGACTTTAAAAAAAAGACTATTAGAAGAGACAAAGAAGGACACTACATAATGATAAAGGGATCGATCCAAGAAGAAGATATAAAAATTGTAAATATTTATGCACCCAACATAGGAGCACCTCAATACATAAGGCAAATACTAACAGCCATAAAAGGAGAAATCAACAGTAACAAACTCATAGTAGGGGACTTTAACACCCCACTTTCACCAATGGACAGATTATCCAAAACAAAAATAAATAAGGAAACACAAGCTTTAAATGATACATTAAACAAGATGGACTTAATTGATATTTATAGGACATTCCATCCAAAAACAACAGAATACACATTTTTCTCAAGTGCTCATGGAACATTCTCCAGGATAGATCATATCTTGGGTCAGAAATCAAGCCTTAGTAAATTTAAGAAATTTGAAATTGTATCAAGTATCTTTTCTGACCACAATGCTATGAGACTAGACATAAATTACAGGAAAAGATCTGTAAAAAATACAAACACATGGAGGCTAAACAATACACTACTCAATAACGAAGTGATCACTGAAGAAATCAAAGAGGAAATAAAAAAATACCTAGAAACAAATGACAATGGAGACACGACGACCCAAAACCTGTGGGACGCAGCAAAAGCAGTTCTAAGGGGGAAGTTTATAGCAATAAAATCCCACCTTAAGAAACAGGAAACATCTCGAGTAAACAACCTGACCCTGCACCTAAAGCAATTAGAGAAAGAAGAACAAAAAAACCCCAAAGCTAGCAGAAGGAAAGAAATCATAAAGATCAGATCAGAAATAAATGAAAAAGAAATGAAGGAAACAATAGCAAAGATCAATAAAACTAAAAGCTGGTTCTTTGAGAAGATAAACAAAATTGACAAACCATTAGCCAGACTCATCAAGAAAAGAAGGGAGAAGACTCAAATCAATAGAATTAGAAATGAAAAAGGAGAAGTAACAACTGACACTTCAGAAACACAAAAGATCATGAGAGATTACTACAAGCAACTCTATGCCCATAAAACGGACAACCTGGAAGAAATGGACAAATTCTTAGAAATGCACAACGTGCCAAGACTGAATCAGGAAGAAATAGAAAATATGAATAGACCAATCACAAGCACTGAAATTGAAACTGTGATTAAAAATCTTCCAACAAACAAAAGCCCAGGACCAGATGGCTTCACAGGTGAATTCTATCAAACATTTAGAGAAGAGCTAACACCCATCCTTCTCAAACTCTTCCAAACAATTTCAGAGGAAGGAACACTCCCAAACTCATTCTACGAGGCCACCATCACCTTGATACCAAAACCAGGCAGGGATGTCACAAAGAAAGAAAACTAAAGGCTAATATCACTGATGAACATAGATGCAAAAATCCGCAACAAAATACTAGCAAACAGAATCCAACAGCACATTAAAAGGATCATACACCATGATCAAGTGGGATTTATTCCAGGAATGCAAGGATTCTTCAATATACACAAATCAATCAATGTGATACACCATATTAACAAACTGAAGAAGAAAAACCATATGATCATCTCAATAGATGCAGAGAAAGCTTTCGACAAAATTCAACACCCATTTATGATAAAAACCCTGCAGAAAGTAGGCATAGAGGGAACTTTCCTCAACATAATAAAGGCCATATATGACAAACCCACAGCCAACATTGTCCTCAATAATGAAAAACTGAAACCATTTCCACTAAGATTAGGAACAAGACAAGGCTGCCCACTCTCACCACTCTTATTCAACCTAGTTTTGGAAGTTCTAGCCACAGCAATCAGAGAGGAAAAGGAAATAAAAGGAATCCAAATTGGAAAAGAAGAAGTAAAGCTGTCACTGTTTGCAGATGACCTGATACTCTACATAGAGAATCCTAAAGATGCTACCAGAAAACTACTAGAGCTAATCAATGAATCTGGTAAAGTAGCAGGATACAAAATTAATGCACAGAAATCTCTGGCATTCCTGTACACTAATGATGAAAAATCTGAAAATGAAATCAAGAAAACACTCCCATTTACCATTGCAACAAAAAGAATAAAATATCTAGGAATAAACCTACCTAAGGAGACAAAAGACCTGTATGCAGAAAATTATAAGACACTGATGAAAGAAATTAAAGATGATACAAATAAATGGAGAGATATACCATGCTCCTGGATTGGAAGAATCAATATTGTGAAAATGACTCTACTACCCAAAGCAATCTACAGATTCAATGCAATCCCTCTCAAACTAACACTGGCATTTTTCACAGAACTAGAACAAAAAATTTCAAAATTTGTTTGGAAAACCAAAAGACCCCGAATAGCCAAAGCAATCTTGAGAACAAAAAACGGAGCTGGAGGAATCAGGCTCCCTGACTTCAGACTATACTACAAAGCTACATTAAACAAAGCAGCGTGGTACTGGCACAAAAACAGAAAGATAGATCAATGGAACAGGATAGAAAGCCCAGCGATAAAGCCACGCACATATGGTCAACTTATCTTTGATAAAGGAGGCAGGAATATACAGTGGAGAAAGGACAGCCTCTTCAATAAGTGGTGCTGGGAAAACTGGACAGGGACATGTAAAAGTATGAGATTAGATCATTCCCTAACACCATACACAAAAATAAGCTCAAAATGGATTAAAGACCTAAATGTAAGGCCAGAAACTATCAAACTCTTAGAGGAAAACATAGGCAGAACACTCTATGACATAAATCACAGCAAGATCCTTTTGGACCCACCTCCTAGAGAAATGGAAATAAAAACAAAGATAAACAAATGGGACCTAATGAAACTTCAAAGCTTTTGCACAGCAAAGGAAACCATAAACAAGACCAAAAGACAATCCTCAGAATGGGAGAAAATATTTGCAAATGAAGCAACTGACAAAGGATTAATCTCCAAAATTTATAAACAGCTCATGCAGCTCAATAGCAAAAAACAAACAACCCAATCCAAAAATGGGTAGAAGACTTAAATAGGCATTTCTCCAAAGAATATATCCAGACTGCCAACAAACACATGAAAGAATGCTCAACATCATTAATCATTAGAGAAATGCAAATCAAAACTACAATGAGATATCATCTCACACCAGTCAGAATGGCCATCATCAAGAAATCTAGAAACAATAAATGCTGGAGAGGGTGTGGAGAAAAGGGAACACTCTTGCACTGCTGGTGGGAATGTGAATTGGTACAGCCACTATGGAGAACAGTATGGAGGTTCCTTAAAAATCTAAAAATAGAACTACCATATGACCCAGCAATCCCACTACTAGGCATATACCCTGAGAAAACCATATTTCAAAAAGAGACATGTAACAAAATGTTCATTGCAACTCTATTCACAATAGCCCAGAGATGGAAACAACCTAAGTGTCCATCATCGGATGAATGGATAAAGAAGATGTGGCACATTTATACAATGGAATATTACTCAGCCATTAAAAGAAACGAAACTGAGCTCTTTGTAATGAGGTGGATAGACCTAGAGTCTGTCATACAGAGTGAAGTAAGTCAGAAAGAGAAAGACAAATACTGTATGCTAACGCATATATATGGAATTAAAAAAAAAATGTCATGAAGAACCTAGGGGTAAAACGGGAATAACGACACAGACCTACTTGAGAGTGGACTTGAGGATATGGGGAGGGGGAAGGGTAAGCTGTGACAAAGCGAAAAAGATGCATGGACATACATGCACTACCAAACGTAAGGTAGATAGATAGTGGGAAGCAGCCGCAGAGCACAGGGAGATCAGCTCGGTGATTTGTGACCACCTGGAGGCGTGGGATGGGGAGGGTGGGAGGGAGGGAGATGCATGAGGGAAGGGATGTGGGAACAGATGTATATGTATGACTGATTCACTTTGTTATAAAGCAGAAACTAATAAAAAAATAAAAAATATATAAATATATATATTGTATGTATATATGCAGTGTAATTATGTGTTTCCTTCTTTAAATTTCTATTCAGATAATTATCTATATAGAAGTTTGGTTCATGCTTTGGGAAACATTGCCCAGAAAAAGTCTTATAATCTAAGTTCATTCATTACATTTATTTAGCAATGACAGATTTTGGAATGGACTTCTGATTTTTGACATATGGTAATCTTAAACCATCAGTACCTAACACAACTGACAAAGTGATATGTGGGTAAATTGTATACTTTTTGCATTTGGAATTTTTGACAAACATAATGCAATTAGTTATAAAATTTCATACCCATAAAATGTATTCTTCCAAAACATAGGATACAAGTGCACACAAATTCAAAAATTACTGTGCATGCAGTGAACTACATAATTTTATCCTTTCTTAATGTTAATCTAGCATGTTCCTTGTATATGTGTTAAAAATGTGAATAATTCGGGGCTTCCCTGGTGGTGCAGTGGTTGAGAGTCCGCCTGCCGATGCAGGGGACGAGGGTTCATGCCCCGGTCCGGGAAGATCCCACATGCTGGCGGAGCGGCTAGGCCCGTATGCCATGGCCACTGAGCCTGCGCTTCCGGAGCCTGTGCTCCGCAACGGGAGAGGCCACAACAGTGAGATGCAAAAAAAAAAAAAAAAAAAGTGAATAATTCGATGATTTTTCACGTTTCTCATAAAAAGGACTTTAAAAGTCTGACCCATTTCATGTGTTTTAAAAATTTGAATGATCCTTAAAAACAGCTACTGAAAGAATCTACTGAAATCATTTTATCCCTTCACAATGAATAGTATACGAATTTCAGTCATGCTAACAAAATTTTCCTTTCTCATTTCCTATAGATACATATGGAAAAGACTAACTCAATATAAGTTGAAAAACACTTATCTGGCCTACTAATATGTTTGAGAGTCAAAAGATTTGTTGAAGTACTTTTAGTGGATAAAATATAGGTTCTTCAAAAAAATTTGCTGGTAGTAGCTCCATTGATAGTAAGTTGCTTAAATGTAATTCTGATTCAGACATTTCCTCTTGCAGCCAAGCTAACAGCTGCTTATTTTATTATGTAACCTCATAGCAGCCCTGCTGTTACAGCTGAGGGAGAAATTTGCAGGCTCAATTCATAGTTTTTTAAAGAAACCCAAATTGTTATAATGAGGAGTTAAAATAGCTTATCACCCACTATGTGCCAGGAGAACAGCCTTGTGGTTTTCCTATCATTCAACCTCTGGCAAGCAAGAATCCATATTGAACCTCGTAGGACAATTGGGAATTTATTCTGCTGTCTTTATGTATTCGAAAGACCTGACAGAGAACTGCTGTCTACTGCTGTCTGAAGTTGGAAATCACTGACTAATTAGTCAGATTTTTCAGAGTAACAGTAGGCCATCTAAGCAAATATACTGTGACCCAAATTCTTTACTTTCACAATTTTGTTAGTGTATATGGCACATGAAATAAAATATAAGAAAAAATTGCATATTTGAAGAAGTCTAATTTACTATCTCATGAGAGTTGTATACTGTTTGATCAACTCTTCCAAACTTGGGTTCCAAGAAACCTAAGATGCTGTTAAAACTGAGGCAGTATTAATGATGATTTTATACATAGCACCCACAACTTTAGGTTAGATTTAAGAAAAGTTGACAGAAAATCATTTTCCAATATATATAAATTGTGCTAGCTATAGTCTTGTCGATTTTGTTTTTAATCCTATTTAAGATGACTCAAACAATTTTTTTCTGTGATGCAACTTTATTAGTCATTTCCATCTTCAAGATCCTTTTGGAATGATAATAAAACCTTATTAATCCTTACATGTGTGCATTCAATTGGTATATTAGTCATAGCCTACATACATTGTGATCTGAAAAATTCTACAGTATGATGAAACTGCCATAGTTTCTGTGAAAATATTTATGAAATATTTTGTGTAAAAATTAACTATCAAGAATTATTATTTTGTCATTAATTTTTTCCTGCTAATGTAATGTTTTTTCCAGGCTTGAATTGAGATAAGCCTAGGATCACCAACATTTTTATGATTCCTTCTTATACATCTATTATTCTAGTTTTCCCACATTTTCCACCGAGAATTGTGTCCATTGCTTCTGCATTTTCTTACTACAGTTTTCTCTAGACTATGTGCAGTGTAGCTTCTCTTGCGTTACTTCATTAAAAATTAAGGCGATTATAATACACCTCTTCTTCAAATCATTATATATTAAAATTCAATTCTCCTTTTTCTCCTCTCAGTCACATTTGATATTTTAGCATGTCTTTTAAAATTTTCCCCTCTTTGGTTTCCATACCAAAACAGTCTCTTGGCTCTCTGTTACATCTCTGAAAACTCCTTATCAGCCTCCTTAAGATAGTTCTTTGAAGAATATAATTTATATTTCCCAAACTCATTCTAACATTTGATCTATGCTCTTTTGTATCTCCACTCAGTCCCCATGTGTGAACAATTTTTCCTTGTTGTTTCCTCTGTAAACTCTCCTCTAATTATTCCCTACTGCATAGTCTTTATATAAAAAAAGCCACAATGTCTACAAATTCAATCCAAACTCCTTGTTTAAAGTACAATCCCACACCATCACAAAGAAACAAAGAAGAAGAATATCTCAAATTGAACATATTTATAAATAATAACATTTTTTCTCTCTTTACACTTGAATTGCCTGTGAAAATGATAGCAGTTCTTTCCTAAAAACTATTTCTTTTAGAAGAAATATAATTTCCATTCTTCATATTTGTTATCTTAAAGGTATTTTAAAATCTTTTATTTCTGTTTAACATTAATATTCCAACTTCAAATCTCTTTGGTTATTTCATTGTCTTTTCCTTCTTTTAATCACCATCACTACAATAGTATAATTTGTGAAATAGTATTAAGGAATTAAGGATAATTATATTAGTGCCAAATATCAGACTGAACTTTAATTTGAAGTAGAATAAAGTAGAAACTAGAAAGTATGTTAAGGTCTTGGGAAATCATTGGTAGAAAATATTAAAATTATAAATTAAGCTAAACGATAACCCCTTAATATATACTTTACAGATTGCAGTGGTCTTTACATCATTCCAGCTCAATCTATTTGATTGACCTTTATTAAAATATAAATGAGAACTTCAAATTATATATAATGGCATTGATTTTTTTCCGGAAAATAAGTAGTTTTGGTACAGATTTTTAAGGTCAGAAGAAATGATCTGCATATTTAGCTTAAATCCTGGAGTTTTTACAATCAGTTGCTCTGTTATTTGGTCTCTCTGCAATATTTCTACAAACATTCCCAAGTCTTGGAACCATGGTCTTTAATTGTTTTGTCACAGTGACAGAATTTATTCTACAACAGACACAATATTCCAGCTAAAAATGACTAAAAATGATGTCTGTGTAGACACATTTATCAAATAATTTGAGCTGTCAGAAAAAAAAAAAGAGAAGATACCTATAAACATATAGGAAACAAAAAAAGTTACCCAATTAAAGAAAAGTAAGAGAACAAAAGTAGAACCAGACCTTTTATCAGTACAGATGTTGAAAAAGCTAGAAAAAATTGTTTTTGAAAATGTTTAGACCTAGTGTATCATTTTCACTGCCATCTTTTACCTGTAAACCTAAAGGGGAGTTTTAAATAATTTGAAAATATACAACTCATATATTGTTCTTTAAAAAAATTACTTAAAGGTGTAATCCAACCGACAGAATGAAATAATCAAAACACATAATTGCAAAATGAAAAACTGCTTGGCTAAATATATTAGTGGTGATCAGTACACCAGTTAAATTTAGAATTTCCTAAATCATTGAAAAGATGGAGACCAGAGTCAATGCAAATATCAGAAATTGCACTTTAAATGGTAAATAAATAATGCTAGAAGCAATATTTTAAATTTAAACTCTAGTACTAAAAACATATATTTTTATTACCAAGACAAATAATTGGTGATGTACAGAAAAAATTTTAGGAATTAGCATGTGTTAATCTCTTTATCATTCATCACAGTTTATAATAATAAAAAGAATATACATTAAAATATTTTAAGAGGAATATACTAATAAAATTCTAAATATATATAAAGTACAACAAATTAAAGCAGTTATGTCCAAGGTGTTGGAATTAATATTCTTGCACTTTTCTTTATATATTTCTGTATTCTGAAATATTTTGAAGATGAACACAAAGCACTTTTATAATTAGAAAACATATTTTTGAAATTAAGTACTAATTTTAATAACTGCTAAGGAGCAGTTATATTAGAAATCTACTAACATAAAAAATGTCTATTTATGTGTCTATATTTTTTTTATGGATTAACTTTAAAGTGAATTAATCTGGGCAAAAATTTATGAACTACTCCACATGCTTCCCTAGAATCCAACCACAATGCTCAAATAATGAAAAAGGGAGGATGAGTTTTTACATCAAAGCAAAGAAAAACTTACAATTGTAAAGTCCATGCAATAAAGCATACCTGACAAGTACTTGAAATCTATACTAAATACCAGAGTGGCTGCTGAGAGTTAGAAAACTATTCCCTAGATCTTGAGTAAGAAAGAGATTTCTCTAGAAGGAGGTGTCACAATAATAAAAGTCTATTCAGTGATACTTTGACTAATTTGAGAACATGAGCAAAGATGGGAGCAAGAAAACACCTCTAAAATATCCTCAGAATATATTCCGTCTATTAAAAAAAATAAAATGAATCCATAAAACCTAACAGGTTGTTATGAAAAAGACGCAGGAAGAAAGAAAGAGGTCATGGAAAATAAAAACACAATTGTCTAGAAAGAAATCAATATGTTATGAGAAAATAAAGCCTAGGGAATCTACCCACATCTGTCTAATAAAGTTTCTGAAAAAGAAAAGAATGATAGGGAAATAAGGGAAATAATAAAAATAATAATAGAATACATTTTCACAAAGCTAAGAAAAGGCTTTGTACTTTATTTAAATGGCCCTGTCAAGTGTTAGGGCCTTTTAAATAAATATATAGACACATTCTCTTGAAATTTGGGGATTTAGATAATAAAAATAAAATCCTAAAATCTTCCACAGTGAGTGGTGAAACAGATACAAGCTGACAGTGTATGTACACATGTAAGATGTAGCATACACAGCTGGAGACCATGTACTATGTTCTCACTCATACCACTGCCATACATTGCCTCATGCCCAGCTTCCAACTGCTAGTACTGGACTTTCTTTGCCTGAGAACTTTCTCAGCTTATTGCTCCCCATGCCAGAAAATTCAATTCCACATCCAGTGAATTCCATATCTGATGCCTGTCAAAAACTGGGGTATAAGCTCCCTAGTCCTTCACTCCTTAGATGGAATCACTTTGAGCAACATCATCTACACTGAATCCAAGGGATCCTCTGTGGGATTACACTTCAGTTACCCACAGTGATACCTCACTTGATAACAAAGCCTCTATTGGCTGCCTTTCCTTCTCTGTATAGCTTACTCCCTACCCTTCAAGTATTTTTTAGGTTCACCTCTAAAATCAACTATTGGGAATCAAATTCTTGCCTCAAAGGCTGCATTGAGGAAACCCAAACTAAGAAAAAAAGCTTATAGACTTTTATCAGGCTTTTCATTAGTAATTTTAGAAAAAAAACAAGGCTGGCAGAGTTCTCAGGAAAAACAATTTTCCACCTAAAATGCTATGCCCCATCAATTGGTATAAGGATAAAATTTTAAAAACTGACACTATGCAAGGACCCAGATACATTTCTTAAGTGCTGAAATATGACTGAAAAAAAAGCAGAGTAAAAAATATTGGAATTAAAAATAGTCCAGATATGTATTGAAAAGAGATCCCAGGACAAGAGCCAAATAACCCACTTAAAAGGAAGTCAGTAGAGACTTATCTGTTTTATCAAGTAAAGATGTTTGAGATTTTTTTTTTTTCTTTTAATAACAAAATAATAGGAAATATGTAGGAAACTGGTAAAAGAGGGATTTGGAAGAGAATACGTACAAGAAAGTGAAAATTTTTTAAATAAGGTAAATTAAACATTTTGATTGGTTGAAAAAGTTTAAGAAAATATACTGCATCTGATTTTGAAATTTGAAACAGTATGCTTTGTGACATACAATAATATTTCCTCCTCTATGATTAAATCATATTACTGGATTTAGAGAAAATGTTTATATAATAGGGAATAATATCTGAAACTGGGAAGATTTAATCAGGTTTACCAGTTTACTACATTTAACTGCCTTGACAATGTAAGAGTAACAGGAGAGCAGACAGGTTGAGAGATAAAAAGAGAAAGGAAAGTTGTTTGGATTTTTGTTTGCTTGTTTTTTAATTTATATTTTATTAATTTTTTTAAAAAAAATTTATTGAGGTATAGTTGATTTACAATGTTGTGTTAGTTTCAGGTGTAGAGCAAAGTGAATCTATTATGCATATACATATACCCACTCTTTTTTAGAGTCTTTTCCCATATAGGTCATTGGGAACTCAAACTCTACAGAGCATTGAGTAGAGTTCCCTGTGCTATACAGTAGGTCCTTATTAGTTATCTGTTTTATATACAGTTGTGGGTATATGTCAGCCCCAATCTTCCAATTTATCCCTCCCCAACCTTTACCCCCTGTTAACAGTAAGTTTATTTTCTATATCTGTAACTTTATTCCTGTTTTGTGCATAAGTTCATTTGTAGCCTTTTTTTTAGATTCCAAATATAAGTGATATCATATGATATTTGTCTTTCTGTGTCTGACTTACTTCAGTCACTATGACAATCTCCAGGTCCATCCATGTTGCTGCAAATGGCATTATTTCATTCTTTTTTTATGGCTGAGTAATATTACATTGTATAAATGTACAACATCTTCTTTACCCACTCCTCTATTGATGGACAGAAAGGAAAGTTTGAAGGAAGTGTAGAGATGCTATTTTCTTAATTTTATATAGTGCATAGATAAGAAACAATGTCTAAAGTTGAATGATTACAAAATAGAGGTCTAAATATAGTATTTTTTTTAAAAGCTAACCGATAGAAAATATAATCTGAAAATTAAGTAATAAATATTGCAGGTTATGGTAAGAGAGATTATTTTAACCAAACAAAATTCTACAAGCTTTTTAGTGGAAAGTTAATTACAGTTAGCTGAGTCTTAAGAATCAAGAAATCAATGTCCTGTTGGCATGGTTAAGCAAGTAAACCTGGCAGCATACTGACTGTAACCTATGGAAGAGTACTTCTCTCCTCCTTGTATTTTGTTCTTTACACAATGGGGCTAATAGTAATAGGTACCTATTAGGGCTGTGGTGAGTACTAAATGATGTAACACATTTAAAGAAGTTAGATGTGCCCAGGACATAATAAGAAATCAATAAATATGACAAATCATGAATTAGCTTGCTAGGGCTGTTGTAACAAAGTACCACAGACTAAGTAACAACATCAGAAAATTGTTGTCTTATTAATTCTGGAAGCTAGAAGTCCAAGATCAAGGTGTTGGTAAGGCTATGCTTTCTCTGAAGTAACTAGAGAAGAATCTGTTCCAGACCCCTCTCCTTACTTTTGCTAGTGTTTCGCTGGTGGAAGCATAACTCTGATCTTGACATGACGTTCTCCCTCAGAAGTGTCTGTGTCCACATTTCTCCTTTGCATAAGAACACCAGTCATAGTTGGATTAAGCGCCCATTTTCCTTCACTATGACCTCATTTTAATTACATCAATAACAACTCTATTTCCAAGTAAGGTCACATTCTAAAATACTGCAGATTAGGATTTCAACATATGAATTTGAGGAGGGGGACACAACACAATTCCTAATAAATCATTTTGAAAGAGTCACATAATATATTATTTAGAATTATGGATTGAACTGTTAGACAAACTAGAAACAGAAAAGGACAACAGTGAGCTGGAGTTATGGCAATGGCAAAAAAGGAGATTTTAGGGCTTCTCTGGTGGCACAGTGGTTGAGAGTCCGCCTGCCGATGCAGTCCGTGCCCCCGTCTGGGAAGATCCCACATGCTGCGCAGTGGCTGGGCCCGTGAGCCATGGCTGCTGAGCCTGTGCTCCGCAACGGGAGAGGCCACAACAGTGAGAGGACCGTGCGTACCTTACCGCAAAAAAAAAAAAAAAAAAAAAAAAGATTTTACTTTTCATATTACGCCCACTTAGATGGTTTAAAATTTAAACATTTAAAATGTACATGTATCTCTTCAATAACTATAAAAAGAATAACATGAAAAATTATTCTATTTAACCAACTAAAGATTAGTGGTAATTATAACATAATCTGAAGATAAACACAATCTTAAGATTTTAACAGCATTTTTTTACTCATTGAAATGGTTTGCTTTGCAACTTGATCTGAAAATCTTGTTAAACTAAATCTTATATTACAATCTGTGGCATCCCCACAACTCATATTTTGAAGTCATAGTTTATATTTTGTTTTAAATTTTGACAAATGGCTTTGAAACAGAAGCACCAGGATAGAAGCATCAGCCTTTTCTACTTGGAAATTTGACCGAACAGTTATTAGATAAGTTCAATTTATATGTCAGACATGATATATATTTGTAACATAATTTTTAAGTTGCAACGTGGTACTTTTATCACTTATGCGAGTCAGAATTATGTGTTCAAAGGCAACTTACAGTTTTCAAATGATCTTAGCACAGTTAGCTTTTCTTATCATCACACAGGCTTTCCTGACCTAAACTGTCTCCTTAATCTAAAATGGTCTCCCCAAATATTTGCAAATGAAACAACTGACAAAGGATTAATCTCCAAAATTCACAAGCAGCTCATGCAGCTCAATATCAAAAAAACAAACAACCCAATCCAAAAATGGGCAGAAGACCTAAATAGACATTTCTCCAAAGAAGATATACAGATTGCCAACAAAAACATGAAAGAATGCTCAACATCATTAATCATTAGAGAAATGCAAATCAAAACTACAATGAGGTATCCCCTCACACTGATCAGAATGACCATCATCAAAAAATCTACAAACAATAAATGCTGGAGAGGGTGTGGAGAAAAGGGAACCCTCTTGCACTGTTGGTGGGAATGTAAATTGATACAGCCACTATGGAGAACAGTATGGAGGTTCCTTAAAAAACTAAAAGTAGAACTACCATACAACCCAGTAATCCCACTACTGGGCATATACCCTGAGAAAACCGTAATTCAAAAAGAGTCATGTGCCACAATGTTCATTGCAGCTCTATTTACAATAGCCAGGACATGGAAGCTACCTAAGTGTCCATCAACAGATGAATGGATAAAGATGTGGCCCATATATACAATGGAATATTACTCAGCCATAAAATGAAATGAAATTGAGTTATTTGTAGTGAGGTAGATGGACCTAGAGTCTGTCATACAGAGTGAAATAAGTCAAAGAGAAAAACAAATACCATATGCTAACATATATGTGGAATCTAAAAAAAGAAGAAAAAAAATGGTCATGAAGAACCTAAGGGCAAGACGGGAATAAAGACGCAGACCTATTAGAGAATGGACTTGAGGACATGGGGAGGGGGAAGGGTAAGCTGGGACAAAGTGAGAGAGTGGTAGTGTATATATGGACATATAAACACTACCAAAAGTAAAATAGAAAGCTAGTGGGAAGCAGCTGCATAGCACAGGTAGATCAGCTCGTGCTCTGTGACCACCTAGAGGGGTGGGAAAGGGAGGGTGGGAGGGAGGGAGACACAAGAGGGAAGAGATATGGGGATATATGTATATGTATAACTGATTCACTTTGTTATAAAGCAGAAACTAACACACCACTGTAAAGCAATTTTACTCCAATAAAAATGTTAAAAAAAATTGAGAATGAAAAATGATCCCATAACCCTGAAGTGTTTTTTTCCTATAATGTATTATTGCTTCAATAAAAATCTATGTTCTCCAACTGATGTATTTTTCCTTTGGCGGAAATGTTTTCTACTACATAAGCAAAATAAAATTAAAGCCTGGAAAAGGAAAATTAATTAATTAATTAATTAATTAATTTAAAAAATGGTCTCCCCTATCCATCCCCAGATATTTTCTTTCCCATTATCCTAATTTTATTTTTAATTTCATTGTAATTTTTACATAACACTTATCACTGTTTGAAGAACTGTTATATATTTTACTTACGTGTCATTTACTGTCTGCCACTAAAATGTAAATGCAACAAGAGAAAGGAAGTAGCTTGTCATATTTCTGTTGGTATCCTCAGATCTCAGAGTGGCATGTGGTGTGTACAAGGGCACACAACTATAAAACACAATAAATAGCTGTTTAATAGATGAACGTCATGCAAAAGAAAACAAATCCTAAGGATAGTTTTAACTAATTTTTCTTTTAATATCCTTATTTTTGTTTTAGTTTTAAACAGATAAAAACTATTTAAAGGGGCAATATTGTAAGAAAAGATCTTGCTTAATCTCTAATCAAATGTGAGTTATTCAGGTTATTTCAATGATAATTTTAAGTGGAGTGAAATTTTTTTGTATAAATATAAAACTTTATGTTGCTTCTACTTATTAGTTTTAAGCTTATTTTTAAAAACTTTTAAAACTGTTAAGAAAAACTACCCCTACACTTGAAAACAAGCCAAAAATCTGAGTGGTACATCTTTACAATATCATATGGGACAAAAGCCCACCAAAGGATTATGTTTTATAATATGTAAATCCCCTGTATGTCACTAACTAAATATGCATCTTTCCCTGAAAATCTTATTGTAACATTCCTTTATTAAATACACAGCTTCTCAAATACTTTGAATTGATCTGAACATATTTCTGAGTCTCTCCTTCATTAATGAGTTGAGTAAAATTTTTGACACATTTTCAAATTTTATATTAGCAGAAAGGTCACAAGTTTACCTTTTTTTTGAAAATTATACTGTAACAAAATTAGGTAGATATTAAAGAATATATATAATATTTATGTTAATTTTGAAAGAAATAATGAACACCTATGAAGCCATTACTCAGTTTAAAAATAAGAACATTACAAATAGCATGTAAATCTCTCATATGCTTCTAAATGATGACCTCTCTCCATTTCAGAGGTATACACACTACTCTAAATTTTGATTTATGTATTTTCCTGTAATTTCTGTTACTTAGTTTTTGGATGTCATAAGGTTTATTCAAATGAACTCTAAAAAAATGCTTGGTATAAATATATTTTTTTAAATACTCCTTTAACAATATAAGTAAGGCCTTTCACTATTGTACCTAACTTTCACAAACCCCTTAAAAAATACTAAAGAAGTCTAGATGTGTAATGGAATTCGGTGCTTTAAGAGAAGGCTGGACTAACGCGGACCAGTCAAAAGTGAGCTAAAAGAAGATACAACATGATGTAGTTTCCAAGAATACATACGCTTAGACTGCATTTAAAAATATATCAACGGGGGGGCTTCCCTGGTGGCGCAGTGGTTGAGGGTCCGCCTGCCGATGCAGGGGAAACGGGTTCGTGCCCCGGTCTGGGAAGATCCCACATGCCGCGGAGCGGCTGGGCCAGTGAGCCATGGCCGCTGGGCCTGTGCGTCCGGAGCCTGTGCTCCGCAATGGGAGAGGCCACATCAGTGAGAGGCCCACATACCGCAAAAAAAAAAAAATATATATATATATATGTATATATATATAATCAACAGGGTAGGAAGTGACATTCATTTTGTGCTAGATGAATTTTAGTTCACTAAATTTTCACTAGAATAAGAAAATTAGAACCCAGTCAGGAGCAATGATAATTTCTATATCACTCAGGAAGATTTAAGTTGGAAAATTTATAAGGCAAGAAGATCTCTGTAAAATAATAGCTAGAGAACTACAGTGTAAGAGAGCAGTTAGATTTATGTAATAAACACACAGAGAATAGAACTGGGAGAAATGAAAGATAGATTTAGGATCAACTTATAGAAGAACCCTCTAATAGTGAAAAAGGGCCAACCATGAAATGGCTTGCCTTGGGATTTACAGAATTCCCTATCTCCATATGTTTTCTAGAAAAAGATGGGAATTACATTGTTGAGCAGGTTTTCATACATTTTATGTAATTAAACCAGATGAAAATTATAAGCATATTAACTCTGAAATTTCCTGAGCTTTTGTATGTTTTTAACTTCCTGCCATTGAAGGCAATGTGCTGTTAGAAAGATGAGATAAATTACAACAAATATATAATAATTTTTATAATATAAAGAAATACATATGAATCCCCACCATTATCAAATAACATGAATGTATTATTCAGAAGTTTAAAAACAGCCTTGTTTTTACTTAGCACTTATCACATACACAAAGTACTAATGTGTTTGCTACGCACACAAAATAATGGATTAGAGACTAAAATAAACAGGACATTTTTAACACAACATTTATAGTAAGCCAGCATGTTTTATAAAATGGCAGGTGAGCAAACTATAAAATTGCCTGTGGGCAAACTAAAGTATATTGCTTCTACTGCAATGACACAATGGCAAAAACACATGCAGACATTTTTCTAATTGCATATTGAATCTGTTGATAATAAAGAATTTCACTTAGCATAATGACCTCCAGGTTCATCCGCGTTGTAACAAATTACAGGATTTCTCTCTCTCTCTCTTTTTTTTCAAGACTGTTTAATATGTATATTACAATGGAGCAATGGTGTGAAGTGATGTATAAATCTCATTTCTCGATCCATTCGACAGACACTTGCGTATTTCATTAGTAATATACTCTGGGTTTAGGTAAATACATGATGAACCCAAATAAACCATAAAATATTTAAATGTCTATTTTATCCAGATATGACTATGTGATTATATTCTTGCTAAGGAGATGCAAACAGAAGTGGCTTTGTACAATTTCTAGGAAATATCCTTAAAGGGAAAGGTTAAGGCCCTCTTTCCTCTTTCTATTTAGCAGCCACCATGGATGTGAGTTGAGCTATTGAATGGCCATTTATGGTAAAGCAATAAAATAAAAGGGAATTGGGAATCTGACTTCATGGAGAACTGATCATAACAGCTCTGACCCTATCACTTCTAGAATTTCAAAACATGAGAAAAAATTTATCTTTTTATTCATGGTTATTCTGGTTTAATCTGTTAAATGCAGCCAAACCTAATCTTAGCTAATATAAAACCCTTTTTAAAAAGGTTTTTAATACTAGGTTTTAATAGAATGCCAGTGATTGTTAAGGAATTAGTACCTCATGACCAAGTAGGGTTTTCCCCAAAGGTAGATGGAAAATATAATGTAAGAATATCTATCAATATGTAGGCCCTCATTAATAGGTTAAGCAATTGTCCCAGATTGCCTGAGTTTACAAGGTTTCTTGAGATGCTGGATTTTCAGTGCTAAAACTAGGGTAGTCTTGTGCAAAATGGGATGGTTGGTCTTGTCCATTTATTCTGTACAATGTACAAAAGGAAAAAATAGATCATCAGTTCAATATATTTAGAAACAGCATTTACTATAAAACCCTCATTCTTTTGTTTTTCCCAGAGTTTTACAATTATCCATTTATTTTTAATTTTTTTATTTTTAACATCTTTATTGGAGTATAATTGCTTTACAATGGTGTGTTAGTTTCTGCTTTATAACAAAGTGAATCAGCTATACATATACATATATCCCCATATCTCCTCCCTCCTGTGTCTCCCTCCCACCCCTCTATCCAATTTGTATAATTGCTTTACAATGGTGTGTTAGTTTCTGTTTTATAACAAAGTGAATCAGCTATACATATACATATATCCCCATATCTCCTCCCTCTTGTGTCTCCCTCCCACCCCTCTAGGTGGTCACAAAGCATCAAGCTGATCTCCTTGTGCTATGCAGGTGCTTCCCACCAGCTATCTGTTTTACATTTGGTGGTGTATATATGTCCATGCCACTCTCTCACTTCTCCCCAGCTCACCCTTCCCCCTCCCTGTGTCCTCAAGTCCCTTCTGTACATCTGCATCTTTCTTAATTAAAAATAAACGTCAGTTCTTCTGGCTATGGCAGATTAGTTTATTTCAGATCTATACACTTACTAATAATAACTGGAAAAGCTAGAAAAACAAACAAATAAAAACATAGACTAAAACACCTTGTTGAAGACCTCAGAGGCTGAGCAAAGTGTCAATAACTTGTAAGGTAAGAGAAGTGGGTCAACTGGGGCCTCATGCCTGCTGGAGGCATTAACAAAGGGTCCAGAAACTGACCCACACTTACACAGATGTGTTATTTGCCACCAGGGTGGCTCTGCTGAGAGAAAATAAGGAAAGGAAGGCGTGGTCACCTATATAGTCATATGCAAAAATGATCTGGTCCCAATCTTCTACCAGACACAAAAATCAGCTCTACTGGACTCAGATATAAATGTAAAGTAAAATTATAAAGCTTCTCAAAGATAATATTGTAGACCTTTAGTTAAATAGACATGTCTTAATCACAACACAGAAAATAATAATTACAAAGGTAGAAATGCCATGTTTGGTTTATTGAAAGATACCATTAATAGAGTAAAAATGCAAACTGTGACTGGGAGAAAATATTTTCAACACATAAAACTGACAAAAATACTTCTTCCCCCAAATCAAAAAAGAAAGTCAATAAACCAGGGTAAAAAAGGTCAAATGATGTGAGTGGACATATCACAAAGATATCCTAACTGATGTTAAACATTTAAAAAGATGTTTAAACCATTAATCATCAGTGAAATTCAAGTAAAAGCCACAGTAAGATATCACAACCCACCAGCAAAATTTCCAAAGTGAAAAAAAGTATGATAATACCAAGTGTTAACAAGGACATTGGGCAACAGGAAAGGAATTTGGTAAAATCATGTTGAGGAATTTCTTGTATGTTATGGCATATAATACTAGGAAATGTAATTTCCATTACTAGGAAATTACCTAGTAATTACCATTACTAGGAAATTGTAATTATTCTTTTTAGATATATACTTAACAAACACTTAAGTGTCAAAGGATATGGACAGGCATGTTCGTCTACAATATTTCATTCAAAACATTATTGTTTTTATTTTTTTATGTTCCTTTAAAAATCTTAATCCATATATCTCATAGTTTTAAATATTTAAAACATTGCCATAATGTTATCAGTGTCTTTCCAATTTGTTAAAATTCAAAAATATATATATATTTTGGTCACTTATATTTTCATGTTTAGTTAACAGGGGCTTACTTTTTCTAGATAGATAAATACTTGTTTGAATTGAAATTTGGCAATCTATAGAATGCATCAAAGTGCTATTATGATACATAATGTCACAGAATTGTAACTATTTTTACTGGAATTTCTTAATAAAAATTGCTTGCACTCAAAAGGGCAACATGTGATGTTTCCTGACTTATTATTTTGGGGGGACTTCATTAATTTAGTTGAATTTATGCTTGTCATTAATTAAAATAAAAAGCCAGTTTGAAAATAGCCTCATGAAAAATGTATTCTTTCACTTGATCAGTCATTTATATTTAATGTCTGTCTCCAAATATACTCTGTGTAATTCTACTTGTTTATCTTGGAAATGACTACACATACTCGTAACATTTAATAGAGCCCTGAAGGTCTCTTGTGATTGAATTAGTATCCACTGAAATATGCCAAAGTTTGTATGTTTTGGTATCTCCTAAAAAAAAAAAGCTTATCATGACCTATTTTTGCTGCCTTTGTTTGAGAAGTCTGTGGATTATTACTAACACCTGCCATGCCTTTTCAAAGGTCATGCAGATGTCTGCTGGGGCATTATTTGATAATAAACAAAACTGCAGAAACAATTCAAAATAGTTTTTACAATCCTATCTACTTCCTGAAAATAAGTAAATATTTGACTGTTTTCCAAGAAAACACAGGTGTGATTAAAATAAGAATATTTGTACCAACACCTTTCCATCTATTCTGGTCCTAAGTTTCAGAGTTCACAGTTCTTCTACAATTCTTCAAAGGCTTTAATTAAAGCTATGGTATTTTTGTGCATCTACCCTTATCTGAGTCTTCCAAGCAAGCTATCTGATAACTCTCATGCATTTTAATTATTCCACAAGTGTTTGCATTAAAAATGTTTATTATCTTTTATGGATCTTTATTTGGTTGCCTCTCAGGTATCTTAACTAAATCACCTTAGAAAATTCAGACTTTTGCACAGAGATATTTGAGAAAGGATTCAACACTTCAATCTCCATTTTATTTTATTTTGTCATTAATCAAATTATAGTCAATTTGTCTTTAAAGGAGAGTGATTAGGACTTTTGGTTTAGTTCCAACGTACAAAAACTGAGAAGTCATCACTCTCCTCCTCACAACAAGAAAAAGCTAGACAAACTTACATCAGAGACTTTTCTCAAACCCATCAGGGAATTTAGGTCATATGACAAACTACCACCCCGATATCTAGAAAGACAGGTGCAGCCAGAGAGATATAGCAACTGAAATCTACTTACCTGGAGCAAAAGTGACTGGAGCCATGAAATAGTAGGAATACTTACATGGTTATTCTGATGAATTGGTGGAGGCTGAATGTGGATTAGCCAGAGAACGATAAGCTCCTGGAGGCCATCACTTCTTCATGGGCTTTCCCTCCAGGAATCCTCCACCACCTCCTGTCCACCCCAGTTCCTGGTTTCCATGGTAAAGATCCTGCAAAATTTCCTTCATGCCTCTGACAGTAACCATTGTGATACACTACCAGAGCTCTCTCTTTATTACTGTAAAGGCCTACTCTCCAAGGAAAAGAACTTTGTCAAGAGTGCAATTCTAAAACATTATGCCAGGTGATGGAAGGGAATTCCTTTGCTCTCCAGCTCCCTCCAGGCTTCCTGACTCACCCAAGAGGAAAAAATTAAAACATGTCAACAGGGATTAGGGCCTCAAAAAAACAATTGGGAACATGATAGCCAGGGAAGGAAAAAAAAGGTGTACCACTGGAAAAACACTTATGAAGTACACAACCTTGAGACACAAACCCCCTAAAACTAAGATTTAACTAAAAGGCTATAGAATGTTACCTCTACCCCACATCTTATACTCACTGGGTTCCAATATGATAATAGTGAGTTACAGAAGAAAGAGCTGCAAAACACAGACCGTCTCTGAAGAAGAGCTTTTATGGAAACTTAAAGTCAAGAGGGGAGACAAAAACAAGGACATAAAAGGAATTTAAAGTTTCTGGTACCTATCTGGGTCTTTATATTTAAAGTGGATTTCTTGTAGTCAACAAAGAGTAGGGTAAAATTTTTTAATCCACTCTGACAGTTTCTGTCTTTTAATTGGTGTATTTATCCATCCACATTTAAAGTGATTAGTAAAACAGTTGAATTAATATCAACCATATCTGTAACTGTCATCTATTTGTTAAGTTTGGTCTTTGTTTTTCATTCCCCCTCTTTACCTGACTTTTCCAATTTTAATTGAGCACTTATATGACTCCATCTTATTTTCTCTCTTAACATATATATTATGCTTTAAAAAAATTTAGTGACTGTACTAGGGTTTACAATAGGCATTTTTAACTAGTCTAAATTCACCAAGAAATAACATTATATACCACATTATATGTAGTACTATCATTTTAAGAAAGTACTCCCAATTTTTCTCTCCTGTTCCTTGTGGTACTGGTATAATTTATTATAGTTATCTATATGCCATAATTGCCCAGTGCATTTTTCTTTCATTACGGTAAGCAAAAAGTTATATTCTAGATCAGTTAAGAATAAGAAGTAGAAGACCTTTTATTTAACCCTCATTTATTCCTACTCTGATACTCTTCCCTTTTTTAGGCAGATCAGAATTCAGATCTATATCATTTTCCTTCTACCTGATTATCTCAGGGAGGGTGTGCTAATGATAAGTCCCTTCAGTTTTTGTTTGCCTAGGAATTTCTTTATTCCGTATTACTGAAGGATAATTTCACTGCATATAGAATTCTAGGTTGATGGTTTTATTCTTTCAGCATTTTAGATGTTTCACTCTACTCTCTTCTAGTTTGTATGGTTTTGGACAGCAAATCTCCTATAATTCTTATCTTGTCCCTCTATAAATTGGTGTCTTCCAACTCTCTGGATTGTTTTTTCTAAGATTTTCTCTTTATCTTTCTGTACTTTGAATATGCTATTCAAGATTTCACCTTGACTTCTACTTTGTCTGATAGTTAGTGTTTACACACTTGCCCTCTATTTCTTAATATTTGCTTGAGACATATTTTTTCTGGTTCTGTATTCTTAACCTTTCTGGGTCATTTTTTTGTCTCATATTTCTTAAATATAGCATAGAGCTAGATTTTGCCTATTTAGTCATTTTTAACTTTTCTTTTATTCTCAGAATGTAATATGAGAATACAACCAATTCACACATATTATGATGTTTTTGAGATTATTTTGGATATTTTTCTTATTTTTTCATGTTTTTCTTCCACCACCTCCCATACTTATTCTTTGAATTTTTCAAGATATCTTTTTCTCAGTCCTTCTCTCTCTGTGTGTATTTTAAAATCTTTATATATCTATTATTATTCTTTGAGTTATATGTGTTTAAGCTTCTATTTTCTTCCAGTATTTTGAATTAGTAACTATAAACTATAGCCTCTTTTTACTCTATTTTCTCCCACTCCACCACCTACTTCTTTGTAATAAACAGTAATATATTATTGTTTTTAATATTTTGGACTGTTGTGCAACTGGTAATCTTAACTATATGTTTTGATTTTTTTTCCATGGTATTTTCTCACCACCATTTCTTATAAAACACATATTTTGGTTTTAGGTTTATGTTTGTTTCAAAATCATCCTCCTTTAAATATTTTAAATTGATCTGGCTTTGAACAAAGAATTATATATCCATTATAAACTAGCATTCAAGAGTGAGGGCAAAATAAAAATAGAGAAATAATAACCACTTGAATATGTCTGAGTCTATAATAATAATTCTTTTTGTTTTCTTTAGTTACATTTATAAATTTATTTCCCAATTTATCTATTCTTCTGATTCAGTTGTTTTACTTTTTCAATACTATTTCACTTTTCTCATTGTTGGGATTTTGAGTTTGGAACCACTTTTTCACAGTATTGACTTTTCCCAAACATTTGTATTAGTAATCCAGTGTGAAAACATAAACCACACTAGTTACCATCACCATCATCATCATTATTTTTATTATTTTATTTTGTCTTGCTTTTGTGATATATATATATATATATATATATATATATATATATATATGGTGAGTGCATAAAGTCTAAGAATTATAAACATAGAGCACAATGGATTTGTCATATGAAGGTACCTGTACAGCTACCATGCAGATAAACATAGAATATATTTTCAGAACACTGGAAGTTTCCCACATGCTCTTTGCCTGAAATGACTTGTAGAAGAAAGCGCTATTCTGACTTGTCAGCAAAGATTATATTTTGTCTATTCCTGAGCTTAATACAAATTGAATAATCAAATCATAGATTCTGGTTTCTTTCACTCTAGGAAATGTCTGTGAGATTTATCCATGTAACAGTTTTTCAGCATTTTTAGTTGTTGTGTAGTATTCTGTTGGACGTACCTGCTGCAATTTTTAATCCATTCTCCTAGAGGTGGAGTTGGAGGAGGATTTCCACGTTGGGGGGATGCAGATCACTGAGGAGGAAGTGCTGCTCTGGTGGCTTTGTTATCTGCGAATGGACATTATGCTGCTGCCAGAGTGGAAAAAAATTGGGTGACAAGTACTGGAATAAGAAACTCAAAGGGAATTGCATGTTGTGTAATGTCTGGCATTACAGTGTCTTTTCAGAACTCCATATTGGAAAATCCTATAAGGGAACTAGCTAGCAAGGGAGCTTTGTCATTTGTAGAGACCTAGCCCCAACATCCTAAAGCACAGGATAGTGGATTGGGTTTCAGGTTGAGACAGAAGTATTTAATATCCAGCACTGATGTCAGTAGACTGCTTCTAGTCATTGTTGGGGAGAGATAAGATATGGGGTTGAACAAGTTTGCTTCCCCATCTCTCAGAGTGATTGTAAGTGACTTCAGTGTCTCTCCTAATGTCTCGTTTATCAGTACAACCTCTCTGGGCAATAGAATACCATTCTTCTACCTCCTTTTCGTCTTCCTTTTATGGATAGGGTGTGATTCACAAAATTACATCAAATTGTGCTCTTTTATTTTCTTGAGACCGCAAAACTTATGCTATAACACTTCCCAGTAAGTCAGAGAACTTTGTTTGGAAGTCAGGATTGCTTTTTACTCTGAAGACAAATGTCATTGCTTCTTCTGCTCAGTGTTAACAAAGGAAGAAGAATGGTTTGACTGACATTCTGTTTAAATTGCTAAGCTTCCTCCTGCCTTGTTTAATTGATGACTTCTGGATTAGAAATTTTCAGGGTATACTTTGGAAGAAAATTTCTTATCCTTGGTCTTTTGTACGGGGATTTTAGCTACACCAGTTTCCATCCTCTGTCTCTTATTTATTGGAATGTGCAGTTCCCTTGAAATCATCCATTTTGTCTTTTCAATATGTTTATGCATATTAAAATATTAACGGAATTTAGTAAGCAGGGGAAGTAGACATTTTGATTCAGATCATCATCTTGATGCATTTACTCTTCCTTAACTTGAAACCACAAATTATAGCTACAAAGGTTTTCCAAATCAACAGCTATGTGAGTAGACTTTAACAATAAGAGCCCAGGGATAAGAGAATACAGTGCTATTTGAATTATGGTATATTTCAGTTTACGTTGGGTAAGTAAGGTTCTTGATAGAAATAAAAGCTTAAATTGAAAGTTTATAAATTAAACAAAAGCAAACTTCTTAGAATCAAGTAAACATGTTTTCAGGTATATTTATAACTGCCTAGGGCTTCTAATGCTTTGGGCTGATTTTATGCAATAGATTCTCAATGCTACATCTCATAAAAGAGATTATCTTCTATTATACATGACTTCAGAGGATAGAAAATGCAACCAAAAGAAGATTAATGATTTTCTTCATTGAAGAAAAGCCTTGATAGTTTAGGCTTAGGATAACACTAAACCAGTGGTTCTCAGTTTTTTTGCATCAGAATAACCTGGGGGGCTTGTTAATACACACATTGTTGGGCACCTGTCTATGGGTTTTCCATTCCATTCTGAAGTCGGGGGTGACACTGAAATTGCATTTCTGAAAGTTCCCTTGTGATACTGATGCTGCTATCTGGGGACTCCAAATGGAGGACCACCGCTGTAAAATAATCTGGCAGAATATATAATGTAAAATTAAACATAAAATATTTTGTATACTTTGAAATATGTTAGATATTATCTAATTAGGCTTAATATTACCCTACCTACATGTATACCGATGTGCCTGTTCTCTAACTCTATAAAGCTATCACATCAGGATCATTCCCTGATGACCTTTTAAAATTTCAACCTTAGAAAGCATCTGAGGGAGATCCAATGATCAGTAAGTAGACTGAATAAATGAAAACACAATCCATACACTCTAAAACTATAGAAAATATAGCGAATAAAAAAACACTGTTATTGTTTTAGTTATATACAATCATTTTTTCTCTATATATTTTTTTCTGTGCCTAGAATCATTATTTATAAAGTCCATGCACATGCCACTTCCGAGAGTCTGAAAGGAGGAAAGATTAGGAAGTACGTGCAGAATGCAAACAGCAACCATGAAAAGAGTGGACGTTAATTCAAAGTGGTCTATTCTTAATAGTTTTACTAATAGAAGTAAAGTTTTTTTTTATTAAAGGGGATCTTTTTCATTTTAAAATGAATGTGGATATTATGTTTTATATTAAAAATGTCAATGATCACTCATGAATGCTTAGAAAGAAATATTTTAAGACCTATTGTGGGACAAATCAGGTTAATTCATAACTACCCTCAAGGGCTGCTTTTAGAGCCATGCATAACTATGAGAAGAGTTTTGTCTGTGCCAGTTGGGGTCCAGTTACTTGATTATCCAGTGACCAGAGAAGGGGAAAATCCTCAGGTTTGGAGAGCAAAGCTTTATGTTTTGAGGAAGAAGGACAAAGCAAAAACTGAGAAGAGAGGAGCTGGAGAACGAATGATAACTTGTGACTGGGTGGCCTTAGGTAGGAAATAGTATTATCTAGTAATAAGTATCACTTGAGAAATTAACAGCCTCTTCCACTCTTCTTCCAAAGAGGGATTTGGAAGAAATTAATAGAGATCGTCATTCCTTTTAAAAAAGAATGTCACCACTACAACTTGTAAAGTTCTTTTGTGTCCCTGTCAACCCTCAGAAAGAGCAGGAAGGAGTGATTGTCTCAGTTAAATAAATCTATTTTTCCTCATGTAAGAACAGAGTTTTACCAAAAGAGAAAATTTGTTTTCGTTAATTTATTAGCTTTTATTCCTGCAGGAGAAAAGGAAGTGGTTTTAATAAGTTAACTTATAAAGCAATGTGTACTCAGTGGCAGGAATATTGGGAAATGTCAAAGAGAGAGACTCATTAATATACCCCATAGAACTGGGGCGTAACAACCTCTATCTCCATATTTATGCTTCTCATAATCCCAACACCTGACCTCTAACTAGAAGTGAAACAAGGTGACAGTAATTAGTTTTTAATTGAGACCACATTTAAAAAAATGAAACTTTGTTAGGGGAAAAGAGGAAAAAAAGTGCTTAAAGAATATGGTGTCTTCCTGTTGAAGAAGTCCAGTTTTCCCAAAGGAGAGCAATAAAACTGGTGGTCTAAGAACTGAAGGAGATGTTATTGGTGAGGAAGGAAAGTGAGTCAAGAATGAAAGGAGGAAATGTCCGCCAGAGACTTCTTCAACGTCAAAGTGTAGGCATTTAAAAAGGGATTAATTCCTGTATAGTTGCAAGTGAAATTCCAAGATACCTAGTATTAAATTTTCCTTTCTATATGAGAATTAGTTTCTTTTCTTTAGAAAAGAGTCTTGCACAGTTAGTCCTGATGAGGCTAAGGGGAAAAGGTAGACAAGATAAAGGGGAGCAATATATTCAATCCTCCCAGCTCCAGGGACACAGAGGGAGGTCTGTGCCTCTATTACTGTCACAGATTGTGATTACTAAAAGCAAGAAGACTGAGAAAGATCCACTGAGAACAATCTATGGTCTTAAGGGAGTGCTCTTTTAGGGAAAACATTCATGGGAGACAGTGAAAGAATGTCTTTTGATTGTCCCAAAAATGTATCCAGGGGTTCCCCTGAGTAGGGCCTCAAGAAACTCCTGGGAGAAATAGAGTTTTGCAAGATGTATGCGTGAGTGTGCATGTGTCCTGCATTCTTTCCTGGACCTGGGGCACACTTTATCAAAGATCTTAGCCTAATTGGGGAAATACAGAAAAGGAAGTTAGGACACTACAATACAGAAAAATGAAAGTTAACTTTATTGGGATAAAAAAGAAATGGGAAACATTCTGCTTCTACTGTATAAATCATTGCTAAGTTGGCAAAAAACAAAACAAACTAACTAAAAAGCCAAGACCTGAATTGTGAGCAATAAGCAAACATAAAACTAGAGTTAAAGCTTTACAGGATATAAGACTAAATCTGGGGTCAGAGGCAATGTGTAAGTGCCACTTCTCAGCTGCCTGCATTAACTAGGACCCATGTAGCATGCTAAAGTACTTCCTATCGGTGCCCATTCACTCTCAGTCAAAAGCAAAGCTAAAGTGCTCTTGGAATAAATTTAGTTTCTTAGCAATGCCACAAATTGGGTATAATCTAATATATAGTACCAGTGTAAAAAAAAAATATATCAACCATTTAAGAATATGCCTTATAAATGAGCTTCAGCAAAGACTATAGATTTAGATCTTTAAAGACTTTAGATTTTGGAATTATATAAAGAATGTAAGAAAGCTAAATCCTGTCACTTAAAGATAGAATTAAAATAAGCAAGCAAAGGGCTTCCCTGGTGGCGCAGTGGTTGAGAGTCCGCCTGCCGATGCAGGGGACACGGGTTCATGCCCCAGTCCGGGAAGATCCCACATACGGCGAAGCGGCTGGGTCCGTGAGCCATGGCCGCTGAGCCTGCGCGTCTGGAGCCTGTGCTCCGCAGCGGGAGAGACCACAGCAGTGAGATGCCCGAGTACCGCAAACAAAATAATAATAATAATAATAAGCAAGCGAAAAGAGAATTGTCAGTTGGAGCACGGAAGTGAAGAAATAAATCAGAATAGAGGGCAGAAAGACGGTGTGATAGAAATATGACGTGAGTTTAGCAATCTGGAGGATAAGCAGGGAGAGGGGACCTAGGATGGGGGGGAGCACATGGTGAACTTCAAAGTCATAATTGATGTCCTAGCTTTTACACTTGAGGGTTCACAAAGGTTCATGATGATATTATTATCACAGAATATTCAATCTGTAACAGCACAGTATTCTCTCTCTCTCTCTCTTGCTCACTCTCTCCTTCAATCATTATAATAAGGCAAGAAGGCATAGACATGCTTTTTAAGGAATCTTAAGATTGTTCATTGTTAAATGCATTCTTAGAATATATGTGTAAGACAAAGGAGGAAAAATGACCATAAAATATTAAAAGTTAAGCCAGAAATTTAATTCTGCAGAAGGTGGTTTAAGTTTCTTGATTTTTCATTGATTTATTTCACAAGAATTTATTGAATACCTACAGTAGCCACACAGTATTCTAATTACTTGATATGCAAAAGTAAATGAAACAAGTCCCTAGAAGATTACCTTCTAGGTTAAAAAAAAGAGAGAGGGACAATTTAAAAAGGATGAATAAATGTATAATGAGCTATAAGAGAGTGTAAGTGTTATAGAGAATAAATAATTATAAAATGAATTGGGTATTGGGTGGGTATATTAGTCTGCTCAGCCTGCCATATCAAATAGTGAAGACTGAGTCTTTAAAGAACAGAAATTTATTTCCCACAGTTCAGAAGGTTGAAAGTTCAAGATGAAGGGGTCAGCAAGGTAGGTTTTATTCAGAGGCCTTTTCTTTTTGGTTATAGTCAGTCACCATCTCTCCGTGTGCTCACATGGCCTCTTTTTTGAGCACTTGCTAAGGGAGAGAGAGGGGGAATGCTCTCTGGTGTCTCTTCCTATAAAGTCACTAATTTCATCATGAGAGTACGACCCTCATCTAACCCTACTTACCTCTCAAAGGTGCCATCTTTAAATATCATCACATTGGGGGCAGGGGGAGGGTTAGCATTTCAACATAGAAACTTAGGGGAGATACAAACATTCAGTTCATAATAGAGGGGAACATCAGTAATGTTACTTTAGGAAAAATGAGTCCTCTGGTTCTTTCAGGATTCAACCAGAAGTCAAATAATATATTACCAGATATTATTTTTCAATTCCACCATAGAAAAAGTATATTTACTCTAACATGTTAGGAATAAATATTTTTATTTATTTCTTTATTATGTTCAGAATGCTTAGCAAACCTAATGATGGTATCTTCCAAATATTCCTCATCATAAAAATAAATAAATAAATAAATAAATATATATATATATATATATATATATATATATATACACACACATTCATTTTTCTTTATGTTTTCATTTTAAAATAAGGAAGAAAGTATAGTTAAATTTAATATGAATATATATCTTTTACTTCATCACACCTATGATTCTTATGAAGTTGTCATGACATCTAAGATTTGTATATCTATTTACTATAATTTACTAAGTCATCTGGAGTTACACAGAAATCAGTGATAAAGCAGACTGAAATCAAATTGTAATAGATGTTCCCTATTTGAACAGTTTTATAATACCATAAAATGCTGCTTACAGCACAGAAATACGTTTTTCAGATAATGACATTGAAAAGAAATGAGAAACAAATTTGCCTAAGATGATGTTACTTGTGTGGTTGTATTAGATTTTGGATTTCCTTTAATTTTAAATTTCAGATTTGGTGTTCAAGGACCTTGAAGTCCAGGCAAGGAAAGGCCAAATAGTCTCCTGCTTCAGAATGTAACTAAATCCTCTAAAAAATAGAAGGTACCATCCCCTGATCTTAGATCAGGAAAAATAAGACAGAGAAGAAGACACCAAAAAGGGAGATGAAAGTAACTTGTCAGCATATAGGCAGCCAAGAGTGGATTCACTCTCCCTTGCCTAGATCTTACCAGCAGGATTAGTTCCATTTCTTTTCTTCCTGACAAGAACATTTCTCTTCAGTTTAGAGAATCCTATGTTTGCAACAGTAAAAGAACAGGGCAGAAGGGACTTTTTTTTAAGAAAAGTTTTTTCTAATTTTTAAAATATATATGCTGTTGAAGCATGAATAATCCCTAAGAGAGCACTTCTTTTTGTGGCATCATAAAAAAATCCATTAGGCAAGTACATTATCTTGATAATAGACCTGGCTACCACTTTGGGCACTTGGTATATACTAGACACAGTGTCACATATTTTAAATGCATTTGCATTTAATTTTCTCAAAAATTCAATGTGTAAATATTATGATTCTCATTTTGAAGGTTATGAACCAAACAATTCGAGATTTAGGGGTGTTAATTATAATGCACAAGGTCACACCGCTAATAGTGCAGTTGAAATTCAAATGCATTTTTAAAAAACAGACTTTACTTTGGGGACATTTTAAGTTTATAGAAAAATTGTGCAGAAAATTCTCTCCCAGTTACCGCTATTAACTTTTTGTATTAGAATGGTATATTTGCTATAATTGATGAGTTAATATATTACTAACTAAAATCCATAATTTACATAAGGGTTCACTGTGTTGTACCTTCTGTGGGTTTTGACAAATGTATAATGAAATATACCCATCATTATTGTATCATATAACCTAGTTTTACTACACTAAAATCCTGTGTGTCCCACCAATGCATACCTCCTTCCTTCCCCTGGAATTCCTGGCAACCACCTAATTTTTTTACCGTCTCCATAGTTTTGCTTTCTCCAGAATTTTATGTCGTTGGAATCATACAGTATATACCCTGTTCAGATTGGCTTCTTTCACTTAGCAGTATACATTTAAAGTTCCTGCATGTATTTTCATGGCTTAAATAGTTCATTTCCTTTTAGCAATGAAAAACATTTCATTCTCTGGATGTATTACAGTTTATTTATTTATTCATCTATGGAAGGACTCTTAGTGCTTCCAAATGTTGGCAGACATGCATAAAATTGTTATAAACATCCATGTGCAGGATTTTCTGTTGACATAAGTTTTTAGTTCACATGGGTAAAAACCAAGGAGCATGATTACTGGATCATATGTAGTTTGTTTAGTTTTGTAAGAAACTGCCAAACTGTCTTCCAAAGTGTCTATTCCATTTTGCACACCCATCAGCAATGAATGGGAGTTCCTATTGCTCCACATTCTCACCAGCATTTGGTGTTATCAGTGTTTTGGATTTAGGCCCTTCTAATAGATGTATATCTCATTGTTTTAATATGCAACTTCCTAATGACATATGATCTTGATGATTTTTCAGATGCTTATTTGCCTTTTGTCTATCTTTTTTTGGTAAGCTCCTTGTTCAGATCTCTTGTCTATTTCTTAATTTGGTTGTTTTCTTATTGTTGAATTTTAAGAGTTTTCTGTATAGTTTAGATACTAGTCCTTTATCAGATATATGTTTTGCAAATATTTCTTTCTCAGGTTTTGTCTTGTCTTACTTTGAACAGTGTCTTTTGCCCAGAAGTTTTAAATTTTAATATAAGTCCAAGTTATCGATTTTTTCATTCGTGGTTGTATTTTTCGTTTGTCTAAAAAGTCATCACCCAACACAGAGTCACATAGATTTTCCAAATATACTTTCGTTAATGAATCTATAGATTAAAAATGTAAATAAGTTATTTCTATCTGTCTTTAATTTTTTTTAATTTAGTTTTTATGTGCTGTTTCTCTTTGAAGTTTGTATTATATATTTTAGGCTGAATTGAGAAACTTGAGTGTGTATAAAATCTGCTACAGATGATGTGAAAATATTTCAACTAAAATTTTGGGAACATTCCTACCAAAATATCAGAAATGCAGTTTATATTGAAGGACTGAGAAAACAGATAAAAGAATAGAGAAGATTCAAAAGAAATGTGTTAAAATATTATGATTTTCTTTCTCTAGAGCTATGTTTACCAATCTATATGAACTGGTGTTTTCCTGGTATATTTCAATCCAGGGTGTGCATTAGGAAGAATATCACCTTCCCAAACTCTCCTGGCTTGGAATAGCCTAAGCTATCTGTAAGTACATTTCTGACAAACCCTTGGAGAGTTGATCCCAGCATATACATTGAAGTTTTGGGATGTTCACAATTGTCTGTGAAAGTTCACAACTCCTACAATACAAAGGAAAAATAATTAAAACTTCAGTCCCGGGCTTCCCTGGTGGTGCAGTGGTTAAGAATCCGCCTGCCAATGCAGGGGACACGGGTTTGAGCCCTGGTCTGGGAAGAACCCACATGCCAGGAACCAACTAAGCCCGTGCGCCCCAACTGCTGAACCTGCGCTCTAGAGCCCATGAGCCACAGCTACTGAAGCCCGTGTGCCACAACTACTGAAGCCTGCACGCCTAGAGCCCGTGCTCTGCAACAAGAGAGGCCACTGCAATGAGAAGCCTGTACACGGCAAGGAAGAGTAGCCCCCACTCGCCGCAACTAGAGAAAGCCTGCGCACAGCAACGAAGACCCAATGCAGCCAAAAAAAAAAAAAAAAAGAAAGAAAACTTCAGTCCCTACTGTATCTTATATATGGCATAGATATTCCATCATCTTCCCCAAAAGATAAACAACAAAATTCCAGTGAAAACTGTGTTCAAAGAAACTGAAAAAGAGGTGATGACTCATGGAGGTGGTTCCTCATAAGGAGAAACTGATTTTTTTCTCATAATGAATGTGTATTATTCAATCACCAAACTGTTCTAAACAAAACAATAGCTATGAGATAATTACGTACTTGTGGTTTTGCAATAGAGTTTGAAATGTCCTCTAGGTTCTCAAATAATTTTCTCTGTAAGAAGAAAGACTTATCTAGTGTTCAAGTCCAAAGCACTCTTCAAATATTACATGCTGTACCATTTAGAATTTATGTAACATTAAGGGATCTTACTGAGCTGGAAAATAGAGAGATGCTCTTTTTTTCCAATTTGTTCTTCACTCATTTTCCAGTCTAATAGCAAAATACTGCTCGGAAAGTGAAAGTCAGTAAAAATGCTATAGGCTGTTCATGGTTTCCATTGGGAAGAACTAGTAGAAATACTTGAAAAAATTTATAAAGTTCTGAGGCGAGGGCATCTTGGTGTCAGAAGTAAAATCTTTTTTAAACTGCTTTTGCAAAGTAACTGTAAATATGCTCTCTCCAGATTGAAAACATGTGAGATACGTTGCATAAATTGATTGAAAAAGCACAATATTATGCAAATTTTTCTAAATTAAGTTCATGGTTCAGTGATCTAAGCACCCCACCAAAAAATTAAAAGATGTTCTAAGGAATTCTGAATCTAATGATATATCAGTGAATAACTGCTGGATAGGGCCTTGGACAAGTCAGATAATCTTTCTAGGATCTACATTTCTTTACAGCTCAATTTCTTTTCAGCTATAGCTATGCTCTGACTTAATGAAACAGAATTAAGTGAACATCTTAGTGAGCAATTCTAGGGAGTGGGAAAGTGTGATTCTCAAACAAAGCATACTTTGTTTGGAGAGGGTGACTTTTGCCCCTCCCCATCTCCCAGTAGTACAGCCATCTACTGCAGACAACTAGGCAGCTCTCTTCTCCAGACCCAGAACATACTCCAGTCAGGATATCAGGACAATCAATTCAAAAAGCACTCTGCATTACTTGGTACTGAGATACCTAGGGACTGCATAAGTTATTTTTCTGAAAGAAACTATTGAATAAAGCTGAATTAAGTAGTATGTCATTAATAGAAAGAGTTAAAATAGCTAGGAAAATCACTTAATTTCTACTTACGGGGCAACTTGCATTAAACAAAGATCAACATTTTTAAAAGTCATATGTTTTAACACAGTCTCTAGTCTGCATTTTTCTACATGGTTTATATACTGCAGTGTATTTCTGTAAGTTCAAGTAGGTCGAAGAGTATTAATCCTTTTGTTTGTTTCGATTTGTTGTAATTTGTTAAGTCAAGGTTTTCTTTTAATGCATATTTCTTGTGACATAATTAAACATAAATGTGAATAACAGTGATTCCAATTTCAGAACCGTTTGGTCATCAATCCAAACCTCAAGCTTATATCCCTATATAATCACTCACCAAAATATGAAAAACAGCAAAAGGAAACCTGTTTCTATGAAAACAAAATGAAATACAGTACAACACACCTTAAGTTATCTTTACCCAGTTTAAGTTACTGTTTTCCACCACCTACTATAAGACTGAGGATACAGGTCACTTATTGATCTTGGACCTATGTACAGTTCTACTAATAGAGCTTGAATGCCATTCTGTGAATTAGCTAAGACTTATTAACAACCCCTCTTTCTGCCTATATAGAGCAATTATATATGATACTATTAGTGGTATCAATTAAGACAGATAAAGTAATAGCTTAATTGAATGCATGAGGAATCTAATGGCTTTGCTTTCCTTGATAATGGATTGCACTCTATCCTGAAGTACAATAAGCCAGACACAGGATCAATAGAATTTTATGCTTAGGAAAACTACTAGCCTGAAAGATGCCAATACCTAATTTAGGACTCATCATACAGATTTTTAACTTAATGGAAATATGCATAAAATTAAACAGTTATTTCTGAAACCAAAGTTCATGGTCATTTTATCCCCAAACACTGAGGCTTTAATTTTTTTTTTTCTATGTATGAATAGTCCATCTTATGGCTGTAATATTCAGTTCAAAACTTTTGTTTTGTTTTGTGTCTTGCTCTTTATGACTTTTTTAGTCTCTATAAAATGAACTTGGGCATGGGCAAGTCAGTGCACCAACATTCCAATAGTTGCATAACCCAATTACCCATAAAAAAAATCTGAGGAAAAATGTGAAGTTATTGTAACTTGCCTGAGCACTCCCCTGGTGAAAGTTAAACTTATTTTGGTGGAGAAACAGACTTTATTTTACAGAGCTTGTGAGAAAATAATGTCTCATATCAATCACAGCCTTGCATTCAAGTATAAAGCCGCTTTGGGAAAGCTTCGGGCTTCTAGGTATTTTCCAATATTCTTGATAGAGGCAATTCTGGGAAAGCAGAAGGGATGACAAAAAGAATTCAAGTGAAATTTATGTAAGGCAAGGCACTCAGATGAAGCTAGAGTGTTTTTAAGCAACTCTAGAGTGAACGAGCTTTGCCACGTCCAAGCTTTAACGAAAGCTTTGTAAAACTCAAAAGCTTTGCTTCTTATACTTCTCATCATCTAAATGAATAACAGGATATACCAGAACGGTAGTGATTACATAGAAAAGAAAAATAAGAGGCTCCTTGTGAGAATATGTTTTATTATAGCAGTCACAGTCCACATGTGTACAGAATAATGACATGGGAGACTTTTGGTCTCCAAGCACAGTACCAGTGCTCTCACTTAGTATACTATAATTTAAATTTAGATATTCATATTGTAGTGGAATGTGGGGTAATGGGCATAGTCAAACACAATTAGCTGGAAGTGAAAGTTGCTACAAACTTTCTGGAGAGCAATTTGGTACCATTTACTAACATGCAAAGTGCACACAATTGTTGACACAGCTATTGTAATTACTTTATGTGATTTACTTTTATATATTCATAAAAGTTTTCCAAGATGTATTATAATGTAGATTAGCTTGAAATAGCAAAATTAGGATACAGTTGAAATGCTAATAAATTAACTGAGTGATTAAGTAAACTATAGTACATGTACATGAGGTATATCTGCATGTGCTGATATGGAATATATTTTCAAGATATATTGTTATAATTAAAAACTGAAGTACAGACAAGATATAGTGTATGATCCCATTGTGAAAATAAAAATTATGAGCAGAAGATAAAAAATAGAGAGTGGGGGACTTCCCTGGTGGTCCAGTGGTTAAGACTTCACCTTCCAATGCAGGGGGTGCAGGTTCAATCCCTGGTCGGGGAGCTAAGATCTCACATGCCTCATGGCCAAAAAAACCAAAAAACATGAAAAAAACAGAAGTAATATTGTAACACATTCAATAAAGACTTTAAAAATGGTCCACATGAAAAAAAGAAAAAAGAGGGTGGGAAGATGTGGTTTATGTTTCTGGAGATAGATGCAGGAATCATTTAAAGCAAGTTAACTTTATTGCTAAGGATTATATTGTTCTCTTCTGGTTACCTTTTTAATCACATCAATATGCAACTTTTTAACAATGTTACAACAATATTCTCAAGGGATTGTGGGCTAGTATTTTTAATGTACACATCTTTTTGAAAAAGAAAATAATATATAAGTATTCATAAAGTAGCTATGTTAAGATAAATGTTTATTTTCACATAAAGTGATAAAATAGATTTTTATCTATTTAGTATGTTTGGGTACAAAGCCATCTTTAATTATGTAAGCATCTTTGTGAGCATGATTCTTACCTAGTTTAGAAAATTTCAGTCCTGAGATATTTGACCATTGTGAGTCTTTGAAAAACAGAAAATAGATCCTGTTTATCAAAAATACAATAATAACTATTAGGATTATTTTGTTAAATAATTTTAATAAAAATCAATGCATAACATTGTTATACTAATCAAATAATCATTTGGACCCCTACAGATTGTAAAATATGTAGTGTTATAGATTGGATTTAAAGATATATAGGTCAAATGCATTTTGAAATTACTTTAAAATTATTAGTAGTAATTTTGAATGTTAAATCCATAAAAAAACATTAAATGAAATGATGATACTACTACCAAGAATAAATATTTAAGCATTTATTGAGCTGGCAATCAGACAGTGAGCTACTAACTTTAAACACAACACTATATGGAACTAAGATGGAAAACATTCTCAAAGCAACTTGGTAGAAAGAAAAACTAGAACTTTAAGAATAAGAGATGCTAAAATTAAAATAGGGATTAAAACCTCATGGAATTAGTGTTCCTTTCATTAGTGACATGGTCTGCATCTGTTAGCAATATATCATGTTTATTGAGGTTCTTTCAGCACATGAAGCAAGCAGCATAGAGGACAGTCTTTGATAAATAGCTGACTAGCATTTCTGAATCATCAAGTCTATCAGGCAGAGTACATTACAGACAGTGTTTCACACAATTAAATCCTCAAGTAGAATCTGAAAATCTTCTCTGCTACCCTAACGTGGAAGATTTAATGCTTTCATAATAGAATAAGTTTTTATATTCTTTGCCTTTCCTCTTTTATCATATCCTAATTAAAAAAAACCTTACTTGATCATTGAGATTGGACTTCCTTATATTTCAAAATATAATAGTGCCATTTTTAGAACTAGAATATGTATTTGGAAAACTCTACTAACTGTGTTGACCTACCTGCTTTAATTTGTCAGACTGATAATATAAAGCTTAAGTGAGTATTTTAATTTAATAGAAATATTAATAAAAATATTATCAGAAATTTAATCTTGATAGAAAAAAAGTCTCCTTGTAAAAAGATATTTTATTGCTGAGCACCCAGTACAAAGGACGATACACAGAATAATTATATAAGAGCAATTTTGTTCCCCTGTTACAGCACATAGCACATATATAAAAATGCTCTTTTTACATAAGAAGTTCTTATTTGGGCTTCCCTGGTGGCGCAGTGGATGAGAGTCCGCCTGCCGATGCAGGGGACACGGGTTCGTGCCCCGGTCCAGGAAGATCCTACATGCCATGGAGCGGGTGGACCTGTAAGCCATGGCCGCTGAGCCTGCGCGTCTGGAGCCTGTGCTCTGCAACGGGATAGGCCACAACAATGAGAGGCCCGCGTACCGCAAAAAAAAAAAAAAAAAAAAAAAAAAAAAGTTCTTATTTAATGTTTAAGGAAATTTAAAATATATGGCAAACCACAAATAAATAAAAATTTAAAAATTATTCTTCAATCCATTCTGAAAGTCCTATGATTTTTTATTGTTAATCTTGACAGAAGAAAAAGTCCTTCAATATTAACTAAAAGTTTTGCAACAATCTGAGTGTTTATTCAAGAAATATGGCTAATCTCAGAATAGTGATCTTCATGGCATTTTAACCTGCCCTAATTCTATCCTTCTGTCCCCAGCTCTGTGATAGCCTTAAAAACCAAGATCTCCCAACAATAACTTTGAAAACCAGTTGTCAAGCAGTCGCTGAAAGGGGCAGAACAAGTTTGGAGCTCCACAAAAGCTCTACCCTCAGATTTTTTTCACTGTTTTACCTATCCAGCAGCTTGCTGAAAATCTTCCTTCTCAGGACTTGTCTTTATTTAATCTGGTTCAAGGCTTACTCTGTGCAGAAATCTTATTCCAAAAGCATTTGCTGAAAACAATAAGTGGCAATTTAACATCACAGCTGCCTGAGGCATCTTTACCAGCTGGGGCTGTCAAGAGACTGACCAAAAATCTTAAAAGGAAAATCATGGGAATCAGATATCCATAGGACATTCTGAAAAGATAAGGCAAATTCTAGGGAATATCTAAAGGGCCATGTATATACAGAGGGTATTGCACTTACCCAGGAAAGACTTGTAAAGCCTTAATTTAATATCTCTAGCCAACTTTATCTCAATGCAAGCAGAAAATGAAATATAAGACAGAAATAAAAACTGCCTGCTGGAGTATTGAAGACATAGCCAAACACACACACACACACACACACACACACACACACAGAACCCCTTATCAAAGACCGGAAGTCTTATTAATTCAAGGTATTTAAGGAAATCTCTAATAATTATGTGACCATTAAGCTAATCAGACGGAGACTTCAGTGACCACATATGACAAGGTATAAAGATTTAAAGACTAGTTCAGAAAAGTCCCTAAATAAACAAACAACAAGAATAACAATGATAATCCTTGGGTGAGGTAATGTGAAGGGGAAGTATCTAATTTTCAGAATTGCTACATTGCATTTTTCATGCATGTATCTGTTCCAGAAATGTATAAAGGACACTCACAAGCCAGAAATAGCAAAAAAAAAAAAAAAAAAAAAAAAAAAAGACATCCTCTAAATAAGATATAGAAATGGCCAATAAGTACATGAAAAGAAGCTCAATATCATTAGCCACCAGAGAAATTCAAACTGAAGCAAGATACTCTTTACATGCACTGGCATGACTATAATTAAAAAGACAAATAATAAAATGGGTTGGTGGTATTGTGGAGAAATTTGAAGCCTTATGCATTCTTAATGGGAATACAAATTTGTGCAGCCTCTTTGGAAAATAGTTTGACAGTTCTTCAAAAAAATAAAAAATAAACTATGATCCAATAAATAAACTATCTCCATTTCTAGATAAGATAATTGAAAACATATGTTCACACACACACACACAGCTTGCATGTAAACATTCCTAGCAATATTATTCATAATAGCCAAAAGTTAAAACAACTCATGTTCATCAACTGATGAAAAGATAAATAAAACGTGATATATCAATAAATCGATTTTTCTGGACATACAAAAGGATGAGAATGGTATTAGAAACCAATATCTAGATATCAAGAGTGCTCATCATTATTGAGTTGCTGCTATTTATCCTTTCAATACACAGAGCTTGGAAATATATATAACATGTTGTGCATGTGTGTGTATATGTGTGTGTGTACATACACATATTTATTTCTATTATCTCTATACCTATACCTATAGCAATATACTAAAATCCATAAGTTCAGGCAAATATCTTCAGTGTCAGTCCAGTACTACAGGGTTCATTTCAGTTTATTCTCTTCCCTTATTTGTAACTATTTTATCCAAAAGTGAGAAATCCGTCTCCTATAATTATCAATTATTTTTACTTACTTGATCAATGACTAAAATGATGTTGTATAGGTGGCAGCCATCCACCCACCAATCCCAGCAAAAAGATATTTGCCACTTCACTTTTGTTCTAAGATCATTGCTGGGCCACTGCTATCTTCACCTCCTGCCCAAATGACCTCTTCACCCAAATGATGCTTCAACCCAGTGTGACACGCTGCCAACACATCCTCCCTACCCACAGAGAGCCTTCTTACTCTACACAAACTTCAGCATACTTTTCAGCTTTAAATACCCCCATGGTGCCATCTTTCTCACCATACTGGTGTTGCCTTATCCCATACCAGACCTTCATTGTCACCTTGCTTCATAATTTCTTTCCTCATCCCACTTGGATTCCAATGCCCTACTCTAGGACTCCTACATACCATAGATGTCTTTCTCACACTCCTTGATCTCTGACACAAAAGACTGGTCATTCTCCCACCCAAATGTTCCCCTTACCCTGCTTTGGCTCTGGAATTTCCTGCAGATCCATCACTGCTCCCCACCTACTGAATGTCTATTCTCCTTACTCTGTTCCAGTTAAGACAGTCCCCACTGGGTCACCATAGCTGCCCCTCACTCTTCTCACATGATAGACATCTTCCTTTGTCTCCGTAAAACAGACTTAATCTATAAGGAAGGGAAGGGAAAAAAATGGAAGGAGAGGTGAACAAAAAGGCAAGTAAGAAGAAGAGCTATAACTTCCTTACCAAATTTTCACCATATATTTGGAACATCTTATTATGTTTATAAACATGTGTCAACATACATGTTTTTTATAATATTCTGACATATTGACCTATAATAATTTAGTAATTTTCCAATTTGAGGTATGTATTTATTTCCAATTATTTTTCACAATTAGAAATTCAAAGAAGTCAAATAATTGTATTGTTTTTAGAGCTTTAAATTGTTTTCCTGAACTTTTGGGGTTATTTTTATTTCACCACCTGTATGTAAGAAAACATTTTCTCCTTGTCTTCTCTTGACATTTTGGTTTGGGATATTATTTATTGTATAATATGAGAGATAAAATGTAGCATCTCATTTTATTTTGTCTTTGGTTGCTAGCAGGATTTGTTATTGTTTTATATGCATGTTTATCATTTGCATTTTTACTCTTGTGAATTTATTGTGTATATCCCCAAACCATCTTCCCTATTTTGTTTTATTCTATTCATTAATTTTCATGTGTTCCTTAGACAAGATAGATAGATAAATAGGGTTATAAGATTAACAAACGCTTAGCTTTTTCCTACCCATGTTTAGTGTGAATATTTTCTGAATTCAGTTTTGCCATTCCTATAAGGATTTGGTTATAAAAATATTTTATATTTTAAGTAAATATTTAAAAGTAATTTATTTTATGATTTATATCTGTGATTTAAATTTTTAAAATCCTTCCTTATCATATGAACTTATATAGACATACATATATTGCCTAAAGTTTTTCTAGTTCTTTTATCATTTCTTTTCAAAGTATAATTCTTATTGATCTAAAATCATTTTGGCATTGAGTACAAGTGATTATTCATAAAGCATTTATCAACTAATGAATTACTTAAATTGCAAAATACTGAGGCATATTTCTGTCTTCTAGATTTCATTTGTCAATTTCTATGCCTGTTTAATGTGTTATTATAATGCATATTAATATGCTGTAGAAAAAATCCTCTTCCATTAGTTTTTTCAGAATTTTCTGATATTCTTATGCATTTACTTTACAGATAAATTTTAGAATGATTTAGTCATTAAAATATTGCACTCACAAGTTGATTGCAATTGTGCTAAATATGCATATCAATTTTGGGACGATGTATGATTATCCTCTGTAAGACATTCAGCCAAAATTTCACTTGTGGCCTTCAATTTTTATGACTTTTTAAATTTGTCAATCCTGTGGATTCCTTATTAAATTCAGCCCTTGTTTTATGTTTTTGGTTACTTTGATAATAGACTGCTCATTTTTCCTTTTTAGTTTTTACCACATTTTTCTTAACATATCAAAAAGACATTGATTTTTTTGTACTCCTTTTGCAATGCTACAAGTCACCTTAAATTCTACAACTTCTCATGTTTTTTCAGTCAAATCTATAAGTGTCTATTTTAAAGTGAAAATATGCTTGGTATATATGATTTTTCTTTTGTTTGGTAACCTACATTTTTAAAACAATATTTCATTACTGATGAAATAATATGTAGTATTTTGCATGATTTTATCACAAATAAAAGTGATCTTTTCACTTCTGAGTATATTTAAAAAAAACTTTTTAAGTGCATTCTCCTTACTAGTAATAATCTATCTTACAAAAGAACAAACTTCATGATTTCCCTAGTTTTCAACATTTGGTTAATATCCTTTTGTTTCTTTTCTCTTTAGCTATTGAAATAATTCTGTAGAAGATAGCAGTGAAGATTGTATCTTTAAAGTTAGATAATTCTGAGCATGAAACCCAGTGCAATAATTTACTTGTTATGTGATAGACACATTCTTCAATTAAGTATATTAAGAAGGAAGTACCCAGTAGGATGCTTGAAAAGATTAAATGAGGTCGGGAATGTAATGTGCTTAGCAGCATGCCTGCCACATAGTAAATGCTAAATAAATAAATACATACACACACAGGAAAAGACAAGAAAAAAGTGAAGACCACATGGAGACAGCTTCCTAGAAGTTAAATTAAGGGGTAAAACTTCATAAACATATTTAAGGAATTGAAATATTACTTTAAAAACAAAACTTCTGGAGATAATTAAAAATGTTTTTTGATGTAATGCAGTTATAAGAAATAATGCAGAGAGATTCTGAGAAACCTCTACCCAGTTTCCTCTAATGGTGATATCTTGCAAACTATAGTACAGTATCACAAAAAGTATATTGACATGGATTCAGTTGAGATACAGAACATTTCCATCACCACAAGGAACCCTCCCATTATCCTTTTTGGCTATACACAAATTATTCCCCACATATCTGTCAACAGTTAATCTGTTTTTCATTTCATACTTTTGTAATTTTAATATAAATGGAACAATAAAGTATGCAGCCTCTATTAAAGCCTGGTTGACTTTTTTCACTCAAGATAATTCTCTAGAAGTTCATCCAAGTTGTTGCATACATCAATAGTCTGTTCCTTTTTTAATTGCTGAGTAGTATTCCATGGTATGAATGTAGCACAAGTTGTTTATTCACCCATTGAAGAACATCTGGGTTGTTACCTGTTTTGGGATATTACAAATAAAGCTTCTAAAAATATTCATGTACAGGTTTTTAAGTGAACATAACTTTTCATTTCTCTGGTATAAATGTCCAGAAATGCAACTTTTGTGTTATATAGTCACTACATGTTTAGCCTTATAATAAACTGTCAAACCATTTTTCAGAGGAACATAGTCCCATCACCAAGACATGCTTGATTTACTTTCTCCACCTCCTTTAGAGAATTTGATATTGTCATTAATTTTTATTTTAGCTATTCTGATAGGTTTGTAGTAATATCTCATTGCAGTATTATTTGTACTTCACTACTGATTGGTGATATAGGACGTGCTTTTATGTATTTACTTGCATTTGTGTATTTTCTGCAGTGATTATCCAAACGTTTTCTTCTGTGGTTGCTAGGAAAAGTTCTATAGTTTTGCATTTTAAGCCCATGATCCATTTTGAGTTAATTTTTTATAAGGTGTGAGGTTTATATCAAGGTTGTTTTTCTCCTCTTCTTCTTCTTTTTTTTTTTTTTTTTGCCTATAGATGTCCAATTTGTTCTAGCACCATTGTTCAAAAGAGTATCCTTTCTCCAATGAATTGTTTTTACATATTTGTTAGAAATCATTTGTTTTTCTTCCCACTGGACCCCTCTGGCAGTACCCTGGTAGGGAAATCAGAGCACAGCCTGCTCTGCCAGAGAAGGGTTGCTTTATTCCAGCTGATAGGGGAGGGAATATATTCTCCCTCCTTGAGTCATGGACACTACCAGGCAGGGGAATTGGAGTACCGTTTGCTTCTGCCAGGTGGGAGATGGACACCCCCCTGAAGATGTCTGATGGGGGTGGTTTCCATTGGTATTAGTTTGGAGAAGGACAGGTATTGGCAAAAAGATTTCCTGTCCTTAGGCCATCATTATCCTAGGCATAAGCTTCTTGGAGATTTTTGCCTGTGTCTCTTGGCAGTTCCTCATTGGGGACTTCTGCAGCTTTCTGTCTGTGATATATGGGAGTCAATAATTCCAAAGAAATAACTCAATTTCATTTCTTTTAATGGCTGAGTAATATTCCATTGTATATATGTGCCACATCTTCTTTATCCATTCATCTTTTGATGGACACTTAGGTTGCTTCCATGTCCTGGCTATTGTAAATAGAGCTGCAATGAATATTTTCATACATGACTCTTTTTGAATTATGGTTTTCTCAGCGTATATGCCCAATGATGGGATTGCTGGGTCATATGGTAGTTCTGTTTTTAGTTTTTTAAGGAACCTCTGTACTGTTCTCCATAGTGGCTGTATCAATTTACATTCCCACCAACAGTGCAAGAGGGTTCCCTTTTCTCCACACCCTCTCCAGCATTTGTTTGTAGACTTTTTGATGATGGCCATTCTGACCGGTGTGAGATGATATCTCATTGTAGTTTTGATTTGCATTTCTCTAATGATTAATGATGTTGAGCATTCTTTCATGTGTTTGTTGGCAATCTGTATATCTTCTTGGAGAAATGTCTATTTAGGTCTTCTGCCCATTTTTGGATTGGGTTGCTTGTTTTTTTGATATTGAGCTTCATGAGCTGCTTGTAAATTTTGGAGATTAATCCTTTGTCAGTTGCTTCATTTGCAAATATTTTCTCCCATTCTAAGGGTTGTCTTTTTGTCTTGTTTATGGTTTCCTTTGCTGTGCAAAAGCTTTTAAGTCTCATTAGGTCCCATTTGCTTATTTTTGCTTTTATTTCCATTTCTCTAGGAGGTGGGTCAAAAAGAATTTTGCTGTGATTTATGTCATAGAATGTTCTGACTATGTTTTCCTCCAAGAGTTCGATAGTGTCTGGCCTTACATTTAGGTCTTTAATCCATTTTGAGTTTATTTTTGTGTATGGTCTTAGGGAGCATTGTAGTGAGGTGAATGGACCTAGAGTCTGTCATACAGAGTGAAGTAAGTCAGAAAGAGAAAAACAAATACCATATGCTAACACATATATATGGAATCTACGGGGGAAAAAAAGGTCATGAAGGACCTAGGGGCAAGATGGGAATAAAGACACAGACTTACTAGAGAATGGACTTGAGGATATGGGGAGGGGAAAGGGTAAGCTGTGACAAAGTGAGAGAGTGGCACGGATATATATACGCTACCAAACGTAAAATAGATAGCTTGTGCGAAGCAGCTGCATAGCACAGGGAGATCAGCTCGGTGCTTTGTGACCACCTAGAGGGGTGGGATAGGGAGGGTGAGAGGGAGGGAGATGCAAGAGGGAAGAGATATGGAAACATTTGTATATGTGTAACTGACTCATTTTGTTATAAAGCAGAAACTAACACACCATTGTAAAGTAATTATACTCCAATAAAGATGTTTAAAAAATAAATACATAAATAATTCCAAGGAATTCATCATGAATATTGTTTATCCTCATCCTAGTCATTCATGTTACTGTCTTTTCATTCTGTATTTTAGAAACATGTCTCAACTTTATCCTGTATATATTTGATTGGACTTTCTGCAGTGTTAATTCTGTTTACCTGGCTTCTATGTGGATAATTTTGTTTTCTTTTTTATCCCTCCAATATTTTTTCCTGGGTCCTCTTCTTATCAGTTAATTTACTTCTCCCTTTCTTGCTTCAGCACATTATGTTGTTTATTCATTATTCCTTACCTTGTTTAGTAGAGGTCATATCTTTAGTCCTACTTGGGAACATAGAACAGATTATATACATATACACAGATTTTTTTTCTTCATTATTAAAGTGCTGTTCTTTTTAGTTTTCAATATAATATTTCCTTTCAAATGTCAGCATTACTTATAAGCCCAGTTTTTGATATCTTTCTAAATGACTAAAAGTTTACTGTTTGTCACCAGGCATGGTGCCTGGTCTTATCCATTTCTTGTTTTTAGAATCCTTCCATCTATCCTTTAGTTTCTGTTGCCTCTAGCAGAGAATCATTAATGTAGTTCATCGGAATAGGTTTTCACCAACCCTTACTGCTCTTTTCTTTAACTTTAAACAGAAGAATGTATCTTCTAAAATATCTGAAAAATCTTCATTTTTTTTCAAACATGCAGGTAATGAAACGGACTCTTTCTTAATTAGGCTCTGCCTCAACATACCCAGACCAACACCTTATGCTCTTTGATGACAACTTTCAACATGCAGAGTGCTAACATCACTCTTTAGCTATAACCCGGTGATAGCCTAAGAATTGCACTACCTGGATGGATGATAAAAATATGGATGGCACATAAGATGAAGAAGAGGTGAGAAAGAAGCTTAAGAAACGATACTATCTTGGTTGTTCAATAAAGACTGATAGAGTAAGGACAGTGTCACGTTTTTAATTTTTTCATCAAAATCTTCATCTTAATGGAGGGAGAAAAAAGTAGTTAAGGCCAAAATCATATTACTTCTACTTCCAATGTAATAATGCTGATCTCAAATGTATGTATATCCAAATGGGTTAACATTCAAATCCTTCAACGCTTTGCTGAAATTTTATTGCATAATCTTACTCTTTTTCCGTGGTAGTATTATTTATAGTTTTGTTGTGCTCAAGGACACTGTGATGTGGAAACAGGAGTAATTAAATAAGGATCTGCCATTCTGGTGTTATATTAATTCAGAACTTAATGCACATTTCAAAAGGAATGTAAGAAATATGTTAGAAGTTAGAATCTTTTATAAAAGTACATTACAGAAATTCAGATGCATGATTGATTAAGTTATTCCTTACAAATACAAATAGGAGCCAGATTTTACTCCCCTCTAAAAAGACACATTTTATTTAATACCTCATTATGTTAGATTTGTTTATTGCTCTAGAAAATGTCATCATGGTAGTGGAGTCAGGCAGATAAAGCAAAAATTAATTTAAAACCTAGCATATACTGACAAATCATATCAATACAGGAAAACTTTTAAGAGACAAAGAAATATGTAAGTTTGGATATTGTACTGCCATGCTATCAAAATTTGGCAATAACTTAAAAAATATCTCAACAGGGAACTGAGGTTTACCTATTAACAGTAAGGTACAAATGTGAGAAAATGCACAGTGTGTGAATGAATGCATGAATAACTGAAAGAGAGGGAGTCTGACATGAAACAGAAAATAAGAATGAAAGTCTTGGTGGATCCCAATACATATTCAGTATGACAGCCAAAAAACTGTGTCCTTACAAGTCGCCATTTGAGGGCAGTGAGTAGATACCATTATTATTTTATGTTAATGAAAAAATGTGAAGTGATTGGAACAAGTAGAGTCCTAGTATATATAATTGCCAAAGGTTTTTACACTTTAGGTTTAAGCATTAAAATAAAATGCTAATTGCACATTTCATTACTATATGATTGCATAGTCTTGGCATTTTAATCTTCTTCATGGAATTAGGCAGATAGGCAACTAACTTCATATATTCTAATAACTTTGAAGAATTCTTCTTTAGATTGTTTTTTAGATAAAAAATGAAAATAGATTTAAAATGTGCATTTTGGAAAAATATATGATAAAATACTGACATATCTGTAGGCAGCATGACACTCCCTAGCAAACTACTGACAGCTGGAGAGCTTCATCAACCCAGTTTGCAGTCAGTTGTTTCAAATGGCATAAATTCTCCACAAAACTGCATAGATACATTAATCAATTTCTGCAGGTTGTGAATTATAGATTCTGTTTAAGACTGTGTTAGGCATGCAAACTCAAAGAAAAAAATGAGCCAACAGTTGAAAACTACTAATTTTATATTACCTAGAATAGTTGTTAAGCATTCCAACTTAGAACTAATTTATTCAGTGTGTCAAAGATAACAACAATGAGGAATAGCTTTTATAATATATAAAAGCTTAATAAATACAATTTTATTTTATATATTTAGGAGGTTGATAACATTTCATTCTCCATACTTTTTGTTGTCTGGCTAAATCATGAGAGGAGAATATTATGATATCAATTTTCTGTATTTTTCTCACCAAATTCTGTGTGGTTGTGACAGAGATTGCTTGTTTTTCACCAAAATCCTTTTTCTACTCTTTCCATTAAAAAAAAAGAAAAGAAAAGAAAAAAGAAAGAGCTGTAGCTGGATATATACTACTGCTCAGCTAAACTATCCTTTCCAGCCTTCCTTATAGTTAGAAATGGTGAGTAAATTTTTGCTAATTGAATGTAAACCAAAGTGATATCTGTCACTTCCGTGTTTGGATGTTATAAAAACAGTATGCTAATTCCATACTTCCTTTCCCCTCCTTGCCAGTGAAACTCAGACATGGCAGTGACCCAGCTTCAACCGTGCAATAACAACATGCCCTAGTACAGGGGTTGGCAAACTGTAGCCTACAAGCCAAATTCCTCTTTCTGCCTGTTTTTAAAAATTTTTTATTGGAACATAGCCATGTGCATTCATGACATAGAGCCTATGGCTACCTTCCCACCACAATGGGTGAGTTGAGGAGCTGCACCATACACCGTATACCCTGGAAAGCCTAAAATATTTATACTCTGTCCCCTTACAGAAAATGTTTGCAGGTCCCTGCCGTAGAGAATGGCAGAACATGATGAAAGCAGTCTGAGTTCCTGGATGAGCACACTGATTGAGCAGGGCTGAACCACTACCCTTGACTCATCACTCCAGGAGTGTTATAGGAGACAGAGATTTATTTTTTTTAAAGCCACTATATTATTGTGTTTCCTAATTACCAGCAGCTTGCTATTTTCCTAAATCAAGCTACTCTGAAAAGGATATGAAAATGAACAGCAGCAAGAAAATAATATAAGTTCCCAAAATAAAAGCTAAATGTCTAATCAACACTGTCCTAACTCTACAACATAACATACTTCATTCTGGAATTTTTTTCTCTTTAATAATAAGCATCGTAGAGACAAGTATACTATTTTGCTATAATTAATATGCAGGTAGTATAGCTAACAAGTTTCATGGAGGATATCCATTTTGCTAACAAATGTTTGTCTTCAGTACCATATGAGAATTAATACACCTTTTAAATTTAATATCCAAAAAATGTATGTGTGCAATTTTAACATAACTGGTCTTGAGTTCTGTAATCAACATCTTTTCATTTGTTCAAAGAGAATATCTGACTTATCTTGTATATAAACCAAGTTATTATTGTCAAAGTTATTCCATTAAATGCTCTCCAATCTTGAGAACCATATATCTAGAGAAGGGTCACTGATATTTTTCTAGGTTTTAAGAATGATATAACAACAGAATATGCTGTATTCTGAAAACAATGCAAAAACATGAATACTGATTATTGGAATATCCTGTTCATCTCTTCTAGCTATAGCATCTTCTACAATGAAAGCATGAATTCTAATTTTATCTGTGTACTTGCCAGGTTTTCTATCAATTTGTTATTATACTATCTGTAGTAAAATTTCAACAAGAATAATAGTGTCAGTAACTTCGGCAAGAGAAACAAAATGGTGCATGGCAATAAAGGTGGACTCTTTCTAAGTTACCTAAAACAAAGAGAAGTTATATATCTGAAATTGAGCTAAAAACTAAATATGAGCATTTTACATTAAAAATAGTACACAAAGTTATTTATGAATGTGTGTAATTCATTTGAAGTGTCAATAATTTGCAATCAATATAAGACTGCTCTTCATTTTCCAAATTTAAAAACAATGCTATAACCAAACATAATCGTACCTTGTTTAAAAGCCCTTTCTAAATTGTTTCATATTACTTGAGAAGCTTTAGGAATAGCCTAGCAAATTGACCTCAAGACAATCTAAGGTCTAAGAAAAATGAAAATTAGCCACCAGGATTGGATAATAATGAAGTAAGAGACCCTGTTAGTTTTGCTTAAATACAAGGCGATGTTCTTCTCTCTTAAAGCGTGGGTGCTCCTAATCTGGAAAAATAGATACTGAGTTATCTAAATATCCCTTATTTATTTTTTTAACCTTTCAATTATAATTTTTTAAAAACAATTATCAACTGTAAAGGACATTTTGCTGGAATTTCTTTAGATGTTCTACTGTTTTGCCACATATTCACAAAAACAGAAAATGATGAAAACTCTCCTCCACAACATTTAAAACTAAAAGTGACAGATTAAAAATGTGGGAGCAGGGCTCCCCTGGTGGCGCAGTGGTTGAGAGTCCACCTGCCGATGCAGGGGATACGGGTTCGTGCCCCAGTCCAGGAAGATCCCACATGCCGCGGAGCGGCTGGGTCCATGAGCCATGGCCGCTGAGCCTGCTGCGCATCCGGAGCCTGTGCTCCGCAATGGGAGAGGCCACAACAGCAAGAGGCCCGTGTACCGAAAAAAAAAAAAAAAAGTGGGAGCAATTGATATTAAATGTAAGACAAATAGAACTAGGATAAGAAAAATCTACCAGCTCCCAACATAGTGCTGATTTGTTTTGTGAAACAGGAATCAGGTGAGGAATCTAGAATCTCCTCAATTTTTCCATGTTTTCAGTATGTAGGACTTGGCAAGACATTACCGTGTGAGGTTAATTAAGTATTCCTCCCAATTTATAACCCCTCCACCTTTTTATATGATATTGTTTGCTGTAACACAAGTGATTTTGCAATTCAAAAAATAAAAATGAAAAGAGTTAGTAACAATGGAATGTTTTTAGAAAATTCTGGGACTCATAATCTCCAAAAGTAAATTTTAGAGCATGATAGCATGCCAATAATAAGCTTTGAGTGCTGGACCTTTTGTGCAGAGAACTGTACTTGTACGTACATTGCATTCAGAATATCAGAAAAACAAAACTAGGGACAGCAGAAAAAACATTACAGTATTTTATAAAAGGTATGTTACACTGTATTATAAGAGGTATAAAGGTATAAAAGTTTAATGGCTCTAGAGGAATTCAGTTCACCTTGCTTGGCTTCTAAAAATAATAACAGAAAATCACAAGTATTCCTTATTAAATAACATAAACTGTTTACTTTAAATTCAAAATCTCATTAGCACCATTATAATATCATCCTGGCAACACTAAGAAAAAAATGAAACCACAAAAAACAGAATGTGTAATACAGAAGACCAGAGAAGATTTCACAGGTAGACAAAAGACACAGCGAATAAAAATACTGATTGAAATTAAAAGCAAAAAAATGCAGTGTTATGATATGGGTAATATGTACTCATGACCCAAATAAATTGACCCTATACAATGATCAAAATTTTAACAAAAGTCCATGTACCTACTAGTCATGTTTGTTGCTTATTTGTGAACACTATAATCAGACTCTGATTGAATTAAGCAGAAAATATTTTATTGATACTAATGTTGACAGTTCACTGAATCTCTAGAAGGAGGGAGAAACAGGCTTAGAAAGTCAGCAGGAGGAAAAGAAAAGTGGCCAACCAGAGCTATTGGTCAATTATCATTCACCAAACAGTCTAGTGAAGGCACCAGTTGCCAACAGCCCTCAACACCAGATGGCACACCCTGCACCATGGATACCATTTGAAATGGATATTGGATGCTACCATTAGCAATGATGCCACTTCTCCCATGAAAACTACATGTTGAACCTTCCACTAATGGCAGCATTTGTCTCCAAATGCATTTTTCATGGTTCTGCTTCTTTGCATCATTAAATCCTGCATACAAGTCAGAGGTAAAAGTCTGAGGCTAAGCAATTTTTGTGTGTTCTAGTTGAAAGGACAACTAGGGAAGTAAATATCTAGGTTTTTTTGGTTTCATATTATTAGAGTCAAACTCTATGCTTATATGTATAGACAGTTCCCCAAAGAAATGAGGTTATGTGTTGGGAAGCCAAAAAGAAAAAGAAAAAAAAATGTCCTAAGTAATTCCAACTTTGGTTTCACAATGTCACTATAAACCTTTCTCCCTATCATTTCACTCTCCCCAACTATGTTCCCACTAACATAATCCAATTATCTTCAAGCAATACAAATTATATCTCAAGGCTCATTAATTCCACATTTATCTCCAAGCTAAATACATCTAGGTGATGGCCATTCTTTTTTTAGTTTCCTAGACTCAGAAATGAAGCCGGAAAAAAAAAAAGAAAGAAAGAAAAGAAAGGAAAGAAAGAAAGAAAGATATTTCACTACATAAATAGATATAACATATAATAAGATTGTACATCAGAATAATATGTATGTATATTATACTTATCTATATATGTATTACATCTGTGAAATATATGTACATCCATCTATATGATATATATTACTACAACAACAGGTTATATATGATATATATATGATATACATATATGTGTGATACAACAGGAAGAGATGCTGGCATAGGACACAGTTCTCAGTTCTCACTTCACCTCTCTAACTGGCACTAAGGCATGGCTGTCACAAATGATTTCACTCTTTCGTTATTCATTCCTTTTTCTTTTTCTATATCTTCAACTATTGCTTTAGTGCAATAATTTTTTTTTATCCTGAGAAACCTAAAATTTTGTCTCATGGATGTAAGCTCTTAATTACGTGCACATGAAGTTATATTGGTGGCCTTAAACTAAACAGGAAGCACCCAAATGGCCCTCCATATAGAGTAAACTTAACTTTATGCCAGTGTGTTTGTTAATGAAGGATGCATTCTAGGTTCACATTCCTGCCCCTTTCTTCCCTCTTGTCCTCCAGCAAACTCTACAACTTCCTGTTTATTTTGAACACAGATTATTAATTATAATAATCAAATAATATGCCCTACTCTGGCATCGCAGAGACAAGATATGTGCATTTTGGCATTGGAAAAAAATCATCTCATCTATGGATCATTGACCTGAGCATATTTTGAATGTTTACTTGCTTAGTGTTGGCATCCCTTATTCTTTAAGGCTAGGTATTACCTTTGGGTAGTAGGTTATATAGAGTAACACCAGCAAATCTATTGAATGATTCTTTCATTTGCTCTCAGATAAGTTCCCAAATGTGAAGCAATGTGAGTAGGCTACCATGATATAATCAAAGGCGTTCAATATAACCACAAAAGTCTTCAATAATTCTGCAGAAAAAAAGGCAGGCATGGAAAGCAAAAAGAAATTCAAAATAAGTGTATATTTTCCTGAGAAATATTATAGCCCCATTCATAACAGAAAGGTTCCAGGTTAATCAACTGCTGTAGGGAATAGGCTGGTCACATAGTGTATATTGACACAGTGAGCTTGGCTGGTTTCTACTGGAGGGAAATTGGTTCATATGAAGAGAAAAACGTCATACGAGGAGAGAAAGATGTTATTGAGGTCCTTTAATAACTTCCATCCTGCCATTAAATCCACAAATATATGAGTTCTGCTTAGAGTCCTTTCCTGACTGTTCTGTCTAAAACATCACCTGTCCTCATTTAATCTCTATCCCCTTACTCTGCACATAGCACTCTCTGACATAATATCATATATTTATGTTGTCTATTTGATTTGCTAGATTTTAAGTCAAGGATTTTACCTGATTTGTTGACTTCTATATTTCTTGCACCTAAAATAGCTCCTGGCACATTAGAACTCCCCAATAATCTTAATATTGGTTGAGTGAGTAAATATACCCACTGAGCAAACATGGCAGAAGATAGGAAAAAGTGTTGAATTAATCATCTGTCAGTTTTTCTGGTGATTTCCAAAAACATTTTCAGCAAATAGTCACTTTAATGATAACTCATAGGCCACCTATATTTTTGTGCTATAGACTATTAAAATGCCTTTTGCAAACACTCTTGACACCAGTTCAAAGTCCACAACCATCTAACAAAAAAGAAAAAAAAAGACAGCTTGTAAATAAATGCAGATACTTTTCTCAGGCCTGATCTACTAGGCAAAGAGAAAACAAAAACAAAAGTAGTCCTTGAAGTTCTGCCTGCTAGAAAGATTTCCCATCCTAACCGTCCTTCTGGACATTTTTCAGAAGATTTCAACATATTGGAAAAAGCCGTTTGTGGGTACAATAGGAATCAACACTCTGGTATTCTTTAAATAGTTTATTTTACAAGTATTTTTCTAATCTGTGATAGCTTTTGGCTTATTCTATAATAATGGTACTTACATTTATAGTAAGAAAATAAATGGAATAATTCTACCTAAAAATACCTTTTCCAACTATACTACCCAACTTAAGAACTTTGGAAATAAGCCTGTAGTTATTATGGGGTCTAATGAGGTTTACTTGGAGTTAGACTTGTATCAAAACTCCTTTTAATAACTGCCCTACATAAGCCATCACAATGAGCAGCAAAGGATCTTTCTGGATCTGCAGGAATTAGTATTAGTCTCCCATAATTCTGGAAACGTCTGGGTATTTTGGTTTCCTTAGTGCAAAGGTAGCCTGGTAATTATTCCCAGAACCCTAGAGAAGGCTATAAAGAACATTCACCACATACTCTAATGATGTTATTGCAGGATCCTTCCCTGGTTGTACTAAGATTTTTCTTCATTAAAGGTTTCCAAGGTATTCTTACTGGCTCAGGTCTTGGTAATGGCTAATTACCATGTCAGACGAGTTGTCTCTATGTCCACCTTGCTCCTGCTTCTTCTGAAGTGTCCATTTTGGTCTCTGCCATCCTAGGATCCTGGGAGCCAATATTATGTGGCATATGTCTCACAGACACCTCCAGGCTATAGGGAATATCCACTAACAAACTTTTGAAATATCTGGAGATCCTTTCTAAAAATGTTTAAATGTTTTAAATAGACTTTATTTTTTAGAGTGGTTTAATGTTTATAGCAAAAGTGATTGGAAAGTATGTCGAGTTCCCATATATCCTCTATTCCCACACATGCACAACCTTCCCCACCACTGACATCCAGAATCTCCATGGTACATTTGTTACAAGTGATGAACCTACACTGACACATCATTTTCACCTAAAGTCCATTGTTTATACTATGGTTCACTCTTGGTGTGGTACATTCTATGGGTTTTGACGGATGTGTTATGACACGTATCCACCACTGTAGCATTTTACAGAATATTTTCACTGCCCTAAAAATTCTCTGGGCTCTATTCATCCTGCCCCTCCCCAATCACTGAAAACCACTGACCATTTGCCATTTCCAGAATGTCATATAGTTGGAGTAATACAGTATGTATCCTTTTCACATTTGCTTCTTTCACTTAGAAATATGCACTTAATTTCTTTTTTTTATTGTTGAATTTTAAGAATTCATTGGATGATAGTTCTTTGGATAACAGTCCTTTATCAGATATGTGATTTGCAAATATTCTCCAAGTCCATGTTTTGTTTTGTTATGCTCTTGACAGTGTCTTTTGAAGTTTTTGAATCTTAATGAAGAACAGATTATCAATTTTTTCTTTCATGGGTAGTGCCTCTGGTATTGTATCTAAAATGTAAATGCCATACTCAAGGTCATCTAGGTTTTCTGTTATCTTCTAGGGGTTTATAGATTTATATCTTACATTTAGATTTATGATCCATTTTGAGCTAATTTTTGAAGCATATGTTTCTAAATTCTTTTTTTCTGTTTTTGCATGTGGTTGTCCAGTTGTTCCAGCATCATGTAAATCATCTTTGTTCCATGGTACTGCATTTCCCCCTTTGCTGAAGATCAGTTGACTATATTTATGTGAGTACATTACTGGGCTTTCTATTTTTTCCATTGAATTATTTTTTGCCAATACTATACTGTCTTGATTACTGTGACTTTATAGTAAACCTTGAAGTCATATAATGTCAGAGTTTTGATTTTGTTCTTTTCCTTCAAAATTGTGTTGGCTATTCTGGGCCTTTTGCTTCTCCATATGAACTTTAGAATCAGATTGTCAGTATTATCAAAATAAATTGCTGGGATTTTTATTGGGATTCATTGAACATATAGATCAAATTGGGGAAAACATATGTCTTGACAATATTCCTATCTGTGAACGTGGAATATCTCTCTATTTATTTAGTTCTTCTTTGATTTTGTTGCTCAGAGTTTTACTGTTTTTCTCATATAGGTCTTGTACATACTTTGTTAAAATTTTATCTAAGTATTTATGTTTGGGGATTTTTAATATAAATGACATTGAATTTTTAGTTTCTGATCTACTTGTTCATTGCTGATATATAGGAAAGTGATTGGCTTTTATATACTGACCTTGTATCCTGCAACATTCCTATAATTGCTTTTTTAGTTCCAGGAATTTTTCTGTTGATTCTTTCAGATTTTCTATGTATGTATTATCTGTGAACAAAACAATTTGTTTATTCCTTCCCAGTATGTTTATTTTTATCCTTTTCTTATTTTATTGAATTAGTTAAGACTTCCTATATGCTGTTGAAAAGGAATGATGAGAGGAGACATCCTTGCCCTGTTACTGATATTAGCAGGAGAGCTTCTAGTTTCTCCCTGTTAAGTAGACATTAGCTATAGTTTTATTTTTAAATTTAGCAAATTGAGGAGGTTCCCCTCTATTCCTGTTTTACTGAGAGTTTTTAATCATGAATAGGTGTTGAATTTTGTCACATGATTTTTCTGCATCTATTGATATGATCATTTGATTTTCTTCTTTAGCCTCTTGATGTGATGAATAACTTTAATTGGTTTGCAAATGTTGAGTATGCCTTGCATAACTGGGATAAATTCCTCTTGGTTGTGGTGTATATTTTTTATAGTTTTATGGATTTGTTTTAAAAAATTTTTGTTAAATTTTGCATCTATATTCATGAGAGATATTGGTTTATAGTTTTCTTTCCTTTCAGTATTTTTTGTCTGTTTCTTTGTGTTAGGGTAATGCTGATCTCATAGAATGAGTTAGGAAATACTCCTTCTGCTTCTATCTTCTTAAAGATATTTTAGAGAATTTGTATGATTTCTTCCTTAAATGTTTGGTAGGATTCACCAGTGACTCCATCTGAGCTAGAACTCATTTTTACAAATATATTCTCAATCTTTGATAAAGATAATTTTGTACATCTATTCAAGAAAACTTAAGGTGCTTTAAAAAGATTGTACATATTAAACATACTTCCACATCCATATTTCCTTACATCTTATGATTTTTTTCCTCTATATTATATCAAGCAATATCTCGAACTTTATGTACATCACCATTCTGTCACTACTGAATCAAAGTTTCAGTCATTCATTAAAGCAAACAGCCTCTAAAGTAGCCCTTTCTACTAAAACGTTGTGCAATGAAAGAAATGTTTTATATCTGGGAAGCCTGCAAAACAAAAGCAAAATAAATTTATCAATGGCCTCTAGAAAAGCAAATAGTATCAGAGACTTATGTTGTTATAATACTCAATATGTTCCAGACACAAATAAAAATGACTCAACATTAAGAAACAGGGAACTCTGTTCAATATTATGTAACAACCTAAATGAGAAAAGAATTTGAAAAAGAATAGATACATATATATGTATAACTGAATCACTTTGCTGTACACCTGAAACTAATACAACATTACAACATTGTTAATCAACTATACTCCAATATAAAATAAAACTCTAAAAAAAAATAAAAATAAAAAACAAACAGACAAACAAAACTGCTAAACATACAGGAAAATTGAAGAGTCTGGGTCCAGGCCAAATCCTATGTGTGGTTTTTCAAGCCTAACCCTAACCAATTACAAAGGCTTTACCTGGAAGTTCGCACTGGAGAAAACTACCCTCCCTACACCAGACTTTGTGCACAGTGAGTACATTGAAGTCTTTGAAAGGAATTGCAATCAAGGACTCAGGAGCTAACAGCCCATGGCCTTGCACATAGCTGCATTCTGAACCCAGATGCTGCCATTTTGAGGCCTCCTTATGAGTGTATTGGAGGTAAGGGAGTCCTGAGCCAAGGTCTTTCCCTAGTACCTCTGCCAGGATCTACTTATCTGGAGGAGGAAGTAGAGCTTTGAAAATATCTTCTCATCTCTGACTCAGTACTTTTCCACTTCTGGCCCTTCTCCTCTCCCTTCTTTCCAGCCCATAAAAGGGCATGAGCCTTTGTTTGGGACTCCCTCAGCAGGGAAAAGAATCCCCAGGTCTGAGCTGGTCCACTTGCCCTCACCCAGTGCTTTTCTGTGTGGGAAAATGGAACACTGGGAGAACCAATGCTTTTTCCTGTTTGGCCTCTTTGTTTACAGCATAGCAATAAGTGATTAAAGGCTTGACTGTTACCTTCATTTTGCTTGTTGTTTTAATTGAAGTTCTGGACACCTGGCAGCTCCACACTCTCCAGTTCAGCTCTTGACAATTCTCTAGAGAAAATACAATCAACAAATGCAAACCCCATGATGACAAGGTCTTTAAAGTAGCTGTTATAATCAATTAATGTGAGATAAATATAAACATGCTTGAAATGAATAGAAGGATAGAAGTTCTCAGCAGAGAAGTAGAAACTATAAAAAAAGAACATGATGGAAATTTTTAACTGAAAAATATAATATCTGAAATAATAACATTTTTGGATAAGTTGAATAGCCTAATAGAATGGAGATGACAGAGGAAAGCAATGGTTAATTTGAAGATAAACGAAGTTAAATGGCATTTGCATGATCACAGTCCCAGCAGGAGAGAAGAAGGGTGCTGAAAAATATTTGAAGAAATGACTCAAAACTTCCCAATTTTGGGGAAAAATTATACATTCAAAGAACAGAAAAGTCCAAACACAGTAAACTCAAATAAAACTACACCCAGTTACATCATAAGTAAACTGCTGAAAATCAAAACTAAGGGGGAAAAAATGAAAGTAGTCAGAAAAAAAAATGATACAGTTCATATAGAGGAACAAGTGTTAGAATGATTGCAGTTTCCTGTTGGAAACTATGAAGTGTGAGGATATCTTTAGTTGAAAGAAAATAAGTATCAACCAAGAATTCTATATCCTTCAGGCATGAAAGGATAAGAAAGGACATTTTCAGAAGCATAAAAACTAAGAGAGGGCTTCCCTGGTGGCGCAGTGGTTGGGAGGGGGACACGGGTTCATGCCCTGGTCCGGGAGGATCCCACGTGCCACAGAATGGCTGGGCCCGTGAGCTGTGGCCGCTGAGCCTGCACGTCTGGAGCCTGTGATCCGCAACGGGAGAGGCCACAACAGTGAGAGGCCCGCATACTGCAAAAAAAAAAAAAAAAAAAAAAAACTAAGAGAATTTGTCAACAACAGACCTGCTCTGAAAGAAATACTAATCTAAGTTCTTTAGGCTAAAGAGAAGCTATCAGAGGGAAAGTTGGAACTTCAGAGATGAAAAGCAAAAGAAATGACAAATATCTAGGTAAATACTATATACTATTTTTCTACTCTTACTGGTGAAACAAAATTATATTTTCTAGTGACATTTTCAGTGTATGCAGATGTAGTACATATGTCTACAGTAACACTATTTAGGCAGGGGAAAGGGATTATATGGTTGTAAGTTTCATATATTTTATTTGAAGTGGTAAATATAAACTCTAGGTAGACAGTAGAGGGTTAGATACAACAATCTACACAATCACACAAAAAAGAATAATACAAAGAGATAGAGCTTGAAATCCAAGAGATAAAACGGATTACTAAAAAAAAAAATTAAATAATCCAAACACAGAAAGAAAGTGGAGTAGAGAGGGAAAAAAAGAAGGGCAAACAACAAATAACCAATACAAATAAAGACAAATCCAACCATATCAGCAATTACATTAAATGGAAAACAGTTTTACAGTTTCTTATTATGCACGTATTTACAACATGATGTAGAAATCCTACTCCTAAGTATTTAACTAAGAGGAAAAACTATGTTTACAAAAACCTGCATGTAACTGTTGATAGTAGCTTTATTTGTAATTGCCGAAACCTGGGAACAATTTAAATTTCCTTCAACTAGTGAAGATATTAAAAAAGAAAATCTAGTAATTTGTGTAATTCAATATTGATAGATGCAACAATATAATTTATCATGCTAGTGAAGGAAGCCAGACACAAAAGGCTACATATTGTATGATTACATTTATCTGACATTCTGGAAAAGGCAAAACTATCGAACCATTGGGTAGTTACCATGGGTTAGGAGTGAGGGGATGGGTTGACTACAAAGGGGAATCACAAGGGACTTTTGGAGGATATTAAAATTGATCTATATCTTTAGTGTGGTGGTATTTACCTGATTCTGCATTTGTCAAAGTCAAATGAACCATATAACAAAATAAGTGGACTTTACAGCATGTAAAATAAAAACAATATTTTTAAAGTGCCCCACAGAAATAATTAATAAATGTTAGCTATAACTGTTATAATTATTTCATGTTAGTAATAGTGCTTTAGTATATTTGAATACAGAATGACATGTAAGTCCAACCATATCTATAAATTTACCTCCATCTAAAATTATGTTCTTTGCCTATACTTCCAAAATCCATTCCCACATATATTTGTCCAAATTTTGTGTATATAAAAAAAGTCTTGAAATACTTTTGTGAGGCAAATCTTCTACTTTTGCTTGTAACTTTATAATTCGCCCATCAGAGCGCTGAGATCCTGACTCTAGTTGTGTGTACAGAGGTAATGGGGCAGCTTTGGAAGAGAAAGGCTAGAAAGGGAGGTATTTGGAAGAAGGAAAATGGGCTTTGTCACACATGTAATTTGCTTACATTAAGTTATTGAACAAACTTCAAGGAATGCAAGAAACCATTCCTGAATAATAAGGAATCAGCCCTTCAGTTGACAATCCCCCACGGGTTTTGGGAGATGAATTACCAAGAGTTGCCTTCCAATTCTTAGTACCCCCCTCTATCTTACCCTCAATTTTGTTTCTAAAACCTTGTGAGACAGTAAATCCTACTAACAATTACAAATTATCAAACAACCAATTAGGACTTTACATATGGATTTTGGCAGCTCTAGCCTTATGGCTGCATGAATTAAAAGAGTTATAGGGGGCTTCCCTGCTGGCGCAGTGGTTGAGAGTCCACCTGCCGATGCCGGGGACACTGGTTCGTGCCCCGGTCTGGGAAGATCCCACATGCTGCGCAGTGGCTGGGCCTGTGAGCCATGGCCGCTGAGCCTGCACGTCCGGAGCCTGTGCTCCACAACGGGAGAGGCCACAACAGTGAGAGGCCTGCGTACCGCCAAAAAAAAAAAAAAGAGTTATAGGAAGCCCCTGGATTCAGTCTGTTTTGAGATTAAATTGTAGGTGTTTGAGCTTGTCTTTCTCTTTCTTCTGGTTATTTGTAAATATTGAAATTTACCCCCAATCCTTATATTCTCTTCCTCTAAAATAGGTGTGGTATTTTATTGTTTATTAATTTTTATCAATTTCTACTTGATTTTTCAGTGTTCTCTTAATGTACCCTTCAATTCTGGATGATCATATATTATTATTTAATTAGTTGTTTTACTACTGCATGCTCTATGCTACCAAATTCTAATTATGCAATACCTGCTGGATTTTTAATTGCTCTCAGTTCCAACTGGGGCCAGATAATCAGTATCATATTACCATATTTAAAAAAAAATGTCTGTCTGCAACTAGCAAGTATTCCTCATACTTAATCTCTATATCTGTTTTGGTTATGTCAAGAAGTGCAAGCTAAATCTGATTTGAAGCAGAAAATAAAAGTCAGTGAGTGTCTGGGAAATCTGGAGAAGTAGGCTGCCCTATTTTCTAGAGTTGAGAAGAATTTTGGAACATATGTACTAAATACCTAAGATGTACAGAATACAGATAAAGGTGCCAGAGAAATGAACAAATATGAAAAAGATATCTATAGATGAATTTGGTCAAAATTGCAATTTTGATCAAAGTCAAGGAAGTATTTCAGTCCAGATTTTGCAATTTTTCTACTACTGACTATTTCATGATAAAAGGACAAAAATATACAGTTTTGAAACATTTTACCTAGTAAGGCTTTTTAAGCACTGTTTCATCTGTCTTTATTTTATATTTCATTTTATTTAGGCAATTTTTATAAAGCTTTTTTATTTAGAAAAATTAATGAGGTAAAAGAGTATTTGTGGCTAGTGTTGGGTGGGAAGTGTCCCAAGAAGGACTTTCAAATTTTAAATGCTGCTGATACTTGATTATGAAAGAGGTAAATAATACTTGACTGGTGTATTTCACATACACAAATTATTACAATAAAACCTCAATTATTACAAGAACAAAAGTAGGAATGTAAAGGGTATAAACACTACAGTGAAAGGAAAAGTATTTTTGGCCATAAGGAATTAGGATAATTCTTAAAAAGATTACTCTTAAGCTGGAGCTGGTAGTTAGAGATAAAACAGTAGTTAAGGGTATCAATTCTGGAAGCTTATTGTTTGGTCACAGATATTAACTCTGCCACTGTTATGAACTGAATGTTTGTGTCCCTCCAAAATTTATATGTCGAGATTCTCACCCCAGGTATTATAGTATTAGAGGCGTGGCCTTTGGAAGGTGATTAGTGTCCCTTTAAAAGAGACCCCAAAGAGCTTGCATGTCCTTTCTCCCATGTAAGGGCACAATGAGAAGATGGCCATTTATGAACCAGGAACTGGTCTTGCCAGACACCGAATCTGTCTGGTGAGATCTTGAACTTCCCAGCCTCCAAAACTGTGTGAAATAAATGTTGTTTAAGCCAGTCAGACAATGTGTTTTGTTTTGTTTTGTTTTTTGCTTTTTGTTTTTTTGTTTGTAGCAGTGCAAATGGACTAAGGTAGCCACTACCCAGCTGGGTGACAACCAGGTGTTATTTTTCACTGTCCCTCAGTTTTCGCATCCATAAAATGAAGGTGGTGATGGCAACTATTTCATCAGTTTCTTTGAGTATTAATGACTTAACAAACATAAAGCACTTAGAGCAGTGCCTGGAACAGAGTAAGGGGAAAATATTTATTATGATGAAATAAAAGAGGAACTTGTATTTTGGCATGGGCATGATAGAAGAAGGGACGCTATGAGCCATATCACAGGCTGGGAAATGCAGGCCAGTTTGGTGAATAAGAATGATGGAATCATTGCTGTTTTGCTGTGATGACGTGCAGAAAGGTAGTAATAAAAGATCCATGAGGGCTTCCCTGGTGGCGCAGTGGTTGGGAGTCCGCCTGCCGATGCAGGGGACACGGGTTCGTGCCCCGGTCCGGGAAGATACCACATGCTGCACAGCGGCTGGGCCCGTGAGCCATGGCCGCTGAGCCTGCGCGTCCAGAGCCTGTGCTCCGCAACGAGAGAGGTCACACAGTGAGAGGCCCGCGTACAGCAAAAAAAAAAAAAAAAAAAAAAAAAAAAGATCCATGAAATACAGGGAGTATTTTAACAATCACGAGGAATGCTTCATAGGTGCAGTGGGAAGCCACTGCAAAGGTCCTTAGGCTTGCAAATTGTGAAGTGTTTAGTTGCGATTGTTGTAAGGCTTTTAACCTCATTTTAAGCATATATAGTAATTACAAAATAAATGTTTTTCCACTCACAAAGTTTAAGCATAATAAAAACTGATTGTGTACACAAAAGTATCTAAAATATAGGATACCTTGCAAACCTAACTACAGAGCCACAAATAGAAGTAAATTGTAAACTTTTTAAAGTAATATTAAAATATCTAGCTGAGAAAGAAGTAATTCAACTTCCTCACAATACAAAATACAAAGATGCCCAATATAAATAAATAAATAAATAAATAACAACTAAATGCATATAATTTATATTATATTTTTATATATATATAATGCATATTTAAAAGATGATATCATTTCAAGAGACATGAAAGACCTAGCATTTAGGAGATCCCAAATTTTGTGTGTGTGTGTGTGTGTGGTACGCGGGCCTCTCACTGCTGTGGCCTCTCCCGTTGCGGCGCACAGGCTCCGAATGCACAGGCTCAGCGGCCATGGCTCACGGGCCCAGCCGCTCTGTGGCATGTGGGATCTTCCCGGACCGGGGCACGAACCTGTGTCCCTTGCATTGGCAGGCGGACTCTCAACCACTGTGCCACCAGGGAAGCCCTGACAGAGATCCCAAATTTTAAGGGCAAGAAGATAATACAAGGAATTGAGACAAATATAGAAAAACACATTAGAAAATAATATCGTTGGGGCTTCCCTGATGACGCAGTGGTTGAGAGTCCACCTGCCGATGTAGGGGACATGGGTTCGTGCCCCGGTCCGGGAAGATCCCACATGCCGCAGAGCAGCTGGGCCCGTGAGCCATGGCTGCTGAGCCTGCGCATTTGGAGCCTGTGCTCTGCAACTGGAGAGGCCACAGCAGTGAGAGGCCAGTGTACCACAAAAAAAAAATTAATAATAATAACATAAAATAATAATAATAATATAGTCTTTTAACAATAGATCTTCTAAGATCCTCTGATTAAACCTAAAAGACTGTTTAATTCTCGAATATCATTTTAAAATTAATAATTGAATGTTTTTCCATATCCTGAAGGAAGACTAGGCCCACATTAACCATAGTCAATAGGAACATCTATTATTTATTAGGCATATTGGATGTTCCAATCACTTGGCAGCCTTCAGGCATATTTCTAATGGAAAGAAGGATACTATAGAGTTTCAAAACGGTGTTAATTTGCAGATTTAAGTAAAGAAATGCAAAGGCTAACTTGCCTACAAAGACAACATTTTTATTTACATATATATCTAATAACACTGAAAGTGGAACTTGCAAAAATACATTTATTTCTGTGTTATTCTGTTCATAGGGCCACATTAAAAAATAGTATGAGCTCAGAAAATTAAATGCCCAATTATGTCGTGAATGTCACTCACCTGGGAAAGGTGAAAGTTATAGTCCTGCAGGGTAAATGTCAAGTGAATGTTTGGAACGTGGCCATATCTGATTAGCAAAGCTGTTTTCAGCATATTCAACAGCCAGGCATGTGTAATTTGCCCTATGTTCCTGAAATATAATGGGAAAAAACAGGGTATTCTGTGAACTCTGGACAATTAAGGCACTGGGGGTGAGGATTCAATTCCAATTAATAAACATTTATTGAATATCTATAATTGTCAAATAAATGGGCTAAATTTTGTCATATCCTTTTATAAAATGTCCTTCAAGCTGCTTCAGCTCTCTATGCAAATATTTGAATTTTTTCACACATATTGACTATTTTATGATCAGATACTAGACATATTGAGTTCGATACAAGTTGTTTACTGATACACGTCTTCTCTCTGTGACTGGATTTTAAAAATGCCTGTCAGTGAGGTCATTACTAGGGTCTTACATGTTTCCGTTTGCCTTGTGCAGTGTAATACATATAATGTAGATACTAAAATAATTCTTAATTAAATGAATTAATAGATAAATAGATTTCTAATTCTTGATTTTATGTATGAAACATCACTTACACAATAAATAACCTCAAGAAAAATACCTAGAAATTTTGCTGGACTCAGAAAAGGAGAGTAGGATTTGGATGTATTGAAGGAATGCATATTAATAAGCTTTTCAAAGGAACCAATGTGAGGCCTACGAATAAGACTGCTGTTGTCCAAAAGTGACATTGTTAATTTGGCTGAGAAAGTTTGATAGCCTTGAATTAAGCAGTAAATGATTGACTCTTTCACACTAATAGTGATAATGAGAAACTAACTCTAGAAGTCAAGATTTAACTTTTCATATGCTACATTGCTGAATGATCTTTGATGCAGTATCTTTGGGGACATCTTAGAAATGTAAAGAGATTGTTGTGACCTCCTGGAAATACTGTGTGGAGGGCAATCTAGTTATCTATGCAGAATTAGTCTAAACTGTTAATCACAAGTGGTAATCTAATCCCTGACATTAAACTCTCTAATGAATGCTATTCAGTTTTATAACTTCTCAAAAAGCTAGTGAATTTGTATTCTGATATTTATGGCTCAGGAAAAAAAAATAGAATAATGCACAAAATGTACTTAGTATGACCATAATCTGTTTGATACTGAAATATTTTTATTATTTTTTGTAATATAAATCATCCACAAATGGCATTTGTTAGGGTGTTTTACAAATATCTTTTATCAGTTTTTCTATAGAAAAAGAAGGAAGGGAAAGAAGAGGAAATGCACTACAAGTGACATTTCTAAGACTTCATTTTTCAGTACACTGAAAGATTGGCTCCTGCCCTGAAGTCATGGTTGGGCTAATGAATATATGCACATCTTGCAACATAAAGCATACCCTAAAATGTAAAGCCACAACTTTATCTCTACAATACTTTCCTCCTTTTCTCCCTGTTTTAGAAAGTGTAAATTTAATTTGGGTAATCTTCTATTTACCCTCAATGTAAACATATTTTTGAAATGAAATATATTCAAAAATTTATATTTTTCTTTAAACAGTCTATGCTTTAAGCAGTTAAAGTAATAAAGGCCATACCTATGACTGTCAGCTGTTTCTTTGTGATTACAGAAGCCACTTCCCAGTGGTAAATGAGGGCAGCTACTCCTATTGTACAGTAGAATACATTTGCTTGACCTATCTATAATGTCTATAATCAATACAACTTCCTAAAATATATACAAAAACTGGCAAATAAGAATCTTCATAAAAGAAATATAAGCTAAATATAATTAGTGTGATCAGTTGATGAGTTAGGAATAATCTAATTCAACCTTAGCAAGCCTGTTCATGACTCTTTCCAGGTCTCAAAGGTAATAATTGTAAATTAATTCTGCCAAGATTCTAGCACTTGATAGGAAGAACTATTCAGCTTTACTTAGGAAGACATAGACATAGAAACATCGATTTTTAAAAAGACTCATTCAAAGAACTAAGAAGAGCAAATTAAGACTGAGTAATAGCATTCTATTCATATTTTTAAAATAGAAAAAAAGGTTTTTGAACGTGCAAAGCAACCTCATAAATTATCCTACCTTTTTCCTATGAGTGGACCTGGCATTGTCACAAATAAGTCATTTTAAAAAGATGAAACTGGCCTAATTTCTTACTTTAAAAAAAAGAAGAAGGCTTCCCTGGTGGCGCAGTGGTTGAGAGTCCGCCTGCCAATGCAGGGGACATGGGTTCATGCCCTGATCCGGGAAGATCCCACATGCCACGGAGCGGCTGGGCCCGTGAGCCATGGCTGCTGAGCCTGCACGTCCAGAACCTGTGCTGCACAACAGGAGAGGCCACAACAGTGAGAGGCCCGCGTACCGCAAAAAAAAAAAAAAAAAAAAAAAAAAAAAAAGAAAGAAAGAAAAGAAAAGAAAATTCACCAGAAAAATCTGATCATATATTTAATTAACCTTTTCATGGCTATTGGGTTTTGCTTTCATATATCATGAAATCATATTCATGGTGTGTGATTTGCCAAATCATATATAATGAAATCATATTTATAATATCATTTAAAAATTAAAGAAATGTTCATCTCTCTCTTCTTTCTCCATAGAAGTAAATGGTTTATCCATCATTTTCATTGATTAAATTCAGCTTAATTCCTGCACAATTAACATTTTCTAGAGTTCCCTTGAGTTTTCTGTGCCCTGGGTAGTGTGTAAAGGAGATTTTCTATAGCAGTGATCTCTCCTAACTTTATAACTGGTTAAATATTAACTTACATTTGAACAGATGTTCAGTTATTTATTTATAAATTATATACCTATATTATTATATCAACATAAGATATACATATTACATGTAGATAATAATTGAAAGAATAACTGGATAAGACAAAATAAATGTGATAAAAGTTCTAATATTGTATTTTCTTCTAATACCCATATTGAAACTCCTCTTGGGTGTACATGTTTTAGAGTCAATAGGCCATGAATATTCATGTACTTAAAGAAGTACTTAAATGCACTTAAATCACACATTTTTTTTTTTTTGGTTCTTTTTCTGTAATTGATGATGCCATCTTATGAAGAAATTAAATTTAAAAATAAAGGCATCATTATTACTTTCCTTCAAATACTTCCAATTCTCTATAAATCTTGTGTTGCTCAGTCCCAGAACTAGTAGTAATATTCTAAATAGTATCCTACCATTGGTCAGAGTAGCCTAACAAAATAGATCTCAATTTTATTTTGAGAATCAAAGTTCTTAATTTCTTAACTGATATACAGAACTGAATTATATGTAACACAAAATCTTTTTAACAGTTTGATTCCTTTTTTTTTCACATCTTTATCCATTAGCAATCACATTTATAATGGAAACAGTTTTAATATTCTTTTATATTCACTATGAACTATATTTTTTTTCATTTTTTGAAACGGGATAAATATCTTTTTAGTTATTAAATGTGAATGGCATCTCTAATTCTTTTTTTTTTTCTTTTTTAAAGTAGAGATTCATTATAATAGTGATAGGTGGAATTTCCTTATATCTGGGAGTTAGAATGAGGACAGATAATCTGATAATATGCATCCTCTGAAAAGCAATTCAGAAGCCACTCTCCATAGAAAGAGGGAGGGAAGCTGTAGGCAGATGCGAAACCCCCCCCCGAGGGCAAAAAATGTATACAGCATAAAGATAAAGAAAAAGCAGAGTGAAAAGTATTCCCAAGTGTATGTTCCCCATCCACTCAATGTATCTTTTTTTTTTTTTTGCGGTATGCTGGCCTCTCAGTGTTGCGGCCTCTCCCGTTGTGGAGCACAGGCTCCGGACGCGCAGGCTCAGTGGCCATGTCTCACGGGTCCAGCTGCTCCGCGGCATGTGGGATCTTTCCGGACCGGGACACGAACCCGTGTTCTCTGCATTGGCAGGCGGACTCTCAACCACTGCGCCACCAGGGAAGCCCTGAGCTCCAGTTTTATCATCTATATTTAGAGAGTATGTTGCTCACTGGTTGGTCAAAGGGTTAAGCAACAGGGTAATGAGTTAGGATAGCACGCTAGTATTAAGCTGATCTTCAATAATTATTACTTAAGTCAAAATTCACATCCTATAGGGGGCTTCCCTGGTGGCTCAGTGGTTGAGAGTCCGCCTGCCGATGCAGGGGACATGGGTTCGTGCCCTGGTCCGGGAAGATCCCACATGCCACGGAACGGCTGGGCCCGTGAGCCATGGCTGCTGAGCCTGCGCGTCCGAAGCCTGTACTCCGCAACGGGAGAGGCCACAACAGTGAGAGGCCCATGTACCACAAAAAAAAAAAAAAAAAATCACATCCTATAGTATATATAGAACATGGTAGATATTCTATATATGTATGGAAAATACAGATATAGATATGTATTTAAATATATAGGAGTTATAATAACAGGACTTTTGATTTACATATCACATTTATATTTTAAAACTAGAATTGTATATAATATCTCATTTGATATTCAAACTTCAAAGAAAGGTGAGACAGATATTTTTTCCATTCTGCATAGTGCAGCTGAGAATTTTGTGTTTTGAAGTGATGTCTTCACATACTTTTGTAGATTCTGAACTTGATTCTAGATCTTTTGATTCTTAAGTCCAACATTTCCTTACTTAGATGTTGAATTAAAGCATAAATACGTTTTATGTAAAAATTTCCATTTTGTCATAAAATGAAATGCAGATCACTTGTTTACACTCACCCACTATGAGTAAACAGCACACCTTACAGTGTATTTACTCTGTTGTCCCTGACCCACATGTGGCTCCAAGTTAGAATCAATAAATACTTTCATACTGTTAGTTGGTTTAAAATGAAAAGGTGAAAAAAGCTATATTTCCTTATTTTCTTATTTGCATATATTAACAGAGGAAGAAATATATTATCAAAGTAAAAACTTATCTAAATGCCAAACTCTCTTAATTAAAATGGCCTGCTTTGACTACCCCTCTATAAATCATATACATTTTGCCTTTTGCTTGTGATTTAAACAAATAAATGGAAATGTATTTTTGCTTAGTCAAAATGTGAGCAATTTGTATGGCACAATGTGAGTAATAATAAGTGGAAGTTATGATGTTATTTTGTTACGAAGCAAGACTATATGTTTATGGCTTGTGCTTTTCATTTGTCTCACTTTCTCACAAAAGTGGCGTGACAGACACTGAAAACAAAATAAGGGAGAACAGATTTCAGCATTTGCTATTACTGCTATGAGAATGCAAAGGAAAAGCTAATGAGAAGCTGGGATAAAGAACTGCCTTCCTGGTCCTGAATGTGGCATTTGTTTCTTTGTGAAGTAATGATTATACTAAAGCATTTTTGTTTCTCTCACTGAGCTGACAGGAACACTATGTAAAAATATGCTTGCTTCTAACCTGCAATGTTCCTTGGTGTTAATATCCAAAATATTCAGTCATAGGAAACATGGAACTGGGTTACACAAGAAAGTGTGGGGACTAATGTGTTTTTATAAGTGTAAAGATTATTTTCTCATGCACTGAATTATTAATGTGAATAATTACAGGAGTTGAAAATAGGATTATAAAGAGATTTATGAAGTTAAGTTATGCTTTTTTTCTTATTTAGTTTAAAGATGGTATTATGTCTTCAAAAATATAATAAGAGATGGTGGTTATTAAATTATACATGTTTAAAAAACCAAACATTTCTAATGAGTTAGAAGTAGTCAAGTCCATAATAATTATTCTGTTAATCACACCTAAGTTATCAAGAACATAGCTTGGTTTCCATGAATGTGTACGTGCACATTCCAACCCTGCTCTTTAGAAAAGGCCAAAGCATTTTTCCAAAAGATGGATCCTTGAGTATTGAGGAACATACTATTTCCTCTTTGATACTTTCCTGTTTCGTTCTAAGCATTCACATATCCTTGCATAATCATTTATGTGTCACAGATTCCAGACACTGCAACTTTTTTTTCTTTATCTGAGTTCCCTAGTTAATCAGTATAACATTTAAAATGGATCCTCAAGAACTGAATATGGTAATTCAAATGTGTGAACTTACATTGAAATTATCACTGTTCTTGACTTTTGTAATACAATAGCAGGTACTGTTCACTGACTGTTTAACACTCATTTACCATTTTAAGTTGCTAAGAACCTTGACTTTACTAATAGTATCCCTCACATATAACTCACTGCTCAGGGATAAATCCTGATGTGTCTAAACCAATTATAATGGTTCCAACCTGTGGTGTGCTGATAAGTATTTAACAGTCATCTCTATAGATTAAGGAGAGAGAGAGAGACCCTGATTTGTAGTGTGTACTGATTATTTTGGTGTAAATATTGTCAACATAGAGTATAATGTTTACCCACCCTGATCATTAGGAAGATAGATTAGATAGGGAGATAGATAGATAGATAGATGGAAATAGATTACAAATTTGAATTTCAAACATGCATACTTATAATTGTGTGACCTTCTATAATTGAGATATTTTCATATTTACTGAGAGCTATTAATATTGTCCTATAAACTTGATTTTTTAAATCAACACTACATCTTGTTGTTAAAGATTCTTTCAGAGTTGGCAATCTGATGTTTAAAAAAATCTCATGTTTAAAAAATGTGCTTGACTTGGAACATCTTATTTTAATTACCCATAAGTCTTCATTTACCTTTCTTTTTTGGTAAAAAAAAATAATAACTGTGCATTTTTGTTTCTTATTTGCTGTTGGGTTCCTGCTTATGTTAAGTTATAAACACTTTTGTTATATAAAGGATATAAGCCCTCCAACATATACAGCAAATATTTTACCTACTTTATCTAAAAAAAGGCTACAATAGTTAATGTTGCATTTTTCTCTTCTTATGTTACTAGCTTTTGTGAAAGTACTTCTAACATCAAACTTCTTCACACTAAAATAATTTTTAAAAAGCCACACAGGGCTTCCCTGTTGGCGCAGTGGTTGAGAGTATGCCTGCCGATGCAGGGAACGCGGGTTCGTGAGCCGGTCCGGGAAGATCCCACGTTCCGCAGAGCGGCTGGGCCTGTGGGCCATGGCTGCTGAGCCTGCGCGCCCGGAGCCTGTGCTCCACACATATTTCTTAATATTTTGTTAACAGTTATTCTTCCAGTGTTTGAATAATTATGCAAAAAAAATTCTCTTCCCATGGTCTCTACTCATCAGGAGGGAATAAGGAGGCTCTGAGAGTTGGCGTGAGACACAAGCTTGAGGTAGGGTTGGGGGTGTCTCCTTAGTTAGTACTTGCTTTTTTCCATTTTGAGTTGTCCTTCGCATCTCTTAGGTACCTCATATTAACTGTATCAAATAGTCTGTGACAAAAATGTTCTTTTTTGTTCAAGTGTATAGCACTTCGGGGCATTTAGAATTACACAGAGGAGGCTGGAGACCTTAGAAATAAATTCCCCCTTCTTCAGTGATTTTACATAAATTTAATCTTGAATCGTAGTTTTAGATGGACACTCCCCAATAATGATTGTTTTCTGCATGGGAAGGTGATCTCAAAAACATTTTTTTTTTCTGTCTGTTAAAGGCATTATCCTTGCTGTTTCTCCCACTTAGCACACACCATTTATTCGTAGTATTAGAACTTGGGAGAGAGCCTAAAATCCACTCTGCTAACCTCAGGCTGACTTTGTGCTTTTACTTCAAATTAAACCACCACATCTACTGATTGCACAAAAGCATAATCAGTTAAGCCTGCTGCTCCTCCAGTAACAATGTCATGGTTATATGTTCCAAAATAAAATTTCTACCTTCCTTGGCTTTCAGCCGTCCCTGTTGTTTGAGTTTATTGGTTCTTCTTCAGTTGTTCACACGAAGTGCTATTTTGGCATAATGCCTATTGATCAAATTGCCATATTAACTCTTCAAATTCCCTCTCTTAGTTATTCTTCTTGACACATTCACTTAAAAACAAAGAAGAGGAAAAGGGAACTTCTGTGAATATCTGCAGACTTTTCCACACCTACTTTTGGCTTGAAGTAAAAATGTTCATTGTGAAGAATTACCATAAAATACAATTAAGTGTATACATTTTTTAAATGTCCATATTTCTTTTGCTTTCATTTAGCACGTTGTACCTTTGTGTGTGTGTGTGTGTGTGTGTGTGTGTGTGGTACGCGGGCCTCTCGCTGTTGTGGGCTCTCCTGCTGCGGAGCACAGGCTCTGGACGCGCAGGCTCAGCGGCCATGGCTCACGGGCCTAGGCGCTCCGCGGTATGTGGGATCTTCCTGGACAGGGGCACGAACCCGTGTCCCCTGCAGCGGCAGGCAGACTCTCAACCACTGCGCCACCAGGGAAGTCCAGCACGTTGTACCTTTTTAATGTTCTAGCTTCATGAAGACTTGAGTCCTTCTTCTTATAGAATGAATGAATGTGATTTAAAAAAATTTACATGTGGGCACTTATAATATATACAAGTACATCTTTTATTGTCTTCAAATAAGCATATTCATAAGATGGCTATGGCAGACAGGTTCTCTTGAATCGACTCACATCTGCACTTAAAATAATCTCTAAACTCTGAGTGAAATGTCCTTTTGTCCATCATGTTTGTTTCTATCTTCCTTTTAAATAAATAAGTTTAATTTTTATCTTCGGGAATATCCATTTCCCTACGGAGACCCTATGAGTGCCCATTCTTCTTTGTTGTTAGGAAGACACCAAGGAGACTGGGGTTCCCAAAGCAGAGACAGTATCTATTCTTTTTAATTTCCTAACACCTAGAACAGTGCTTAGTGTATAGATAAACATTCAATAAATGTTAGTAAAGTGAATTAACATAGATTTGCTTGTATGCCACAAATATTCCAACCTCAGCCAATTTGTGCAGTTCTTTGTAAGAATGTCCTTGGAGAGCTTTTAAATAAAGCTGCAGTGGGTTTGTGGCAGGAAAAGGTGATCCAACCAGTGAACAGGTTTATGAGAATGGGAAGGGAGGGTGTTGTAAAGAGAAAAGACAAAACAAGAGTGAAATCAAAGTCCAAAAAATATCAAGTCAAAGAATCAAAAACACAGCATATCAAAATAAATGGACAAATATGTGTTTTGAGGCTACAAAAACTGGGGGGAAAATACCATTCAGACTAATCAGGATTAGGAGCAGGTCCTAACGGAGACTTGAATTCAGGGGAATTATAAATCAGCCTGTACTTGGTTTTACCTATGTTGATCCTGACAAATCTATCTCTCTTTCTTCCTCCCAAGTACGTATTTACTCAAGATAAATCAAATGGAATAGAGAAAAAGAGTGTGAAGGTAATTCAAATGTGGTATTTACATTTAGAATTTCTTCCAGAGTTCAAGGAACTTTCCATAAGGAAGTCAGTGTTTGTTTCTCCAGTTCACTGCTCTGTATTACTACACAGAGCTAGCCCTGGAAACAAACTGGAGATGACATGGTAGGTAGAAAGAGCTGTAACTAAGGGAAAGCTGAAAGAGGTAGGGAAGTGAAGACTTGCTGTTTGCCATCAGCAGCAGCAGAAAGGAGTTGGGCTCTACTCACTGCATCTTTCATTTAATCTTTTTTCTGCCCTGGCACAGAACACATATTATTAGTTTACCTATAAATGTATTATTCCCTTAATATGAGAACAAAGGTATATAAAAAAGATATAGAATAACAGTTCTGCTGAGGACCTTGCTGATATTTTCTCTCCACCTCCAGCTCTGAAAAGCAATGAATGTTCTTAAAGCCTCCAGTAAGCTCTGCTGACAGCCATGGTACTGATTCTAAAAGAAGGAAGAAAAATAAGCCTGCTACTGTGTGTGCATGCACTAAGCTATCTGGAAGTAAGAGTTATCTATGGAAAATGTTTGTATTAATACTATTTACAAACCTAATGCCAGAGGGAAAATATGTGAACAAATATATTGCACAGCATAGAGCATAGGTATAGGTAACAATATACAGCAAACAAATATCTCGATAATTTCCTATGTTTAATAAAGCTAATAATCATCTTAGATATTAGATAGCTTATTTGTATCTTTCCTTAAAGGAGCCAATAACAGAGATTCCTGAGCAAATATTGATAAAATGCCAATTTTTAACATTAGAAGTATATAAACATAAAGAATAAAACTAGAGATTGTCATACAATTAATTTAAATATATCCAGATATTTTAATTCCAGATACAAAAACTTCAGCCCAATATATCTTATATCTACATGCAATAACCCTAATTTAAATACTTGGAATGCTTATCTAGATGACATGTCAGGCAAGATATTTAATCACTGCGGTCCTCACCTCAGTCCACTCATGGAGAAAGTGAAACATTTGAGCCAAATTATCTCAAAGGCTTCTTCCAACGCCACAGTCCTGGTACTTACACCATTTCTTCACCTTTTACTACTTTTATGTTGGTTTCCCAATGTGTCAGGGTGCTGTAGTGTAGAAGAGGTCATCTTGTAGAGCAGTTAGGAGGGCAAGAAGGCCTAGTCTTGCCAACTCTAGATCTGTGGAACTGGGTACTACTTAAACTTTATATGCCTAATTTGAAAAACAAGCAATTAATAGAATACTTATTCCTTATGATAATGAAGTAAAGAATTCATACAAATTACTTATCAGAATGTCTGACATTTATTATGTGTTTGATATAATTATAGAGTTACTGCAGAATTTATGGAGCTTAATAGGGAAGCCAAATCAGGTTTGAAGTCTGTTAGAAGATATTAATGTTTTTGAGTTTCAAATTTATAATAATTTAATGTTCTACACATATCTAATTAAAATTTTTAAATGTTCATTTTATGTCAACTGTAGAAACAAAAATTTAATAAATTTATAGACCTATAGATTTGACTGAACACATACACACACACAAACACGCACACACACACATTCATTCATACCATACACAATTTCTATGAAGAAGAAATGAAAGGGAAATATGTCAGGATAAGTAAAGTAACAAACTATGAAAAAAGGTGCAAAATATACTGCAGAGAAAGATTTAATATATTAGTAAAAAACAGAAACAAGCATCTAATAGAAACATTTCTAAAGATAAGCAGCTTAAAAAAAGAAGCAACTGTTTATCTCAAAAATATACTAAATATGAATATTAAGACAACACTGATATGCTATTTGTACATTTAAATTGAGACAGCTCATAAAGTTATAATAACATGTGCTACTTAGCATGGATGTAGAGGATAAGACAAAAAACTATCCAAATATTACAATACCCTGTATTGCTTACCATCACAAAGATATAAACAAGTTGAAATAACACATAAAGAACTAAGCAAGAAACTTAGCTAGGTTCTGTGCCAGGAGTATTCGTTTTTTAACTTCTGAAATAAATGTTGATAATTTCCATGTCAAATTTGCTTGTGAACTCCGGATCTGAGAAAAAAAATAAACACACACACACACACACACACACACACACACACACACATATATATACACATATACACAAACAGATATCATATATAGATATATGATAGCTATCTGTTTACTCTGTTGGGAAAATCTTGGAAACTTCTTGACAGGCATCAAAAGTTCTAACAATGATGCATTATCTTTGACTCAGAAATTCTACTTCTAGGAAGGTATCACATGATTATCATTGTCTTCATAACACCTAGTATTTATTGAGCTATTTCATGTTCCTGTCACTGTACTTAAGATTTATTAACTCACCCACTGCTCACAACAACTCCATGAGACACCAAACATTTATCTACATATTCAGTTAAGGAAACTAGTGTACAGAGAAGATGAGATAGCACAGCCCAGATTATTCAGCTTGGAAGAAGTTGACCCACTGTTCCACAGCCTATATTTTATTCCCTATGACCTGTGGTTGTTATGTTCAACAATAAGCTATTTTATCACTGTTGTTTTTCTAAAAATCTCCATTGGGGAGTAGAATAATGCTATTAAAAATAGAGTTACACAAGACTATTTTATGACATGGCAAGATACGAGACAGACTGTAAAGTGAAGGTTAGAATTTATCAAATATCACTATGATTTCAGTCCTGGAGGGTAGAGGGGAAAAGGGGAGAATAAATATACACCAAGCAGTGATGTTCACATCTATTTGGTGGGCTATAGGTAATTTTTATTTTTTTTCCTTTTGCTTATATTTTCTTTACCTATTCTACAATGAACCTCTTTTATTCTTGTAATATCAAAATACAAGAATATTTTGTTTTTGTTTTAGTGCTGGTTCCTCTGCAAGACTTGAGAAGCTGAGCAAATTAGTCTTTTCTGAAAGGATTATTTACTTTGGCTGAAGCCTTTTCAGTCAGTGGGAAGTAGTCAATTGCCATTATAGGTAGGTAGATAGGGAATAGCCTGTTATTTTAAGTATAACTCCCAAGACGGAAATTATTTTTTGTAACCTCAATTTTTTGATTTTGTGTTTTAATGTGTAATTTTCACCCTTAGAAAAGCCACTTATATTGAAGCTACCATAAATTACCGAGTATTACCTTACAATATGAATATTTTCTCAGGATTCCAATAAGCCAAAATTCAACAATTTCTCTGAAGCTATTTAAAATCCTGACACAGATTTAATATTTCTTTCATCCATATTTCAAACACTCAACATCTAAATTCCTACTTTGATATACTCAGATTTTAATTTCTTTTAAATTCCCCCCCCAAATAGATCATTTTTCTGGGTTTGTTTTTAATACTAAGTGGTGAACAAAAATTGTTTTATGTAAATATCAAAGACCTTAAGTAAACATATTTGTTTCACCTGTTATAGCTGTTTAAAACCCAGGAAAGCAGTGATGATATTAATGAAATTCTAATTATGACTGCAAACTCTCTGTGATATATTTAAAAGCAAGAGTGGTACCTACAAATCTCCTTAAAGGACACTGAGGGAACATTCCATGTAACTGCGAATGGGGTGGAATTTTGTAGCACATGCTATTCTTCCTTCCAACATTTCCTCATCCAGATTGTTGACAGAGGTATAAATAAAGAGTGCCCAAATACACATTTTAAGGTTATGGAGAACTCATTCTGAATCAGAAGAGGCAAAGTTCGACAAAAGTACTGTCAATAGGCTTCACCATTTTATTTATCATTGAAAATAGGCAGTTTTCTACCAAAACAGGCAGTTTATCTCCACTCTGCTGTTGGGCTGTCTACAATCCTGTTCATTAGTACATTGTTTGAAGTAAAGTAGACTCAGAATTAATTATTTACTGGTACGTCTTGTCTTCTGCAGGCTTCCATATGTAGGAAAAGTGAATTCTAGTGCAGACATTAAAATGCAGATTATTATGTGCCACAGCCAGACATTCTGATTCAGTAGGTCTGAACAGATGGTCAAAAAAAAAAAAAAAAAAAAAAAACAATTCAAAGAAAAGTGTTTTATAGAGCATGGAATTTGAAGCCACAAAGACTTAAATTGACTTAATAGTGACTTTGACCCAATTAATCTTTTTAAATCTCAGATTTTTCATTTTTACATGGGTATAATTACAGTATCTATTTCACCAGGTAGTTAACAAAGAATAATTAAAGGACTGCATGATAATCACATAGAGTAATTATCTACCAAGTACCAGTATAATTGCTCAAAAGTGTATTATCCTTATCTTTATTATTGTTGTTTTTCATGAGTAAAGCATTTCTACACAGTAAAATCTTTTACATTCACTTTTTAGTTTTGACTATATTTTGATTTGCATTATTCTAAATTCAAGGTTAAATTCTGATTCAGGTAATGATGAATAAAGATCAGATTTTAGATCATTTCACTATGTGCAATTCTCAGTTAACTTGGAGATGCTAGTTTCTAATCCTGTAATAAATTTTATTTTTGTCCTGATGTGCAATAAAAAGTTTTGTACGAGGACAGCTCTGCTCCTAATTTTCTTCCATCTAGAAAATATGCATTTTAATTTAGTAAAATAAATAAGTAAAACTAGGAAAATCTGATTATCTAAAAGACAATCCTGAGGAAAAAAGTAGTAGGAAAATACTAATAGAAGAGTTATGAGAAAGATAATAAGAACATACATTTAAAAATAACAAGCATATAACAGTAAACCTGCATTGAATATAGTGGGCATTATAAACTTTATTATAAATTAAAGACTAGCTTTATAAATTTGCTTAGTAAAGATATGTCTTAAATGCTAGAGGTATGAAGTCTATAAAATGAAGGCAGAATCACAGCAGATCAGAAAGGCAAAGAGAAAAATCATCATCCTGAACCATAACTAGTTATGATTTCTCATTATACAAATGTGCCTCAAATTTCCCCATTAGTGGAGGGTTATTACACCCAGTAAATATTGACCTCTGGGTCACAAATTAAAATCAACCAGATCTACAACTCCGTTTAAATTATAATGTACCTCTCATTTCCTGGAAAAATCTCATCATGGAGATCATACTTGCAAATTGGCCAATATACACATTAGAGGTACTTAGATTTATTTTAAATTTAAAAAGTAGCATCTAGTATATTCCATCAACATAATAGAAGTTTGTTTATAACACATTTAAAAAATTAAGTTTGAGCATTTACTTACTTACTATTAAAAGAATATAAAGTACATATTTAACAAATGGATGTCTTTCAGTTGCAAGTGCATAGAAAACAAGTATAGTAACAAATACAATTCACCTTTATTCTCTTTCCATAGACTCTTAACTAAAATATACTAAATATAATAGATCTACTTTCTGTAAAATCTATCTTTGGCCAAAAGGAAATAAAAAGGCCAAGACAAATTTTATTAAATAATATTAATAAAAATAAATGGGATCTTATTATGCTCCTACTTGCTAATTAAATTCCATGTGAATCACTTTCTTTAGTAATGACATATTTTAAATCTAAAATAGTCACTTAACATAACTAAGCAAATAAAGGGATAAGACATAGTAATATTCTAAAAACATAATTTCCAGGTGAGAAATTAAAGTGGCCAAATGACTTTAAGAGAATAGGAAGAGCCATTTATGCTGGTCACCTGCTTTACAAGAATTCCACAAAAAACTAACAATGAGGGTAATTATCTGCTGTTATCTGAAGTATCTTCAAAATAGAGATTATTTTCTATTGTAGTGTTAGCCTGAGCCTCATAGTCAGTATACAAAGTAGTATTTATTTCCTAACGTAAAACCATTTTCTGAGAATGTAAATTTATTGGATTTTACCAGAATTTTACTGGGAATAAAAATTGATGATTTTGCCAACTACTCAACCTAACTCAGGCTATTTACATGGCTCAGTTCCCCCTTAGAATAATACTGTGACATCACCACGGTTCCTAATGTGTCCAAATTTCTAGCGAATTTAACATCAGTTAAGGGTGTCAGGATCACATGCAGAGCATGCTAAATAAAATTTTAGTGTGTGTTTGTTTTTTATCTAAAGATTAAGATAAGTTAAAGATAAATCCCCCAAAACTTTTAATAAGCGAATTTGAGGAAATTGGTTAATTTAGATTTAACATGTAATACACTACTAACTGCAATAAAATTAGATTGTAATTCCAGTAGCATATTTCTTTGCTTACATAAAGAACTTAAAATAATTTAAAGATCGAAGGAAAAAACACTGAATGCCAAGATTACTATTTAAAATTATATGTTCTTTGTTGTTAACAAATCTTTAAATTCCTCATTTTGAACACTTAGAGTCATTTTTTTGGAAAATATGTTTTCTTTTATGATTACTTTGATAAAACAGACCTATATATTAAAGATAAACTATTATTACTGTAAGTCTAAGTCATTTCTTATTTGTAAGTTACATAATTAAGAAAGAGTGTTAACAGATTTACTTTGATTCACAATTCCCTCTTTACTACTGAATCTTTCCTATAGGCATTTAAACATACCTTATTTTTTTTTCTGCATTTAAAGTAAATAAATACACGTGAAAAAAAAATGTCTTTCTAAGCCCAAACCCAGCCTCTGCCCCTGAAGCTATGATCTCATGCCTTTAGTCCTCTACATATTTTAACTTATTAAAAATGAAGATCTTGGGTTAGAGTTTACTTAAGCCAATCAAGACAATGAAAAACTGGCTTTGAGAAAAAGTGGAAATGAAATATGGAACTCCATCAGGACTATCTTACTGCTTCTGTTCTGCCTTTCTGTTATGAGCATCACACAACAAAATGCTTTTAATAAATGTCATATTTTTTATGCCACTTAATAAAATTTAATTCATTCTATATTTTATCCCACCAGAAGAGTATAAAACTCAGTGAAGTTGTTGGAAGACTTCTACTACAAAATTTAGGCAAAGGTCTTAGGGGTCATATAAAATCTCAAAGTGGACAGACATAGGTTGATATTTATATCCACCCATAAGGATTCTTGAGAAAAGAGGGCTTGAAATTAACATCTTTCTGAAACATATCTCTCCATGGGATCATGTCTTGAGCATGTACTACTTGAATATTTCAAGTCTGCTTCCTAGTTTATAGTGATTCATTCAACACCTCTCCTTGGAAGGTTGCTTTTATCTCCTCACTTTCCAAATCCCAGAACCCATTTCTCCCACATTTGTGTATGAGCTGAGGCTAGAGATTCCCCAAAAATCTCTTAAGGGTCTTAAGACTGTTTTGTTTGGAATAAAGAATGTTTAAAGATTGATTAATTAAGTGCCAACATTTAAAATGCAGGTGGTTTCATATAAAAATCTGGATTTATAGCTTCTCCTGAAAAATTGAACATCTGACCAACACTGGGCCTACATTTCTTCATGTGAAGAGTGCTGAGTAATGACGTCCTAATTTATAAGACTTCTCTTCAGTTAATCGCAGTGCCTAACACCCTTTATTCCTTTCTTTTTTATCCTTAGTTACCTTTGTTGACAAAATGTTTTGAAGTGAAATGCAGATATCATGCTATTCATCTCTAAATGCTTCAGTGTGCTTTTCTTAAAAAACTAAAATAATTTTTTCTATATAGCTATGATTTCATTATTACACTTAAAATTTAGCAATAATTCATTAATACCATCTAATACTGAGGCTATATTCAAAATCTCCAAGTATTCCCCCAAATATATTTTACAGTTAATTATTTAAGCTGTTTATTCATTTCTTAAATATGACCAAATTTACTCATTTGGTTTACTTACCTAATTCCAGTTGGCATTTGAATTTGTATAACTGACTTAAGATATTAGGGCAAAAATTAATTTAAAAAACAGGTTCAATCTTCTCTTGGAACAAGGGAAACTCTAAGACTTCAAAACCTAAAACTCTGACTAAATTAGATCCCTATTTACCTTTTTTGGGGTGATGGTAGATGGAAAGTATAGCTGGAAGAGGGAAATTAAAACCAATAAAAAAAATAAAAAGCTTCTTATTTTCCATGATTCTTTTATAGCAACAAACACAACTTAGTATCTCTGCAAGTTTTCCAGACACATTTCAATATGTTTTGTTAGCTAGTCTATGTGCATGTCAGCACAGAGAAGGGCAGATGTACTCTAGGCTTAAGGAGTGGAGAATCAGTCATGAAAGATGTGAAGAAACTTACCTGAAGTCCTGGAAGAGAAAGAACACTTCAACCACTTCTTGTGGTTCTGGGGTTAGAATTGAAATCCTTGAATGTGGCTTATAATTAATTCACATCATGATTTCTCTGTAAGACTGCTTGCTCTATGAACTGGAACCACCTCTGGCGCATCATCATTTTGTCTTCAGCCCTTGTGTGGTCCAAAGCACATAACAGATATCCAATAAATGAATTAAAAAAAGATATAGAGTTACAGTGTTATTCTAAGACAATTTTTGTTAAAAATTTAAAATGAGCTCATCAAATACACTGTAAAATACATTGCTTACACTTCAAAACAATGTCTTATTTCTTCCTGAAAGTGCTTCACTGCCATAAATAAAAGCCTAGGACATATTCTATAAAAAGGAGGGGAGCTTAGAAGAATAATGTCTTAGCAGATCATTAATGTGTTCTAGTTTCGTTTCTGTATATCATCAGTTCATTATGCATTTCCTGACTAAACTTTCACTTGCTCCATCGCTAAATTACAAGAATAAGACTCCATTTCTTTTATACATCTCCTGATCAAAGACGAGGAAGTTTAGACATTATAATTAGTAAAACATTGATTTTAGACTATAAGAAGAACTTAGAAACCCACAAATGGTAAAAATGCAGGCTTCAAATGGCTTAATTCACAAAAAGATCACATAAAACAGTTATCAGCACAGAAGCAAAATTTATGTCAAGCCAGTGTAGTAAAAAAAAGTGAAAAATGTAATATGTTAATTACAACCTTAAACAAATTGTGTAGTTTTTTTTTTTTTTTGCTAATAAGTTATTTATGATTCTAAACTGGAATATCATGGCCCAGGCTCTGGTCAAGGGCTTTTAAATGCAGTTATGCCCCTCCCCAGGGTTCTGTGACTTTGTGAAAATATCTTACCTGTTGTGGTATCATTTTCTTGTAAAATAAGCGTAGGTTGCCCCTAAGGTCTGTCTTATATTGAGCTGTTCTTATTTAAATTTTTTCTCTCTGCTTTCTAAGTCAGCATATCAGAGATAGCACGTTTACTTGAATTAATGGGTGGTCATTTTACCCCTTTTGAAATCCTCATATACATTCAAAAACGTTTATAACATAGCCGTAGCATTTTTGTTTTCATTATCTCATTTGAAACCCAAACAAATATTTATATATTTACATTTCCTTTTTACACATAGGGAAACTGAAGCTCAAGAGCTTTAGTGAGGGACTTCCCTGGCGGTCCAATGGTTAAGACTTTGCCTTCCAATGCAGGGGGTGCTGGTTCAATCCCTTGTCAGGGAGCTAAGATCCCACATGTCTTGCAGCCAAAAAAACAAGAAAACATAAAACAGAAGCAGTATTGTAACAAATTCAATAAAGACTTAAAAAAATGGTCCACATCAAAAAAAAAAAAAAAAAAAAGAACTTCAGTGAATTGCCCATGACCAAGTACACATTAAGTCATATATACTCATACTCATAGAGTCTATTTACCTTGACTCCACCTGTATCACTTTAGCCCCACATACAGGCTTGCCGTGGTTTCCATATTGTCCAAATGCTAGCTGTAGATGTCTCTGCTAAAAACACATTTAAGTCACTTTCAGAAGATGTTTAAATATAAACAGGAGGCGTGAAAATGGGAGAAATTAACTATATGCATCCAGTCTAAATTTGATTATCACCATAGCAAATTTCTTGGAGGGCAAGCTTCCAGAAGAATTTGTGATTATTCCAAGAGTAAGAAGAAACACCCTTAATAATACAAAGATGATGATCATAATACTGATGACAAAGTATACTGAAAGGCTATCTTAGTACCGTACAAACATTTTATTTTCACACTTCCAGATGCAATGTATATAATAAAATATCCATTGAGAAGAATTAATTTTATGGAATCAAGTCAGGTCTGGAGCTAGTTTTATCCTCTAATACTCACTTGATTTGAAAAAAGCTTTGAACAAGTTTAAATATTTCCATTTATTCCAAAATTATTGATTTAATGGGCACAACTTCTTACTGAAGAACTTTGTGACTTATGAAATGCATGTCATGAACATACAAGTCTCTCACCAGATCTTTTTTAACTGAAGCAACATTCTGACCTATGAAAATTGAGTTTGACAACTTTATTAAAATGAGATGATTTAGGGGTGAACTTTCCATTACTCCGTCAAATCTATCGCCTTGCGCTCACAGGTTTAATAGCTTTTAAGAATGAAGTAATGGGAAGATATGTGTTAAAAACAAGAGAATAATATTTAAAATTCATATTTGTTATTCTTCAATTTTTAAAAGTATTTTAAATTGTGTCATGTATTTTCAAGAGTTAGGAGGAATTTTTCTACCACCTTAAGTATGATGTTAGAAAAGGTATGATTTCAATTATACCTAGAATAGATCTGCAAAAGCAAATGTCTCATGAAAGCAAGAGGTTAACTTTGCTGTCTCCGGTATGAATAAAAAGTATTCAAAGGGGTTTCTCCTCATATAACTGACTTGCATACACGTATACTCCTCTTATCCCACAGATTTTCTAACAGGCAAGGCAGGTGCAACAATTCCATGCTGTTCATCCAAAAGGACACTCAAACTACATTACTGAGTGAAAATTATTTGGCAGCTTACATATACATGACATCTTTTAAATATGGGTGGAGAACTAACTGGATCCCAAATTATTCTTCTCCTTTCTTTGAGAGGTTGGGAAGAGGTAAAGAAAAGGTCATTCTCTTATCAATTATGATAGTTATAAGTGCTTGGCATATATATAATGGTTGTTTATTAGTACTAAATTTTGGAAAACATGCTTTTCTGGATAGCTTCATTATTTCCATTGATTCATTTGAACGGCTATTTCTTATTCTACACTTAGGATCATTCCTGTTTTCCTCCAGTCAACTCACTAAAAGTTCCTTTCCTTTCATGTCTCTGATGACCAGGCTCAACTGATATTCAACAACACATGTGTATATTATGATTATACATTATACTTCCATAGTATTATTATCATCTCCCATCCAGATTATAAATTAAATTAGACTGATATTTCATTTTTTTTTCTTTTTTAAACTTTCTATAAGGACTTAAGCATTTTTGTAAATGGGAAGATGAGGTTATTTGGGAAGGATGGAGGAAGATCTGCAGTGAAGAGAAGACATCAGGGTACTTATGTTACTTCATGATCCACACATATAAATCAACTAAGTAGACTTGGGGGGTTATCACCCATCAAAACTGAAATCTGGACAGATCATAGAGTATGTCAATAGATTTAGGACATTTTCCAAGGAAAAAGTGTCCTATACTTCAGAATAGTGAAGTACAATCTGGTAAACTAAATATATACAACCTATATTCTATAATAAAAGATAAACCTAGAACACATTCTAGAATTAATGGTCAAGGGACAGATTTCAACTCACAGTGCGTTGAATGCTTTTTTAAACTACCAAAAGAAGAATTATAATACCTGGTGTGGCTGATTCTGGATTCCTTCCTTGTTTTCCAGTATAGCTATATTTTCTTTGTCAAGTTACATGTATTTCATTGGCCATAACCTTCCAACAGAACACCTTATACATATTAAGCACTGAATAAACATGACACTCTGATGATTTGCATTGTATTTAAGAAAAGAGACATCATCTTTCAAAATTGTTTCCTTAAATTTAATGTAAATTTTTTTGGTGCAGTCCAGGGATATTTATGTGAATCTTTCATGAATTCACTTAAATAAGAAATATTTATTGGACATGTAAATCTGTCAGTTAGTAGTATGCTGGAGATAGTGAAATAAACACAAGACCCATGGCCCCTGTCCTTTTGAAATTTACCAGGTAATTGTAATATACAAAGAAGTAAACAAAATTATAATCCAGTGTGATAAATGCTAAGAAAGGAGAATTCTTTGGTATGGTGAGGCCACAGAGGAAAGTTACAAAACCCCAACTTGGGCATAAGGACAGAGCATACTGGTGAAAATGTGCCCTTAAAGAGTCCTCCAAATTTGTAGCCCCTTAAATTTGTAAGAGATAATAGAAGTTCCCTTCACCTAAATTATAATAAGCTCCATTATGTAATTTAGTTATAATTCATTCTGGTTTAATGAGTTTGATATGTTTATAAGGTAGTTTAACTCTTAGGTTATTTACTTAGTTAGTTTTTGTTGTTGTTTCTTTTATTTATTTTTGGTTTCAGTTGGTTGATTTTTGTCTTGGAAAAAAACACATGCTTGTACGTATCACACAAATGATGGAGGTCTCCTCCTATGTCACTAAATTGCATAAAGAAAATAAATAAACTTGGACACATAATCTTCAATGAAGGCTTGGAGAGTTCTTTGCTAATAAAAATAACCAGTTACTGGGTTCAGGAGTAACTCACAAAGGGTGATGAAATAACATAGATCATATCTATTGAGATCCAGTGTTATTAGTTGAAAAAGGGGGTGAGGAATAAAGGCCTCTGGGCAATACAGTATCACCAACTCCAAACAGACCAAATATGTGGAATGACAAAGCAGGAATACAGAATCACTAAAGAACTCAATTGAATTTAGGGTGGTAGTGGAATGTATATATTATTTGTACTATACTATTTACAATAGAACATATAGGGTATAGAGTAGACTCTATTTACAATAGCTATTAACTTCTAAAACACAAAAGAAAGTCTTTCTAAACTCAGTCTTTGCAACTCTGATGTTATACTGTCTGGATTGCAACCTTGGCACTCTACTGGATCAACTATGAACATTTGGAAATGTTACTTATTTTTCTTAGAATAAGTTATGTATTTCTCAGAGAGTACTCCACTGTAAAATAGAAATACAAGTCATGGGCTTCCCTGGTGGTGCAGTGGTTGGGAGTCCACCTGCCGATGCAGGGGACACGGGTTCCAGCCCTGGTCCGGGAAGATCCCACATGCCGCGGAGTGGCTGGGCCCGTGAGCCACGGCCGCTGAGCCTGTGCGTCCGGAGCTTGTGCTCCGCAACGGGAGAGGCCACAGCAGTGAGAGGCCCGTGTACCACAAAAAAAAAAAAAAAAAAAAAGAAATACAAGTCATACCTTGCTTCAAATGTTTGTGGTTTGATTTAAAGAAGATAATATATATGAATTACTTAGCAAAACGCTTGTCTGTAGGCAAAGAGCACTAACATTTAGCAAGTTCTTCCTTTCTTATTTAGTAATAATTCTAAACTATATTTTCTAATAACCTAGCAGATAGGTGGGATCATGTGACACTATTATGGGTAATACAACGTGACCAGAAATTTTATATATAACTTCCAAACCTTACATAAAATATTCCATGAGCACTCTTCAGCAGTTTCCATTTATGAGGCTAGATATAATACATTTGAAAATCACTAGATAGACAAGCCTGTATCTTTGAATGAAAGCATGGAGCAGAGACCTCGGTCCTCAACCCACATTGGCCTGTGACATGGCTAAAATAAATATGCATCTACTGAGCTTGCTTTAGGTGATGAGGTTGGAAAATGTGCTATTTGTAGTGTGTGTAGATTGTTATGAGCCATATTTAGTTAGATATTCAATATATGGGGGCAGACAGGGAGTTCTCAAAATCTGGTTGACCGTATTACCTGCTTTCTGAATATTACTGCATTAGCTTCCTATTGGTACTATAGCAAATTATCACTAATATGATGACTTTAAACAACACAAAAATATTATTAGTTTTAAAATTCAGAGGTTTCAAAATCAAGGTGTCAGCTGTTTCCTATATAAACATTCTTCAAAACATAATACAGAACAAAGGGTTTTCAATGCCTTCCTTTATAAGACATGCAGAAACATGACAGATCCCTGGAGAATTCTCTCTTGACCCCAACACAGCTATTCTCTTTCTGGTCCATTTTCAAGCATTGGGCTAATAACAAATCTAGGTGACTGTGGTAGAAAGAATCGTGCTCTTCCCCTAAAGATGTCCATATCCTAATCACAAGAAAATGTGAACATTTTAGCTTACATGGTTAAGGATCTTGAGATGGGAATATTATCCTATATTATCCTAATAAGTCCAGCATATTAACAAGAGTGTCCTTAGAAGAGACAGGCTGAATAATCAGAATCAGAGATGGAGGCATCACAGAAACAAAGGTAGAGAGAGATTACTATGCTGAATTAGATAAGTTATGATTGTGGCTTATTCAAACACAGTAGCTATAGAATTGATGACAAGTGTTTGTATTTCGGATATATTGATAAAGTATAATCCATGGGAATTGCTGCCACATTGGGTAAAAGCTGGAAGAGGGGATGAATCAAGGGTGATTCAGGATGATTCCAAAGTTGTTGTTTTGAGCAAATCCAAGATGGACTTGAAATCAGTTGAGATGGGGAATACTACATGTGGCACAAGTTTTGAGGAAGATCAGGAATTTAGTTTTGAATATGTTGTAATTTAAGCTATCTATATTCGGTATTCAAGTGGAGGAGTAAATCAGTATGTTAATAATGTAGAGATGTAAATTTGGGAGCCATTTACATGTAGGGGGGTTTGACACCTTGGGGCTGGATAAGATTGCTAAGACAGTAGGCATTGACCAAGAAAAGAATCAGAGAAAATGCCAATCTGGATTTGACTTACTTCATAAATCATAATTGCCAGAGAAAGAAATACTGAATAGAATTAGGCTTTGGAAAAGATAATTCTTGTAAGTTCTAAAGGGAAAAAAAAAAAAAGACATCATCCTATAGCCAAACTCAAGAAAGACTGTGATTATCAAAGATAAAATGTTGTCATTGATAACGCATTCAGAAATTAAGGCAACAAACCTACAGATAGCAGTGGGGCTATACACTTAGTTGCTCATTAATGGATTTACATCATTATAAAATCTTTTTTAAAAGATGGGGGGAGAGAATAAGTAAAATGCCAAAAATTGCATTAAACTAGAGTAACATTGTCTGAGAGGCTAAAGGATAGAATGAGTTGATCTTTGAGAAACAGAAACAAAATAATTACTTGGACTAGAGCATGAAAGAAAAAAGAGAGATAGACTGAGACTAGACAAATAAAGAACACCATGTCTTTAAATTAGATTTCATGACATCTAAGCACACAATCAGTCCTCAAGCGTTTGTCATGTATACCCATTCCAGTTCGTTTTCATGGTCATTATTTTGGCTCAGATATTGATCATCTGGCTCTTAGCAACCAAAATTGAGTGGAATTTCTGTCTCCTTTCTCTGTATTCTACAAGGGATTCTACAAACAGCATTTCTTTACTAACACAGGAAATCTTTATACAGAAATGCAGATATTTAGTAGTCCGCACATGGCACATTGGCTTGTTTCCTCACACAGCAAAATAAAAACCAGCATTCCTGTCTACTTGCAGGGCATAAATAGTTAATTGTCTTTGGCCAACCAGCAAGAACTTTCTAAATTTCCCAAATAGGTTTAGAGTTTTAAATGTTTTTTTTTCTATTCACTCTTTTTCAATAGACATTATTCCACTAGAGGACTATCTTTCTGCTCCCCACCATTTTCCCACCAAAATCTATCAAGGACTGTAGAAAGGGTCAGGTGTCTCTTAGTAAGGTAATATTTTCAGGATAGTATCTCTTCAAATCAGATAATTTATATAATTGCCTTTGACTATGAGTTACTTTGTCAACTCCAAGAATGCCTCAGGGTTAATTTTCAGTATGAAGATCTTGAAAATTCTGAAGAAAAATTTTGCTATGAGCAGAATGTACAGCTTTTAGAGAACAAATGCTGCTGTTTCGATTATTACTAGACTAATTCAAAGGAAAATCATGAAAAATAAAGCATATTTACTACCATGCTCTCATTTCTAGTTGGCAGCGGAAATAATTTTAATTCATTAGAATGGAAGTGTATCTTCTCTCAACTAATTATGCAAATATATAATAAGATAAACTTCAGGTATATTCTATGAAAGATACAATTTTGATGACAAAAGAACATTAACATTCAGGCCATATTATTTCCCAAATACGCCTAATTTTCCTAATGTAATACAAAATAATTAGGATATTAAACTTGAATTGTAAAGGATATATGGAAAAGATCAGAAATAGATTGTTTTGAAAATACCTAATGAAAGCAGTATAATATAACAATATATTATTGTCTGTTGATAATAGTATTCCCATTTTCTTTTTATCACTTACCTCTTTCTTAAAAAAAAAAAGTATGTGAAGTTTCTCACCCTAAAGTGCAGCTCAATGAAAGTGACATTATAGCTGACTCTTTTGTGATCCCTAAAGCAAATAGGATTCAAATGTATAGTTATTCAGTTAATTATTTACTTACTTATATTTAAATGTATTCTAGAAGAAGACAACCAATACATTGAGTATTGGTTGGGTAACATTCTACCTCAACTGTGACATTCAACCAACAAAGTTTCTCAAAGTTTTTGAAAAATTTAAATGAATAGGGATTAAGAAAAAAATCACAGTTATTATACTTGTCACACGTAGTTCTTCTTGTAACAATACCTAAAGTGGTTATCACCTAAAGATGGGAAGAGAGGTAGTTAAATATTTTAAGTTGTGCTTCAGTCATATAATTTGTACTCTATTTATTTGAGATTTAGATTAAAAATATGTTTAAGTATTTTGCAGACATTCAATATATTAATTTATCTATCAATAAAACAGATATTTTTCTTTCCTAATAGCATGCATATCACTGTAAGTTATTAGAAATGGTACTGTTGATTATTATCATGATGATATTGATGGTTGTGTATTATTCAGTTGTTTAAACTCTTTCTTTATACAGATTCTTTCCTTATTAACAGAAACTACAAAACTATACTGCTGTTCAAAAAATGTATTCAGTGTTTCTTGATATTGGAAATAGCATTTGTAATCAACATAATTCTGTAATAAATGACAGATCATTAAGTATAGTTTTAAATTTTGAAATTTGTGTGTGATTTGCTCTTGTGTCAAATCTGAAATACAATATAAAGATAGTAGTTTCAGGGGTGTATCAAACAAATGAAGAAGAGACTCCCAGGAAAGTATAGATTAATGAAATAGCTTCATAGATATGGTGTATTTGATTTTGTGTCATTTTTATCATTTTACTTGGAGATTTAACATATTATTTCTGTAATATTAAATTAAAATTAAGAGTATGGAGTTATGCTTAGAGACATTAAACCCTGATGGATATAAAATACTAAGCAGCTGTATCATCTATTTCTCTTAGAGTTTATCTTTTCCTGAGACTTAAATTTCAAAATTTATTAGGCATCAAATCCTTTTCTATAGCCTTCAGGACTCTGTCACCAGTACTCCAACATTTTGATTAAAGTGCATATGCTGCTGTTTGCTATCCAGATGCAATTTCCCTCTGTGCAGATTGGAGGAAGGAATGTAGCTTCATGTCAAAAATACTTTGTGTTTTACTTTTTCAAATGTAGGCTGAAGAACTGGAAAGGAAATACATTACACACAAGGATGCTGAGTTGTGTTCTCCACTGAGTTTTATTTAAAAGCTCATAGATATTTTTGATTGCTGTTCTGGTCTTTTACTTTCACATATTTCATTGATCTTTTCATTAACCACTTATTCTCTTTTATTTTCTTTTGATATGGAAAGTTTGTATAATGATGAAAATAAAACACCAGATAAATTATGTCCTGGTAAGAATAATAGTGAATTAATATAACCTTTATTTTTCAAAAGGGCATTTTTGGCCAACAGTAGTAATTACTACTCATTGAGTGTTTACCATGTGCTGGCCACTTAATAAACACTTTGTATACACTATCTCATTGTCCCTTCTAGCAGAAATATTTTCCATTTCACAGATGGAACTAAGACTGAGATTAAGAGATGTTATATGGTGGGTGATGAAGTTAAGATTTGAATATTAGTTTGTCTGGTACAAAATCTATACTTTGTCATACGATTCTTCACTCTATTTTTCTTTTTTTTTTTACTAGTCTTATATTTTACTAATAACACACATGGGCAATTGAAATTATACACATTGGATACTGATAAGTGATTGGCTTGGTATTATTTTATAAAAGAATAAAATTAAAAATGACCATATTTATGTTATTAAACTTTTAAGTAAGCACAGTAACATGAAATTTCTTTTCACCAGTTTAAGTAAATAAGACCAACCTTATACTCCAACCTAATTACCCTCTTAAAAATATACTGCTGAAATATTTTCTGCATGTAAAGAAAAGGAAGAAGAAGCAATATAAATTACACGCGCACAGTGATTATCCAAAATCCTAGTGCTGAAAAATGAAGCTTAATACCAGTTAACCTGTCACTAAGTCAGAGTTATGAGTATAGTCAGGTAAAATTCTTGATAATTGCTTATAATTTTCACTGTTTGGAAAGCAATTTCCTGGGCAAATGTTTTTACATTGTCCTAAATGTTCCTGTCTCTATAAAGTGTTAAACATTTTCTCTGGTATACGCTCCAACGTGTTAATCATTTCCAGTCTTTCAAGATGATTACCTGGTAACATTAACATACAAATGTACAGTGATCACTATGCTATTATGAATTCCTTACACTCTGCACACTTGAAAAAAATGTCAAATAAGTCTTTGTTAGGTGGTGTGGTGCCTTGTTCAAAAACTGAATTTATCATTAAGTCACTGACCTTGAAAATTAAGTATTAAATGCTCTTGGACTATTAGAAAATTATCTCAGAAAAACATCATTTAACATGTAATTCCTTTAAATTTATGATATTTAACTTATCCAATGGGATAAGTTACTTTTGTTGCTATTGAAAAGAGCAGTGAATGCTTATCAAACCTCCCTTATCAAATTTCATTTTAAATACCAGACATATTAACTAGTTAGGAATTAATTATCCAGTTTATGATTTCTCTGAACCTCTGTTTTCGTTTCTTTGTGTAGTTCTTTTTTTTTTCTGTAGCAATCAAAATTCCAAAATCTTTAGAAAATGGGCAAAGGAATATATGTTGATTATTAAGTTTTATTAATTCTCCCTAGTCCTAAAGAAAAGTTTGATAGAGATTGTATATGGTTTTAATAAAATAAGACTGGAAACCTATAACTTTAATTTGTTCTGGTTATTTATATGCTGAAATAAAGAAGTGTTGTGTGATGATATTTTGAACTAAAAACGAAGTTAATCCTAAAGGAATAAATACTAGTTAATTAAGAAAGAATGGTAAATAATTTTAAAACCTTAAAACCATTCTTTATGACAGAATTTTCTCATCACTATTTCTTTCAAAACATAGTCAATATAAAATGATCTAAACAGTAGCAATGTACAAGGTATCCTACGTAAACATTTTTATAAATTATACTTTTTCCAAATTAGTTCAGAAACAAACTTATCTAAATGTTTCCTAAAGAATCTCATTCTTTCCTAAGAAGCAAAATTAGTTCTGTTGACTCTCTCATTACTTTGTTCGCTGGAAAAAAAATATATATATCAATGTTCTAAATACAAATAAATTCCACCTTAAAATGAAGTATCAATATTGGCAGTTCTTTAAGCTATTTATCACTTTGCTGATTCATTTTAAGTTCAGAAACAAACAAAAAAAACCAGAACAACAGTCAACTCCACCCTTCCAGTCTCAGTTTGGCTCCATTATCAAATCCTATTGACTCTAACTTCAAAACATATTCAGCTTTCCTTACCACTATATCTCATGACTTTGCTCCAAACCACTATCATTTCTCACCTAGATGATTGCAGTATTTTAGAAGATAGTTTCCTGTTTACAGTTCCACATGAAAGGAACTTGGAAGTTACCATTCCATCCTAACAAGTAAAAGCTAAACACATTTAAAAAACCAACAATTCTTCTCAGATCCATAAGAGAGGGGAGGTCACAGGGGAAGTCATGCCATCAGTATTGCCCCTTGGTATTTATGCAAAGGAGTTGAAAACTTACATCCACACAAAACCCTGTACAGGGCTGCTTACAGCCAGCCGCTTTTTTTTTTTTTTGCGCTACGCGGGCCTCTCACTGTTGTGGCCTCTCCCGCCGCGGAGCACAGGCTCCGGACGCGCAGGCTCAGCGGCCATGGCTCACGGGCCCAGCCGCTCCGCGGCATGTGGGATCTTCCCGGACCGGGGCACGAACCCACGTCCCCTGCATCAGCAGGCGGACCCTCAACCACTGCGCCACCAGGGAAGCCCCAGCCAGCCGCTTTAGTCACAGTTTTCTTCAGTTGGTAACAACGAAGATGTCCTTTAGTAGGTGGATGGATAAATAAACTGATGCATCCACACAATGGAATATTATTCAGCACTAAAAAGAAATAAAATATCAAGTCATAAAAAGACATGGAAGAACCTTAAATTCATATTGATAAGGGAAAGAAATCAATCTGAAAAGGCAATATACTGTAAGATTTCAACTATAAGACATTCGGGAAAAAGCAAAATAATGGCGAGAGTGTAAAAAGATCATTAGTTATCAGAGTTTAAGGGGAGAAAGTCAAATTGGTGGAGCACAAAGGATTTTTAGGGCAATGAAACTACTGTATGTCACTCTCATGATGTATATATATATATATATATATATATATATATATATATATATATATATATATATACATATATATATATATATATATACATATATATATATATATACACACATATATAAGTGATATATATATATCACTTATACATATGTCCAAACCCATAGAATGTACAACACCAAAAATGAATTGTAATGTAAACTATAGGCTTTGGGCGATTATGATGTGTCAGTGCAGGTTCATCAGTTCAGTTGTAAGAAATGCTCCACTCTGGTGGGGGATGTTAGGAATGGGAGGAGGTATGCATGTGAGGCAGGGGATATATGGGAAATATCTGTACCTTCCTCTTAATTACACATGAAGTTAACACTGCTCTAGAAAATTAAAATCGTTAATTAAAAAGGGAAAAAATTGTTTTCTTATTTCTGTCCTTACAGGAATCAGTGTATTCAGAAACCAGAAGGTTCTTTTTAATATGAAAATAAGATTATGGTAGCTTTTGTAACTCAAAACTCAATAATATATTCATATGCTACTAAATTAAAAGCTAAAACCTATAACATACCTCAGTGGGTCCTCATGCTCTGTGCCTTCCCATTCCCCAACTCTCTGACCTCATCTCCTCCCAGGCTCCAACCCCTCAGCTCACTCTGCTGCATCCATGTTGGCCTGGTGACTGTTCCCAGAATCCACTAGGCATGCTCCTGGCACAGGGCCTTGGCATGTGTTTTTATCTCTGCTGGGAAGCTTTTGTCTCAGATGTGCAAAAGGCAAACTGTCTCACCTCTTTTAAATCTTTGCTCAGGTATCAATTTCTCAATGACTCTTCTTTTTAAAATTGCTTTACCACACAAACCATATTCTTTTTGCTCCTTTATTTTCTTTTTATCTTCTATTATAATGCCTTTTAAAACACCATATAAGTCAGTTGTAATTTTTGTGTCTCTCTCTCTCTTAATATAACATAAACTTGCTTTTTTTTTACTCCTGTATACCTACAGTCCTACAAAAGTACCTGTCTACTAATAGGTACTCAATGCATATTTGTTAAATAAAATGTCATCAACAGATTAAAAGTTTTATTAAAATAAAACATAACCACGGTATCAAAAGTAAGCAAAATGCCTTAGGAAAGGATTTAGATATTTACATTAATGTTAAGTTTCCAAAGAATTTTTGAAGATCAGTAGGGATGAAGCAGCATGTTAAATACAAAGCACGGGGGAAAAAAGATTTCAGTCTTCTCACAAAAACCACTGCCTTTGAAATAAATACTAATATTGTTTGTTTCCTTTTATGTAATATAGCAAAGAAGGAAGTAATGCAATTATTAAATGAAATGAGGGATCAATTAAAAAAGAAATAGAGAGAAGGTTCATAAATTTAGATTTATCAATGAGATCCTCAGAAAAGTATCTGCCTAGGAAATGTGTTACCTATTTACAAGCATAAAACTACAGCCTGCATCTAGGTGGTAAACTGTGCAATATTGCATCAGAATCAGCTTATCCTCCCAAATGCAGAAAGTCAAAAGGAATTAAACTTGGAAGAAAAAAAAAATTGCCTGTGCTTACATAGAAGCTATGAATTTCACAATCACAAAATTACTATGACTTCTTTATTTATAATGAAACTAAGCTTTTAAGCCTCCTTCTTTATTGACTATAAAAAACAAATCTGCCAACGCAAAGTAGCTCTGTTAGTTATGGTTTACACTCTTTGAAGAATTGTTTAATTCAGGTCTCTTCTCAAGATTTTCTGCCTTCTCCTTCCCTTCTCTCCAAGCAAGGTCGAACTTAAGTGTTGGGTTAAGAACGCTGCTGTGGGTGTGACGCTAGTCCTGGATAAGGACCTCATGAGTCAGCTGGTCTTTGGTGGACTTCAATCCAGGTTGGCATCACTGAAATGTGCACACTTCATCAGACTTTTGGCATTTGTCCTTCCTGCCATGGTTATTGGTCATAAGATTGTTATCCTCCTGATCCAAATAACCAAATTACTGTCTTTTTGCAAGTTTGCCCTCAAGGGGACACAGGAGTTTAGTACATGAGTGGCACATTCTGCCACAGGACATAGGAGTGGTTCCCTTAACACCTGACAATTGAGGTTCTTTTTAAATTCATCATTATTAATTTTATCATAAATGTGCCTATGAGGTGTTCTGGATCAGAGACAGATTTCTTATTAATTATATTATAGCAAATAATAAGCACGTTAGCTCTCCTTGGCCCAGGCTTTATTCTGCTTCAACATGAAGAAAACCAAGTCAAATATTGCACAAGAGTGACTGGGCAGCATAGGTAATGCTGGAGAATAGCAGAAGGTCTCTATTTATGAAAAGGAGAGAGAACTGCCCTTCATCCTCCAAAAGAATGAGGAGGGACGTGCTTCTTTGAGATGGATGGAAATGATTCATGTTCTCAGCCTAATATTTTAGAATGCAATGCATATTTCTAAGGCCCAAATAAACCCCAGATATCTGTGGCTTTAACAACCTAGGGATTTATTTTCTCTTTCTGACACCTTGGACTTAACATAGGCACCTAGTCAGGGCTGGAACCATTTGGACCTCTTGAGTCAGAGCAATTCACTAGACAAATGGCTGCATCTGATTCTCATGGTACTTAAAGATTTAGATGTTCCTGGTGAAGTGAAAGCAAATATTCCTTATCTTTATGTTGTATGCATTTCCATGGCTCATGAAGCCAGAACTCTTTATCAAAGTGCTAAAATATGCAGGGAGTTTTAATTCCCCACATTGATTCAGGGATTTCTGCCAGGCTGGGGCCTGGCTCCAGGTGTAGCTGCTCTGAGAGGATCCATGACAGGAAGTGAAGGGCAAGCTCACTGCTCTCAGATTCCCACAAAACTTCTCTGTGGCCCTTCATGGGGTGGGCAAGACGTTTTCCAGCACCAAGCAAATGTCTCAGCTCCAGCTCAACTCTCTTACTCTCTAGTCTTTCAGCTGATGAAAATTGAGTTCCTTTGGGACAGAAATTAGCTTGTACACATGTGTTCTTCAAATCCTTTATTTATTATGTAAACTGTTTATTTTTAATATTCTAGCTAAAATTTATGCAATTTCAAAACACCTTTTCTCCAAAGAGCCCAATTTTGACATTTGAAAGGCTAGGTTTTCAAAACCGTTAGTCATTACTATGGGCTTAAAAATATGTCTATTAGGAAAAAGGGGGGGAACTAATTTAATTATTATCTAAAAATTCTATCCAACTTCACCTACTTCAAGCCTCTGTTTAGCAGCTGTGGTCTTGGTTTTTACACACACGTATACAATGAGGAAAAGTTACTGAAATTTTAAAAGAACTGAAGTTATTGCCACACCTGGAAAAAGCTGCGTAACAATTATTCTATCCGCTATCCACCTGTGTAAAGAACTTAGCTTCTGTAGGTATAACAATAAGGTGGATGTAGAACCTTTTAATTATCATTAACATAATCCAGAAAGTAAATCTTTTAAAGAATAGAACTTACATTTTTGAACTTTTTTTTTTTTTTTTTTTTTTGCGGTACGCAGGCCTCTCACTGTTGTGGCCTCTCCCGTTGCAGAGCACAGGCTCCGGACGCGCAGGCTCAGCGGCCATGGCTCACGGGCCCAGCTGCTCCGCGTCATGTGGGATCTTCCCGGACCGGGGCACAAGCCCGCGTCCCCTGCATCGGCAGGTGGTCCCTCAACCACTGCGCCACCAGGGAAGCCCAGACCTTACATTTTTGAGAGGCAAATCACTTTTATTATCTGATAAAATCATACTCTCCACCCACTAATTAACATATCCTCATAAACACAAAACCTGTTCAAAATAACTCAAAGCTAGGTCCATGGCCCAGAATGTCAACTGTCAACTCCCTTTTCAAAAGACCACCAAAATAACGTGTTCCTCAAGTTTAGCTAAGTTTATTAGACCTTTTATTAAGGGATAATACATCTTGACAGAATCTTTGTCATTTTGGAGAAGGGAATGGTTAGGAGAGTACACAAGGTTTTGGAATCTGTGCTCCTGTGGTTTCATAGTGTCAGAGGGGGGAAATCAAGAAAGTATGTTTATAGGATTTTACAGTATAAGCTCAAAGCAGAAAACTAATTGGCCTTGGCCAAAGTTTGTGACATAAGAAAGTGAGCAAGTCAATGAATATATAAGCAGTTGTCTGTTTGCATGGGTGAACAATTTGTTGTCCTGATAGGAGAGGTATTTGCCCAAATGACTAAATTGTTTAGAAGTATGGTTTGACTCCTAGTAGCAGTTTCTAAGATAACTGAGTAACATGAATAATTTAGTTTCCAAAATAGTTTTAAGTGTTGAAGTATCAATTTCAAATGTTAAAAACATGACTCTCATACATTAACAGAGTGAGTGTATATTGATTATTTTATTCAACTTATTGATTAATGAACTAGTAAAATGGTGACTCCATAAGCATTTAAAGAACCAGAATATATAGTCCACTGTGAAAGGCCTTTTTTTAAAAAAGAATATTATGAAAAGGTTGCTAAGTTAGATACAAACCTAGTTAATGTTCACGGCCCTTGGAGCTATCTTTTCTACCAAAAAGAAATGTATATATTAACATGAAATTTTACAGTGAATGGGCTCTAATCAAATAGCAAATAACAGGTAAATTATCCTAAAGAAATGAATAATTTTCAGATGGGCTTATTAAAACTGCCATAATACTCCCTTTTTAAAATTTTTCATAGGCTTTTATAGTTTTTTTTGTATCAGTTTCTCCATTTTGATCATAAATAATCTTAAACGGTACTTGGTTTAACAAGAAGGCTAATCACATTTTGTTTTGTTTTGCATGCTTACAACTAAAGATATTAACTATGTAAACCTCCTTGGATACAAATTATTGAGCAGGTGCTAAGGCCATAGAATGAATTTCTATCCTGAACTTTCATTAAGGAATACAGGATTAGACCTTCTAAAAGCCTTTGTTACTTCACCGGCAGTGCTTGTTGATTTTGGAGAATTTCTGTCTACTTAGGGATCCCAAAATATACTGAGGTCTTTGACTTGCCAAGAAGTAAGGCCAAGGTCCTTTAGGTATAAAACAGGTAGCAGGTCTGGATTTTTTTAATATGCATTGCCTTTACATATAAAATTCAAGCCCTCTTATTTAATAGAGGGGTTTTCAGTTCTGATTCAATGAGATTTATTCTCAAATATGACACAAAGTATGTCTTGGTAGTACAATTTATGCAGGTTAAATAAGGGGCAGGGGCAAATTCTCACTGAATGTATGCAGATATCCACATTGCCATAAAAATTAAGGGAGCAATAAAATATTTATTTTCCTGAAATCTGAAATCAAACATAGTGGGTCATCAGCAAAGAAAGAATAGATTCAGTGTTTGCAAAGCAAATATTCCTGTACTTATAATTGTTCTATCAATACTGTTTATTTTTTCCTCCTTGTAGGGCCAAATCACTTTTTGGCAGAAGAAAAACCAAAATGTTAAAGGGTAAATTCAATATGATTGACTCAGTTGTACAAGAAAGCCAGGAAGTTAACTTAATGATTAACTTCCCATTGCAGTTTAAGTTGAACTTGAATATTTCTTTGAGTTGCCTGCAGGTATATAGCCTTGTAAAAGATTGGATTTGTAACCAGCTGTGAGCTTCCAGGACAACGTTTTGGGCTGAATGAATTAGCAAATACCTTCAGCCAGACAGGTTTAATGTATGTGTCTAGGAAGACTGCAACATGTTTAATACATTGTTTTCCTCTACTGCATTTTGCTTATTTCATTGTACCGGACTTCTTTTTGGAAGACAGAAATGCACATCTGTATTAGATGCAATGGCTCATTAGAAGCTTTGATCATATATGGCTAAGACACACCTTATAACCCTCAAATTTAGACATGAGATAATCCCCATATTTTTTGTTAAATGTTTATTTTCAGGCTATTCCAATGCTTTATGTCAAATTAACTATGTATGTTTATGTGATTTTTATGTAACCCTATATAAAGGAGATTTAGTAGCTATGTATAATAAAGCATAGCCATTGATTTTCCAAAGTCATGATTACTTATTTCTCAAGTTAATGATATTTTATACCCTCCCCCCAACCATTTATTTGGTCCACATAGATTGACAGAGTTTCAGAACTAAAACTATTTTATAAATCATGAAACCCAAAGCCTTTCTTGTACACATAAGGGAATAAGACCCAAGAGTTTATGTGACTCACTCAAGGTCCTACAGCTATATGTAGGAACTTCAGCTTGCGACTCTAGACTCTTAATCCAGTGTGCTTGCCTCAGTATCATTCTGCTATAATGGAAAGATTAAATCTAAAAAGTTTGTTCAGGTAGATTTATAGAGAGTATCTTGGCCTCATTTAATTTTAATTTAATAGCCATTTTGTGAGTTTGATGAAGCAGTTAAATGAAAGTAGACTTTATTTTTCACATTGTCCAATATTGTATGTGCTAGCCACCTGTGGGTACTGAGCACTTGAAATGTGTCTTGCCCAAGCTGAGATGTGCCATAAGTGTAAAATACACATTGGAATTTAAAGGCTGACAATAAAGAAATAATGTAAAGAAACTTATTAATAATTCTATGTTGACTATATAATATAAATAATATTTTGGATATATGGGCTTGAATAAAATGTATCAAATTTAATTTCACCTGTTTCTATTTTTAATGTGCCTCCTAGAACTTTTTAAATTACATGTGAGATTCATATTATTTATCTGTTGGACAGTGCTGCTCTAAAATGACTTTGAGAGCAAACTGACAAATTTAATTCTGTTGATATCTGAAGACTATACCTTTATGTTCCACTAAATTAAAACTTCTATTTAAATAAACTCTTTAAGAGGGATGGTCCATTAGCACCTATTTTTACAAATAGTTTTTGTCTGAAATAAATGACTTTATATAGCTCTACTATTTACCTTTGCTATTAACTCTGTTCACACTCAGTCCCTTACATTTTGTTATTTTTACACAATTACATTATGTCTTAGTGTAGCCATTGTAATTTATATCCCTTAAGGAGAAGGTCCAAGAATCATTTGATTTGTGGCTCACGTTACTCATATAAGAGGGCACAGGCTTTGGACATTTAAATATTAACATGGTTAGCAACTGCAAACAATAAGAGAAGAATCTGGTTAAGGGTAATATCAAACAAGTGTCAAAACATTTTGACTCAGCCCAGTGGGAGAAACAGATTTTGGCTCAAATTGTAATCTAGGTTTTGCTCTTTGTAGTTAAACAGAATAGAATGAAATCTCTCTTCAATTGTGGCAACTGAACAGAGAAAAAAGGAGATTGGTATAATGTATAGATATTGAATGCAGACTTAGCTGCATTCGTGGATACAGAAGCTATTTAATAGGGTTGGCAGGCAATTCCTCATGGGCCTCTCACGTTTCTGCATGTCTTACAAGCAGAGGCACTGACTACCTTTGTTCTAAACTATCTTTCAAGACTGTTTTTATAGTGAACAGTTTGGAATGTAGAATAGTGTCTCCCTCTGGAGTTAAGGCATCCCTACTAAAAATTATATTCAACTTCCCCAAGATTAATGTTACTCTGCTGTGAGTACAGGTACCATTTGTCCTCTTAGTGTTGCCTTGTGAGAACTAGAATTTAGGGAATCACACAAGGAAATGCTGATACATTTGGCTAACGTTATTGCTGTGAGTAATTAACTCCTTTGTTTCTGACCCAGTAGTCTTTTACTTTCTTCAGGAATCTATGAAAATCTGTAGCACATTATCTTGTTAGCTTGCAAGTACAGCAATTCTCAGACCCTTCATAGTTATTGTTAGGGAGGTAGTACATACACACTATTTTGCTTTTTTAAAGATACTATTGAAGAATGTAGTAAGCCAAACAATACACATGCTTAAAATGAATTCTGTACTTTAACAAAGACTCAACAATTTATCCAAAAATTTTGAAGATCTTTTATAAGAAGTCAACTCAAGGCTTCTCTCATTGTGCTGCCACTCTGGCTCACGTGGTTGCTCCAGATTAGGAAGTGGATCAGATTCTAAGTTAGAACAGATCCATAAAGGGCAAAGGACAGGTAATTTTTTAAATCTGTGATGCAGTGTGTTTGTAAAATCATGTTTATAAAAGATGTATAGAAAGAAAGGGACTGAGAAACTATTTGAAGAGATTATAGTTGAAAACTTCCCTAATATGGGAAAGGAAATAGTTAATCAAGTCCATGAAGCACAGAGTGTCCCATACAAGATAAATCCAAGGAGAAACACACCAAGACACATATTAATCAAACTATCAAAAATTAAATACAAAGAAAACATATTAAAAGCAGCAAGGGAAAAACAACAAATAACACACAAGGGAATCCCCATAAGGTCAACAGCTGATCTTTCAGCAGAAACTCTGCAAGCCAAAAGGGACTGGCAGGACATATTTAAAGTGATGAAGGAGAAAAACCTACAACCAAGATTACTCTACCCAGCAGGGATCTCATTCTGATTTGATGGAGAAATTAAAACCTTTACAGACAAGCAAAAGCTGAGAGAGTTCAGCACCACCAAACCAGCTTTACAACAAATGCTAAAGGAACTTCTCTAAGTGGGAAACACAAGAGAAGAAAATGACCTACAATAACAAACCCAAAACAATTAAGAAAATGGGAATAGGAACATACATATCAATAACAACCTTAAATGTAAATGGATTAAATGCTCCCACCAAAAGACACAGACTGGCTGAATGGATACATAAACAGGACCCATATATATGCTGTCTACAAGAGGCCCACTTCAGACCTAAGGACACATACAGACTGAAAGTGAGAGGATGAAAATAGATATTCCATGCAAATGGAAATCAAAAGAAAGCTGGAGTAGCAATTCTCATATCAGACAAAATAGACTTTAAAATAAAGACTATTAGAAGAGACAAAGAAGGACACTGCATAATGATCAAGGGATCAATCCAAGAAGAAGATATAACAATTGTAAATATTTATGCACCCAACATAGCACCTCAATACATAAGGCAAACACTAAAAGCCATAAAAGGGGAAATCGACAGTAACACAATCATAGTAGGGGACTTTAACACCCCACTTTCACCAATGGACAGATCATCCAAAATGAAAGTAAATAAGGAAACACAAGCTTTAAATGACACATTAAACAAGATGGACTTAATTGATATTTATAGGATATTCCATCCAAAAGCAACAGAATACACATTCTTCTCAAGTACACATGGAACATTCTCCAGGATAGATCATATGTTGGATCACAAATCAAGCCTTGGTAAATTTAAGAAAATTGAAATCGTATCAGGTATCTTTTCTGACAACCACTCTATGAGACTAGATATCAATTACAGGAAAAGATCTGTTAACACAAGGGAAGAAGAACACACACAAGGGATGAAGAACCTAGGGGTAAGACGGGAATAAAGACACAGACTTACTAGAGAATGGACTTGATAATATGGGGAGGGGGAAGGGTAAGCTGTGACAAAGTGAGAGAGTGGCATGGACATATATACACTGCCAAACGTAAAAGAGATAGCTAGTGGGAAGCAGCCGCATAGCACAGGGAGATCAGCTCGGTTGTTTGTGACCAACTAGAGGGGTGGGCTAAGGAGAGTGGGAGGGAGGGAGATGCAAGAGGGAAGACATATGGGAACATATGTATATGTATAACTGATTCACTTTTTTATAAAGCAGAAACTAACATACCATTGTAAAGCAATTATACTCCAATGAAGATGTTAAAAAAAAAAAAAAGATGTATGGAAACCAGAAAGTCATGTATAGTTCCAAAAACAAAACTCTTAATAATTCCACAAAGGTTTATTCTTTTGTTTTGTTTTGTTTTTGTTTAAAAATTATGACTACCTCTTAAGTTAACATCTTGTGAACGCCAAAGGGGTTTCATCTGTTTATTCATTTGTTCTCAAAAGTTGTTCATATTTGATTACAGCTTAGAAAGCAAATATTTGAACTATTGTAGAATGAGAGATACTGTAGCAATTCTCAGATATCCAAACTGATTTTTTTAAAAGTAGTTTGTGGTCTTATTTTATTTTAATTTATCAATAAACAAATTATTTTACATTTGAAATAGTATAGCTCTGTAGAAATCATTTAAAAACTTCTTTTGCATTTATTTATGATACAAAGTATAAAATCACTTAATGCAAAAAAATTTTAATAGAATTTGTGTTCTGCATTATGTATTATATGCAGCAATGTGAAATTTAGAAATAGAAGTTTGACAAGCAGGGAGAGAAATTGTATAATTAGGACAGCATTATGTAGAAAACAGGAAATTCATGACTAAGAGCGAAACAGGAAGTGGTAATTTATATAACCCTGTACAACACCACTGAGTGTCAAAAGACCTCTGAAGAGTGGGCAATTTACATGCAAAAGGTAATTTTAAGATTTTTTTCATGTTTTCTTCTCTGATGATAAAATTGCATTTTTTAAATAATGACTAAATATACTCATTACACATCAGACTGAAATATTTTGTTTTATTATTATATGACAGTGACCCTAAATTACAGCAACATGGAATTTGCCTGTGGTCCAGAGGGAGTCATTGCTTTTGGGTTTCATTTATAATCAGAAGAAATTAAACTTATCAGGTCTAGCTTATATAAAAACTACCAGGTAATTGGACTCATTTCAAGAACATAAGATATTGAAAGCAGTTAGTATTAAGATTGAATTTTGAATTCTTGAAAAAAGTTATGCCTAAAAATTAATGTATATTTATATTGAAATTATAGGAATATGTCTGGATATTAAATATGCCCAACATAATAAATATTTTCTTATATGTTTTTATAACTCTGCCTAAGCTGGAATCAGAGTAAAGGTCAATTTTCATATTCAAGACATAACTAAGTACAAGCCTAATTAGGTTGTTTGTTTGTTTTTGAGAAACATATTACTGGATTAAAAATGCAATTCTATACCTGACTCTGTATGAAAACAATTTTTTTGTATTGACCAAGAGGTCCCTAACATACCTTCTACTTGAATAAACTTTAGGTAGGTTTTTTCCTGACTATGGTCCCCAAGACCTCCCTTTTCTTAGAGCATTTACTTTAGAAAACTTGCCAATGAAAATTCTTCCTCTGTCCCATGAGATGTAAATCTTCTAAAACCTAAGGATATCTTTATATAGGATCTGGAAGTCATCCCTTTGAAATGTAATCATCAAGAAGATAGGGCCCCTATCTTCCAGTCTCTGTGTGGAGGGTAGGACTCTAACTTTGTTAAACCAATTAGCAAACTCTAATGACCTAATCACATGGACCAAACTCCATCCCTAACGTCCTCCAGTACTTTTACATTAGCTCACCCGATTCGTTAAAAATCCTTTTGCCTTTGGTTTCAGTGAAGTTGAGTATGGCCTCTCTCACCATTACAATAGTCTTGACCTCTATTGCAATAGTCTTGAATAAAGCCTTCCTTGACTGTTAAACTCTATCTGGTGCAAATTTTCTTTGACAGTTCATGTAATATCCTCAAGAAGAGTTAATTATTAACTCATTATTCCCAAATGCCCTTCCTACTGTCTTCCCTCCCAGAATTAAAATATGCCAATCCACCATGTCAATAATTGTTGCTCCAAAAATAATCTGGGGATAAAATGCAATAGATAACAACATAAGGCAACCACTATAGTTTAATGTTTTCAACTTATTCTAAAAAATCATTGAGGATAACTTAAGATATCTTGCCATAAGATACCTATGTGATTTTGAGAATTCCATACTACAAATACTGTTCATTAAACACTTACTTTTTTTTTACATCTTTATTGGAGTATAAGTGCTTTACAATGGTGTGTTAGTTTCTGCTATATAACAAAGTGAATCAGTTATACATATACATATCTTCCCATATCTCGTCCCTCTTGCATCTCCCTCCCTCCCACACTCCTTAGCCCACCGCTCTAGGTGGTCAGAAAGCACCGAGCTGCTCTCCCTGTGCTATGCGGCTGCTTCCCACTAGCTATCTATTTTATGTTTGGTAGTGTCTATATGTCCATGCCACTCTCTCACTTTGTCACAGCTTACCCTTCCCCCTCCCCATATCTTCAAGTCCATTCTCTACTAGGTCTGTGTCTTTATTCCTGTCTTACCCCTAGGTTTTTCATGACTTTTTTTTTTTCTTAAATTCCATATACATGTGTTAGCATATGGTATTTGTCTTTCTTTTTCTGATTTACTTCACTCTGTATGACAGATTCCAGGTCCATCCACCTCATTACAAATAGCTCAATTTCATTTCTTTTTATGGCTGAGTAATATTCCATTGTATATATGTGCCACATCTTCTTTATCCATTCATCCGATGATGGACACTTAGGTTGTTTCCATCTCCTGGCTATTGTAACTAGAACTGTAGTGAATATTTTGGTACATGACTCTTTTTGATTTATGGTTTTCTCAGGATATATGCCCAGTAGTGGGGTTGCTGGGTCGTATGATAGTTATATTTGTAGTTTTTTAAGGACCCTCCATACTGTGCTCTATAGTGGCTCTACCAATTCACATTCCCACCAGCAGTGCAAGAGTGTTCCCTTTTCTCCACACCCTCTCCAGCATTTATTGTTTCTAGATTTTTTGATGATGGACATTCTGATCGGTGTGAGATGATATGCCACTGTAGTTTTGATTTGCATTTCTCAAATGATTAATGATGTTGAGCATTCTTTCATGTGTCTGTTGGCAATCTGTGTATCTTGTTAGGAGAAATGTTTATTTAGGTCTTCTGCCCATTTTTTGAATGGTTTTTTTTTTTTTTTTTTTGCTGTTGAGCTGCATGAGCTGCTTGTAAATTTTGGAGATTAATCCTTTGTCAGTTGCTTCATTTGCAAATATTTTCTCCCATTCTGAGGGTTGTCTTTTCGTCTTGTTTATGGTTTCCTTTGCTTTGCAAAAGATTTGCAGTTTCATTAGGTCCCATTTGTTTATTTTTGTTTTTATTTCCATTTCTCTAGGAGGTGGGTCAAAAAGGACCTTGTTGTGATTTACGTCATAGAGTGTTCTATATTTTTCTCTAAGAGTTTGATAGTGTCTGGCCTTACATTTAGGTCTTTAATCCACTTTGAGCTTATTTTCATGTATGGTGTCAGGAAGTGATCTAAGCTCATACTTTTACATGTCCCTGTCCAGTTTTCCCAGCACCACTTGTTGAAGAGGCTGTCCTTTCTCCACTGTACATTCCTGCCTCCTTTATCAAAGATAAGGTGACCATATGTGCGTGGGTTTATCTCTGGGCTTTCTATCCTGTTCCATTGATCTATATTTCTGTTTTTGAGCCAGTACCATACTGTCTTGATTACTGTAGCTTTATAGTAGAGTCTGAAGTCAGGAAGCCTGATTCCTCCAGCTCCATTTTTCGTTCTCAAGATTGCTTTGGCTATTCGGGGTCTTTTGTGTTTCCCTACAAATTGTGAAATTTTTTGTTCTAGTTCTGTGAAAAATGCCAGTGGTAGTTTGATAGAGATTGCATTGAATCTGTAGATTGCTTTGGATAGTAGAGTCATTTTGAAAATATTGATTCTTCCAATCCAAGAACATGGTGTATCTGCCCATCTATTTGTATCATCTTTAATTTCTTTCATCAGTGTCTTACAATTTTCTGCATACAGGTCTTTTGTCTCCTTAGGTAGGTTTATTCCTAGATATTTTATTCTTTTTGTTGCAATGGTAAATGGGAGTGTTTTCTTAATTTCACTTACAGATTTTTCATCATTAGTGTATAGAAATGCCAGACATTTCTGTGCATTAATTTTGTATCCTGCTACTTTACCAAGTTCATTGATTAGCTCTAGTAGTTTTCTGGTAGCATATTTAGGATTCTTTATTTATAGTATCATGTCATCTGCAAACAGTGACAGCTTTACTTCTTCTTTTCCAATTTGGATTCCTTTTATTTCCTTTTCTTCTGTGATTGCTCTGGCTAAAACTTCCAAAACTATGTTCAATAAGAGTGGTGAGAGTGGGCAACCTGGTCTTGTTCCTTATCTTAGTGGAAATGCTTTCATTTTTTCACCATTGAGGATGATGTTGCCTGTGGGTTTGTCATATATGGCCTTTATTATGTTGAGGAAAGTTTCCTCTATGCCTACATTCTGGAGGTTTTTTATCGTAAATCGGTGTTGAATTTTGTCAAAAGCTTTCTCTGCATCTATTGAGATGACCATATGGTTTTTCTCTTTCAATTTGTTAATATGGTGTATCACATTGATTGATTTGCATATATTGAAGAATCCTTGCATTCCTTTGAAAAACCCCACTTTATCGTGGTGTATTAACCCTTTAATGTGCTGTTGCATTCTGTTTGCTAGTATTTTGTTGAGGATTTTTGCATCTATGTTCATCAGTGATATTGGCCTGTAGCTTTCTTTCTTTGTGACATCCTTGTCTGGTTTTGGTGTCAAGGTGATGGTGGCCTCGTAGAATGAGTTTGGGAATGTTCCTCCCTCTGCTGTATTTTGGAAGAGTTTGAGAAGGATAGGTGTTAGCTCTTCTCTAAATGTTAGATAGAATTTGCCTGTGAAACCATCTGTTCCTAGACTTTTGTTTGTTGGAAGATTTTTAATCACAATTTCAATTTCAGTGCTTGTGATTGGTCTGTTCATACTTCCTATTTCTTCCTGATTCAGTCTTGGCATGTTGTTCATTTCTAAGAATTTGTCCATTTCTTCTGGTTTTCCATTTTTCTGGCATAGAGTTGTTTGTAGTAATTTCTCATGATCCTTTGTATTTCTGCAGTGTCAGTTGTTACCTCTCCTTTTTCATTTCTAATTCTATTGATTTGAGTCTTCTCCCTTTGTTTCTTGATGAGTCTGGCTAATGGCTTATCAATTTTGTTTATCTTCTCAAAGAACCAGCTTTTAGTTTTATTGATCTTTGCTATCATTTCCTTCATTTCTTTTTCATTTATTTCTCATCTGACCTTTATGATTTCTTTCCTTCTGCTCACTTTGTGCGTTTTTTGTTCTTCTTTCTCTAATTGCTTTAAGTGCAAGGTTAGGTTGTTTATTCGAGATGTTTCCTGTTTCTTAAGGTAGGATTGTATTGCTATAAACTTCCCTCTTAGAACTGCTTTTGCTGCATCCCATAGGTTTTGGTTCACCGTGTCTCCATTGTCATTTGTTTCTAGGTATTTTTTGATTTCCTCTTTGATTTGTTCAGTGATCACTTCATTATTAAGTAGTGGATTGTTTAGCCTCCATGTATTTGTGTTTCTTACAGATCTTTAACTGTAATTGATATCTACTCTTAGAGCGTTGTGGTCAGAAAAGACACATGATACGATTTCAATTTTCTTAAATTTCCCAAGGCTTGATTTGTGACCCAAGATATGATCTATTCTGGAGAATGTTCCATGAGCACTTGAGGAAAATGTCTATTCTGTTGTTTATGGATGGATCACCCTATAAATATCAATTATGTCCATATTGTTTAATGTATCATTTAAAGCTTGTGTTTCCTTATTTATTTTCATTTGGATGATCTGTCCATTGGTGAAAGTGGGGTGTCAAAGTCCCCTACTATGAATGTGTTACTGTCGATTCCCCCTTTTATGGCTGTTAGTATTTGCCTTATGTATTGAGGTGCTCCTATGTTGGGCATAAATATTTACAATTGTTATATCTTCTTCTTGGATTGATCCCTTTATCATTATGTAGTGTCCTTCTTTGTCTCTTCTAATAGTCTTTATTTTAAAGTCTATTTTGTCTGATATGAGAATTGCTACTTCAGGTTTCTTTTGGTTTCCATTTGCATGGAATATCTTTTTACATCCTCTCACTTTCAGTCTGTATGTGTCTCTAGGTCTTAAGTGGGTCTCTTGTAGACAGCATATACATGGGTGCTGTTTTTGTATCCATTCAGCCAGTCTGTGTCTTTTGGTGGGAGCATTTAATCCATTTGCATTTAAGGTTGTTATCGATATGTATGTTCCTATTCCCATTTTCCTTATTGTTTTGGGTTTGTTATTATAGGTCTTTTCCTTCTCTTGTGTTTCTTGCCTATAGAAGATCCTTTAGCATTTGTTGTAAAGCTGGTTTGGTTGTGCTGAACTATCTTGTCTTTTGCTTGTCTGTAAAGTTTTTAATTTCTCCATCAAATCAGAATGAGATCCCTGCTGGGTAGAGTAATCTTGGTTGTAGGTTTTTCTCCTTCATCACTTTAAATATGTCCTGCCAGTCCCTTTTGGCTTGCAGAGTTTCTGCTGAAAGATCAGCTGTTGACCTTATGGGGATTCCCTTGTGTGTTATTTGTTGTTTTTCCCTTGCTGCTTTTAATATGTTTTCTTTGTATTTAATTTTTGATAGTTTGATTAATATGTGTCTTGGCATGTTTCTCATTGCATTTATCCTGTATTGGACCCTCTGTGCTTCCTGTACTTGATTAACTATTTCCTTTCCCATATTAGGGAAGTTTTCAACTATAATCTCTTCAAATATTTTCTCAGTCTCTTACTTTTTCTCTTCTTCTTCTGGAACCCCTATAATTCGAATGTTGGTGCTTTTAATGTTGTCCCAGATGTCTCTGAGACTGTCCTCAGTTCTTTTCTTTCTTTTTTCTTTATTCTGCTCTGCAGTAGTTATTTCCACTATTTTATCTTCCAGGTCACTTACCCGTTCTTCTGCCTCAGTTATTCTGCTATTGATCCCTTCTAGAGTTTTTTTTTTTTTTTTTTTTTTTTTGCAGTACGTGGGCCTCTCACTGCTGTGGCCTCTCCCTCTGCAGAGCACAGGCTCCGGACACGCAGGCTCAGTGGCCATGGCTCATGGGCCCAGCCACTCCACGTCACGTGAGATCCTCCCGTACCGGGGCACGAACCCGCGTCCCCTGCATCGGCAGGCGTACTCCCAACCACTGTGCCACCAGGGAAGCCCATAGAGTATGTTTTATTTCATTTATTTTGTTGTTCATCCTTGCTTGTTTCATCTTTAGTTATTCTAGGTCCTTGTTAAATGTTTCTTGTATTTTCTCTATTCTATTTCTAAGATTCTGGATGTTTACTACCATTATTCTGAATTATTTTTCAGGTAGTCTGCCTATTTCCTTTTCATTTGTTAGGTCTGGTTTGTTTTTATCTTGCTCCTTCATCTGCTGTGTGTTTTTCTGTCTTCTCATTTTGCTTATCTTACTGTGTTTGGGTTCTCCTTTTTGCAGGCTGCAGGTTCATAGTTCCCATTGTTTTGGGTGTCTGTCCCCAGTGGCTAAAATTAGTTCAGTGGGTTATGTAGGCTTCCTGGTGGAGGGGACTAGTGCCTGTGTTCTGATGGATGAGGCTGGATCTTGTCTTTCTGGTGGGCATGTCCACGTCTAGTGATGTGTTTTGTGGTGTCTGTGGACTTATTATGATTTTAGGCAACCCCTCTGCTAATGGGTGGGTTTGTCTTCCTGTCTTGCTAGTTGTTTGGCATAGTGTGTCCAGCACTGTAGCTCGCTGGTCGTTGAGTGAACCTGGGTGCTGGTGTTGAGATGGAGATCTCTGGGAGATTTTCACCATTTGATATTATGTGGAGCTGGGAGGTCTCTTGTGGACCAGTGTCCTGAAGTTGGCTCTCCCTCCTTAGAGGCACAGCACTGACTCCTGGCTGCAGCACCAAGAGCCTTTCATCCACACGGCTCAGAATAAAAGGGAGAAAAAGTAGAAAGAAAGAAAAACGATCAAAGAAAAGAAAATAAAGTAAGGTAAAATAAAATAAAGTTATTAAAATAAAAAATAATTATTAAGAAAAAAAAATTTTAAGTAAAAAAAAAATGGACAGATAGAACCCTAGGACAAATGGTGAAAGCAAAGCTTTACAGACAAAATCTCTCAAAGATGCATACACATGCACACTCACAAAAAGAGGAAAAGGGGAAAAATAATAAATCTTGTTCTCAAAGTCCACTTCTCAATTTGGGTTGATTCATCATCTATTCAAGTATTCCACAGATGAAGGGTATATCAAGTGGATTTTGGAGATCTAATCCTCTGCTCTGAGGCTGCTGGGAGAGATTTCCCTTTCTCTTCTTTGCTCACACAGCTCCCACGGGTTCAGTTTCGGATTTGGCCCCACCTCTGCATGTAGTTCACCAGAGGGCATCTGTTCTTCGCTCAGATAGGACAGGGTTAAATGGGGCCGCTGATTTGGAGGCTCTGGCTCACTCAGGCCGGGGGGAGGGAGGGGTACGGAGTGCGTGGCAAGCCTGTTGTGGCAGAGGCCGTCATGACATTGCACCAGCCTGAGGCGTGCCATGCGTTCTCCCGGGGAAGTTGTCCCTGGATCCCGGGACTCTGGCAGTGGCCTAAACACTTACTTTTAACACCACTATTGGCAAACATCTCTAAGGAATGTTGAAATTGTGTATTAATACTAGAAAAGACTAAAATTCAAAATAAATATCGTACTTGAGCAGTAAAATTTTACTTAATTAATAAAATTTTATTTAAGAGAAGAAGAAAATACCGCTTTACATTGTATCAGAGACTTAAAATCAATATAAGATAAAATATAAATGACTTGATTATTTAAAATAGAGTAAACAATGTCTAAAGCACCATCCAGCATGAAACTTGCTAGTGAGAACCGCAGAGCCACCAGATAGGATTGATGCAAGTGAGTAATTCTTTCCCCAGTTTTACATGAACTTTAATTTTGAATAAGTCTAATCAAAGTTTATTCTTCCCATAACTTTCTAAGTTTCTAGAAACACAAGAAGGTAATCCAAGTGTGAGATAAAAGAGCACTAAGAAGTGAAGGTTTTAGTAAATTAGTCATTGACTTTGCTTAATTATAAAGGATTCTAAAAAGAAAAGCTAATAAAATAAGCATAAAGTCAATGGCTACTTAATTAAAAAATTCTACAAGAGTTTTAACTCTTTGTATAGAGTATTTTCTCAGGTTTTCACATGATGAAAGCAGTAATAGTTCTTTGTTCTGGGCCTTTAAGCATTGATTGCCAAGTGTTAAACTGACTAAGGGAGCTGTTTCTGGGTTGCAGTAAAGAGGCAAAGAATAAGTAGGCTATTAACAGACATTCTCTGGAGCATACCTCATTCTAGGCAAATTCAACCTACATCAGAAAAATGTTCAACCACGGGGAAACCAGCAAGAAAAACACATATCAAAACACAGTACTCTGAGTTTACAGAGAATGAATGCACTACCACTATAAACAGTGATGTGATGGATCTCACAAGCATAATATTGAGACAAACAAACTCAGAAGAGTACATTTTGTTTTGAACAGATATGCAGCCATATTTTCAGTAAAAACACGTGAAAGAATGTTCACAGCAGCACAATTCATAAGAATCAAAATCTGGAATCAACCAAATGTCCATCAACATTAGAAGAGATAAACTGTGCTATATCCATTCAATAAAATATTACATAATAATGATAATGAATAATTACTGCTAGATATATAATATCAAATGAAAGAAGCCAGACACAAAAGCATATACCCTGCATGATTTTATTTATACATAGTTCAAAAAGGTCACAAAACTGTGCAAGGGTATATTACTAACAGTGTTCTCTTTCTTTGTCTGAGTACTGGTTACATGAGTGGATTTACTTCCTGAAAATTTGTAAAACTAAACTCTGATGACGAGTGCACTTTTATGTTTATTTTTTAAGTTTACCTAAAAAATTACACAAATATATAATATGCTTCCTTTTTAGCATAATTTTAACTTGTAAAGAGATGTCTTTTCACAAAGCCAAATATGTGTTACACATAAAGGTTTGAAAATACAAATTAATTCAACTTGGACATCTTTTGTGGTTAGAAGAAAATTATTATTCACTTGGCTTCTGAGATTTTTTTCAAAGATGAGGACAAAATAGCTACAGACAAAGAAATAATTAGAATATTGGTTGTATAATTCATCAGAAAAATATCTAACGAATATTTGAGGTTGTTCTTTTATTGACATAATTTGAATTCTATTATTGAATGTTATATTGTAAAATCCTAATTATTGACTGTTTGTCTTGTGCCTTACAGTGCAATGAGGATCACAAATATTATATAATTTCTCTTAACATCTCTATGACATAATTTAAGTAAGTGTTGGGGCAAATATTGTAATTAGGTTCTGTCTGATACTGAAATCAGTGCTATATGTGCACTAGACTGCAATTTCTCTGAGAGTGGATATGCATCTTACTCAATATTTTGGCTGCTTCTACTACTTTCTTGGTTGGTAACAGGTAATATATATCTACTAAAAGCCTACTAAAAGAATGGATGTACTAAATGATAAAAACATGACAACTTTGAGGTAATCCCTTTACACAAGGATATAAAATTACAGGATCTCCAGAATTTCCAATCGAAAGGGTTTCAATGGTCTTGGATAAGAAATGATTGTTTATTCTATCATAAGCAGCATCATTAATGACTGATAAGTTTAGAAAGGGTTGAGGTTTACAGAGATGCTGTGTTTAGGAATAATATTGAGGAATCAAGCCAGTAAACATTAGCACTGATTAAATTCACCTCTCAGAGTAATCATAGTTTTCACAGTCTTACCTAACCTTTTTTATTTATAAGCCCATTGAGAGAAGGAACATCACTCACTAGTTTATTTTGTATGCAAAGCTACTAGTTAGTTTATGTTCTTGCACATATATATATATATATATATATATATATATATATATATATATATGGTCATTTATCTATATATCTATATGTATAGATATAGACATGTGGATATAGATGTATTGATATATATGGAGAGATATTTGATTGAATGGAAGTCAACATTTTCATTTTCCTCCTTTAAAACAAAGGATGCATTTCTAATTTTATAGTACAAAGATATGAACACAAATCACAAGACACTGAATTCACCTTAAACACTTCGTTTTACTTAGAAAATAGAGCAGGAAATTCATTAATAGTTTCCTGAAGTCAGATTGTTCTAAAGGCACGGAATCACTGCATTTCTAGGAGCATGAGGAATAATTATTCTACCTTTACAAATATGTTAGTCTCAACAACTTTCACAAAACCTTTGTGAGGAAATGGTGTAGACACTATATTAGTTACTTGCATTTGAAAATTTGCTAAAACTGCTAGAACAATTTATGAGTAATGGTGGAAATGCTGCAGTGCCTTGAGCCATCACTCTCTTGTCCTTCAGAGTACAGGTCAGGTACCCCACTTTACCAGGATATCATGACCATCAGCTGCCAGGTGTTTTCAACTGCACTGAGAGCACCTGGGCTTCATAGTAATAGATGTTCTCCACATGAACTTCACCTTGCAGAATCTGTGTTCTAAATTCTTGAATCTGCAAGTGAAGTATTGATGAAATCCTCCATGGCTGAACATTTCTCTGCATATATGAAATGAATAGAAAATTTTCTGAGTTCCTTTGTTTTCTCTACGATACTTTGTAAACAACATGCAATTGGAAGCAACACCTTTGAAAAGAGACATCTAGTGATGCAATGTTACATACTAGTTTACTTTCTTGGGTCAAGTCACTTTTGTTTCAGTCAAGAGATGCCAATAAGTATTCCAATTTGAAACAGCATGTGATTAGTGGTGCTCGATAAAATCTTTTTAATTTTCCCATGAAAACACGTGAAGACAACAAAAATCAGAATGCTTCAAAAATTATGAAGTGTTTTCTGTTAAGTAACTTATTTGTTGGAAATAATATTTAGTTTTATTGTGAGAGTGTGATGACTTGAATCACGAAATAAAAGTATTTTTCAGGACAGAGCCTTGAACGTTCTAGTTAACAAAATTGTATAATGCTATGTTGCAGTTAGAGGCAAAAGATAAAGCTCACTTTAGATATCTTCTAAAGAAAGAATTAACTTATTCCATATATTTTGGACACAGGTATTTGCATTTCTTTGTTGTTGCTGTATCATAGTGATATCCAGTGGGGCTCTGAAAATATCAGTAATAAATATCGTTGTTTGACATTTTATATAACCAATGGAAGTACTTTCTGTTTTCTTCCCAAGACTACATGTTTAAACTCCCATGAGAAGTTTGAGAAATTACACTTTCCTCCAATTCAGACTGAAAATGCCAAGAGACTATATCAGTTGTCAACTGAAAGCAGCAGCATTATTTATTCTCAAAACAGTCAGAGTTCATGAATGATATCTGAAAAATGCAAATCAGTGAAAATGGAGTTAAGAAAATTGTATAAAAATTGATATTTGTCTTTAAAATGTGGGCATATCTCTACTGGCCTCAGCACCATTTAGAGGGAGTGTCCAGCAGTGGCTTAGACTGTAAGTTTTGGAGATAATGCAGCTGTGTTCAAATCTTGAGTCTCTTTCCAATTGATGAGTTATGTGATTTATAATCCCCAATTTTATCATATACATAATAAAAATATTTAAAATTTCTACTAAATAAGAAATATGTGGGATAATTGGTGTAAAGCACTTAGTTAAATGCATATAGTAAGCACACAATAAGTGTTAGCTACTATTATTACTATTAGTAATAGTAGAATCATGACAAAACTCTAATACATAATATTGAATTTATTTAGGGTTTTACAAGAATTTTCAGTTGTGATTTATAATCATTCTATATCAAATGGCTGTTTTTCCCCTCTGTTACATTTCTCAATCATTGGACACCACTCTTCAATTAAGAAATACTTCAAGTATTATATTACTTAAAAGATTATTTTTGTTTGTAACAAAAAATATAAAATAATTTTTCACTAAATCAAAAATTTTAAAAATAAAATTTGAATTGAACATAGTTTTTTTTTTTTTCCCTCTGGAATTTGAAGGTGGTGGGTTGTCATAAATTCTCAAAGGAAGACTAACCCTGCACATAAATTTGTTCTGCTTGAGTCTTCTCCCAGGCGTCATAAATTCAGTGTCTTCAAGATTTTTGCACAGAGGACATAGACAGTTTTTCATTTTCCCTAAGATGAGTTATCTCATACTTCTTAAAAAAGAAGCATAATAATAATTCCTAGGAACTAGACAGATGGAAAACCATTCTCCCTGTAAGTCAGTATGGGAAGGAAGACAGAAGAACATGAGCAATAGCTTTTATACCTTGATGCTTGGGGAAAAGTGTACAAAATTTCTATTTTGTTCAAAGGATAGAATTATGCCTCTTACAGCTTTTGAAAAATAATATCTGAAATAAACATCTGATATTTAAAAAATCTTGATATACTTAGTTAAGACACTAATAGCAGAGGATGTTGCTCACATTATTCCTATATTTCAGACTCTGGCACTCTCTATTCTAAAAGATGCTCAGATGTCTTTCATATAAATTTCCATAGAAGCATTTAAAAAATTCTTATCTGCACTTCATGATAAATCTGCCTTCAAGAAAGCAGCAGGACTTCAGAAAGATTTGCTTATTCACTCTTCTATCTTTGTGAAGCATCATCCTTCACGAGAAGAATACTACTTATCCTTCATTTAGAAAACTATATTGTACATATCATTTTCTCAAAAAAAAAAAAGGAGAGGAAAGAAGGAAAGAAGGGGAAAGATCTGGCAAAACTAAAGAAATACGTTATTATTTGCCTTTAATTAAATGTTATTCACTAAATAAAATGATCTTAAAATAACTAATGTGGCCTATTGTAAGGTGGCAGTTAATAATGTTAGAAGGTATGTTTGCATTGTACAGTAAGTCTGGACTGATAAGCCTGAGTTGGATCTTGTATTTATTAACTGTAACAGTGGAAAAGTTATTTAAACTCCCTAAGCTTCATTTGTTTCATAAGCAAATCAGAGTTAATATGTACTGCCAAGTGTTTTGGTAAAAATTAAATTATACTGTTAAGTGAAAACTGTATTGTAGGTGGCCAATAAACTGTAGCTATAATCTACAGTTTTATAATTACAGTTTTGATCATAGTTTTAATATCTTTTTAAACAAACAAAATGCTTTCTTATTGAATTTTCATGCTCTCCTGAAAGATTGATTACCAAAGTATTATATTATTTCAGTTGTATTTGTTATTAAAAAGTGAAATTGAGAGTTTCTGTTTTCATAACTCCCTTCTTCCATTTAGATACAATAACTCTAGAAATAGTTCATTATTATGTACATAACTCAGTGATTTAGTATGCATCTAGTTTTTGCCATATTGCTGATTGAGACACTGAGACACAGAAATGTGATATTTTGATATGAGTTTTGTTTTCTTTTGCCTAAATTATTCCCAGACCTCGTTAAATGAGTAAAAATAAATATTTACTTGTACAATTCACTATAAAACTATTCAATGAAGATAGTGATTTATCATTGATTTGGAAATATACAATGATAAATATTTTAGGCAGGAGTCTGAAACAGAAGAAAAAATGAAAATAATTCTCAAATAACCCCAAATCAGCTCTATCTCAGTCAGTCAAAGGCTGAATAAAATTACTGCTTATTGTGGAAGAGACACTTGAATATTATAAATGCAGAAAACATAAAAATCTGTATCAAGACCATGCTATGCAAAAGAGGACAGTGAAATAAAAGAAAGTAACAACTGAACACTGGGATAATGCCTTAAAAAGTGAAGGTAGGTCAAACCAACCTGCAAAGTGAGAACATTAAAAGTATGTGTGTGTATGTATGTGTGTGTGTATATATATATATGTTTATAAGATATAAATATATTTTTCAGGTAGAACAATTAATTGGAATTGTTGTTCTGCCCTATTCTATTTTTTAATTGATTTACTTGTAGCTTGTTTTCTTGCTTTAATGAATTTAAATCTCCCTTTTAGATGGAAGAGCAGTAGAAGGAGACAGGGATACCAGTTTAAAGGGTCCAACAGGTGTTCTGATTCTGAGACAAGGTTAACTAGATGCATTTCTCTCTATTCCTCTTGCTAAGTACAGATAATAACCCTGACTATCATGTAGAGAGCAAACATAAGAAGCCTTTGAAATTTGTTAAGAGGGTAGATCTCATGTTAAATGGTCTTACCACAATAAAAAATTTTTTTCAAAAATTAAAAATAAATTTTCAAAAAGAAAAATACGTCTTTCTCTAGAAAAGGACTAGGAAGAGGGCAGATTAGCAAGACACAAACCTTTTGGACAATAACCATCCTACTTCAGCCTCGGATAAACCAGTGACTCCACGTTTACACTCTTCAGCAAAGGCCCTTACTCGTTACTGGGGTGATGATAAAAGTCAGATAAACCCAACGGGGGACTTAGGACTTTATTTCCGTCAGGCAGGAAAGAGGCTGCCCCACACAATGCTGTGGAAGCCATATGGAAGCAGTAACAAGCTGCCCTCTTCCACCGTCACCCGGCACTACTGAGGCACCCTCCCCACTCACTGAAATGCCCTCTGTTGACATGTCAGAGGACATTTCAGTGTCTCTGAGAGGGGACCTTTGACTTTTATTCCCACAAAGTAGTAATGAAGCAACATCTTCTTTACCCTACCAGTGTGGTGCCAGTAAAGGCCTGCTAAGACGGAAGATTTAAATATGATGCAGAGTCTCATAACATAGTACCCAAAATATCCAGGATATAATTGAAAAACACTTATCTTAGCAAGAACAAGGAAACCTCAACTTGAATGATGAAAGATAATAGACAACAATGAGATAACAGAGATGTTGGACATTAAAGCAGGCATCATAAAAACAGTTCATCTAGCAAATTTAGATACACTTAAAACAAATTTAAAAATAAAGTCTCAATAATGAAATAGAATGTTCCTGGAAAAAATATAACTAAGAATCTAGTAGAAATTTAAAATTAAAAAGGACAATAACCAAATTAAAAAATTCATAGGATTGACTCAGTATCTGAATAAGATGATAGAAGAATCATTAAACTTGAAAGCAGAACATTAAAAATCATACAGTCTTAACAACAGAAAGGAAACAAATGAACAAAACTTGAGGGACCTGTGAGACTATAGCAAAAGATCTAACATTTGTGTCAACTAAGCTCCAGAAGGAGAAGAGTAAGAGTGTAAGGCTCATAAAATATTTGAAGTAAATTAAAAATGGCTAGAAATTTGCCAAATTTGACAAAAGACATAAACTTACAGATTGAAGAAGTTGAGGGAATCCAAAGCAAGGTAAACCAAAAGAAATTCATGCTAAGTGCAATAATGAAGCAGGGAACATCTTTACATACCTTGAAGTCATCTAAAGGAAAATAAGGTAATACAAATCTGTATCCATAAATTTGTTAACAAATGAAATGGAAGATTTAACAGTAAAGGTAGTTCTCCCCAAAATGATGTATTTTAACAGAATTCCAATTAAAATCTCAGAATATTTGTATATACAGGCAAGCTTATTCTAAATTTATAAGAAAATGCAAAGGAACTAAAAAGGCTAAAACAATTTTGCAAGAGAATAAAGCAGAATTAATCAACAAACCTAATTTTAAGACTTATTAAATGGCTATGATAATCAGTACTCTTCGGTATTATCAAAAGGGTTGATGTGTAGATCAGTGGAAGAGAGTAGAGAAACCAGACCATGGAATGATATTTAGCAATAAAAAGGAACAAACTATTGGAACATACAACAGCTTATATAGATCTCAAAGTTATAATGCTCAGTTCGTTCACTTAAGGCCAATCTGCAAAGGTCACATACTATATAGGGATGAAAACAGATTCCTGGTTGCCAAGGGTTAGGTATGGTGGGTTGGAATGGGATGGGTGTGACTATACACGAGGAGCATAAAAGATTTTTGAGGTGATGAAATAGTTCTGTCTCATAATATAGAAATATCCTGAATATTTATGTACACGTGATAAAATTGTATAAAACCATATACACACATTTCACCAATGACAATTTCCTGGTTTTGATGTACTATGGTTATGTAAGATGTAACCAGTGAGGGAAATTTTGGGGTACATATACATGGGACCTCTCTGTGCTATTGCCACAACTTCATACTAATCTATAATTTTCTCAAAGTAAAAAAGTAAGAAAATTTTTCTTCTCACAAAATATTGTTTTTTTCAATGCTTTAGATAATTTTTTTTTAAGTTTTGAGATTTTCTAAGGTTTAAAGATACATTTTCTTCACTGAATGGTAAATTTCTTCACTGAAGGGTAAATCTCTTATTACCCTCCAGTCAGAATTTGATATTGTGAGTTAAGAACCAAGGTTCTACATTTGTGTTTGAATTAAGAAGAAAACATTGTCATTATTCTCACTCAACCTTGCACATTTAGTAAAGACTTTGGGGGTTTACGTCTTAAATACAAATTTCACAAAATAAGACACCTGGAAAAAAAAGTCACTGGTTTCTTTTTAAGTTTATTTTGATCTGAGATGATACCCCAATAATTTAAAATGCACTGACACTTGTTTTATGGCCAAGTACTTGTAGAGAATGTCCATTTTGCATTAATATAGTGTAGTGTTATATAATTACCAATTGGTCAAGGTGTTTGGTAGTGTTGTTCAGATTACCTGTGTCTCTATCATTGTTTTATTTATTTATATTCTTTTGTCTAGTTGTTTTTTCAAATGTTGAGAAAGGAGTTTTACATTTTTCTAATATAATTTTTGAATTGTCTATTACTCCCTTTAATTCTGTGAATTCTTATTTCATGCAGTTTGAAAGTCTATTATTATAAAAAATAATGTTACAATTATTCTATCTTCCTAAAGAATTATTCCTCTTTATTTTTGGTAATAATCTTTCTCTTGAAGTCTATATTATGTCATATTAATATTGACACTCCTGCTTTTTCATGATTTCCATGTTCCTGGAAAGTCTTTTGCCATCTATTTACATTCAACCAATCTGTAGGTGAATATTTAAAGTCCATATTTTGAGGATAACTTATAATTGAGTCTTACATTTTTATATTCCAGGAATCTCTGACTTTTAATTGAAATGTTTACTCTATTAATGTTTAATGTATTTATTGATATGTTTGGGTTTATAATTACCACTTTAAAAAAATTATTTTCTCATTATTCCCTTTCCGTTTTGTTTTTCTAGTCTTTTTCCCCTGCTTTCTTTTGGATTATTTCTAAGCAATGCATTGAATAAATTTGTCTCTGTTTTAATTCAGTATGATAATTTATAATAAAGTTGAATACCACTGATTTCAAATAGGGTTAAGTTTACTCATCCATTCTTTTTGAATGCATTTCACATGTTTTTATATTCCCAGAATTATATGGGGATAATTTATAAGATGCTGCATTTCACTGAAATACAAACATTGTTCAGTTTTTCATTAAATTTCCCCAAATGCCTCTTTCTAATAGCATATCACCTGTCTGTCTTCTTTGAAATTCTTAATACTTGATTTACTGGCAAAAGCTGTGTAAGTTAGGATTTGGGGCTCTCTTCCCACACCAATTGGATTCAAATTCTGGCTCTGTAACTAGCTTTAAGCATGTTACTAATATTACTTGGCATTTTAATTGTCTCAGTTCCCTTCTCTGATTTACAGACCAGAGTATAGTTGCATAAAACTTAATCCATTCAAGATTTAAGAAGAAAGCAATCCATTTTAGGGATTAAGTGATATACAGAAGTGTTCAAGAACCGGAGAACTTAGTTTGAATAATCAGGAAAGACTCCCAAGACATACTGTAAAGCTGGCTTGGCAAGGGAACTGACAGTTCTGCTGAGCTAAGAACCATGCTACATCTTTCACAACTAAGAAAGCTTTAAATCAGGAAGCAGCCATTGTGGATACTTGGCAACATTGAATGCAGGGACTCTTTGGACACTAGAGCCACTATTATAGCTTTTTCAGAAGGAAAACAAAACACCTTGCTCAAAGATTTCAAGAGAGCTATGCAGTTGCCACTTTAAAGGGGTCACTTTTAACTTCCTTGACTCACAAGGCTATGTGTGCTTGGTATAAGCTGGGTTACATGCAAAGTCTAATGTAAGGAAATCTTTACAATGTATACTTTATATTTCCAGACTTGAGTTTATAAGGATTCAAGCTAAAATAAAGGGATAAAGAGAGGTTGAAGAGTCAATTTGCCGTATCTCTTTCTTATGTAAACTGGCCATAATACTAGTACCTACCTCGTAGGGTTAGTTGTTAAATGACATTAAATGCCCTAATGCATGTAACATATGTGGTACATTCCCTGGCACATAGTTGTTGATGGGGTGTTTTCCTTCTAGATTCAAGAGATGGTACCTTTCTTATTTCTTCTGGGCTAAACAAAATTTTGGTAGGAGAAAAATGGTACTGTTAAAACTTTAAATATAAAGATACATTATTACCTAAAATAAATATTATATTAAAAAATTCAAGTAAATTAGTTGTGGGCTTAATTTGGGGGATAGAAACATAATTTATCAATATAGTTTTTACTCTGGAAGATGTTTGGTTGAGATTTTCATCTCATTACAGAGGTATAAAGAATAAAAGATTGTAATGATTTTTAATACAATACTTTGACAATCAAATCATTAAAAGATATAGAAAGCAATAAATATTTAGTGAGATTTTATAATATCATTGTATGATCAGGATGCCCTGAATGCATATTTATAGGATGCAGAGTGTTCCCATAAAGAAACAATCAGAATTAATTTACTATTTGTTCATCTATTTACTAATAAACGTGACTTTTGTTTGACCTTGAATAGAAGGACTCTCAATTTTATGTGATACATGTAGTTTCTATTTGCTTTTAAATAGACTATAAAACACTCTAAACTATCAAATTAGCTTTGACCTTTTAGGTGTAGAAATGAATGTATATGACATTACATATTAAGGCATCTTTGCAAATCATATTTATATTCCATGATACACGTATTTTTGGTAAAAATATGAATAGAAATTATATATTCAGCTTTATCTGCACACTATTTAAAGATTCAAATTAAGTATTAAGAGTAAACCTAATGTAAGTATATTAATCTCATTAAAGTCTTGAAATGTGTGCACCTACAGTTTGATTTAATTTTAATTGATTTTTGTGCTGACTCTGATGACTTCCAATAAAAAAATTGTTGTATTCACCAAAATGATTTATGATGGCAGATTTCTCTGTTGTATAAATAATATCTAAAGAATTAGTTGTTAATGTGGTAGCTTATTTCATTAAAACAACAAATAAATCAATTTAAATCATGTTTATATATTAGTTGAAAAGAAAGAACTAGTATTCTAAAGTTTTTACCCCTACCCATAAAATTATATATGAGTGCAAAATCAAGAATCAACTAATATACAATCAAGCAAAATATCATGAATGAGAATTAGCCCAAAAATGGACAGATTTTAGACTACTCAGTACTTTGGATATTAAAGTTATCTGAAATGTGTGTATATACATTCCTATGAGTGGATGTTTAAGAACAGAAAATTAGAATAACAAGTGAGCAGTCAATAAGCATATTTGAAAAAGAACAAAATATTCTTAAATAAAAAATACAAATGTTGAAAAAATACTTAAAATATGAATTAAATAACATGGTAGATATAGTTGAAAGAGAATGATTCACTTGAAAGAAAATTCTAAAGAATTTACTCGAAGTGTATATACTTTTTGTCTCTACCTGTTAAGTGGGACAGAAATCATAGTAACTAATATTTGTTAAATGTATAGGATTCACACAGATGTCATTCGGATCTATTTTTGTCTGTTTGTGAGAAAGGAGTTAAACTATACTTTAGATACACTGCATTCCAGACAGAGGAGAAAATATAAAGGAACTATGCATTATAAATTTACAGAAATGTCACCATTTTTTCAGAGATGAGTACAGAGATCCTAGACATAAGTGGTCACAGCATTGCCTTCAGTAGCTTGTAGATAAACTCCATTTTCTTCCCTTTTGGAATTATTCTTAAAGTATTAGAAACTGAGCATGAACATCATTTTTTTTCCTATTCCCAGGAAGATAAGCAGGATTCTTTCACTTAAGACAAAGTTCAAATGCAGATGAATTTCTGTGGCGTTTTCACATGTCAAGAAAACCTGTTAGTTAGTCAGGGAGACCACCAGGTTTTAAAATAATAGGCGTATATGCATATGCTCACTCATTTACTTTGCCTACCAGGAACTGCCAGATACACTTTAAATAAGTTGACAGTTATTGTTAAACCCAAACATATATTGAGACTCACAAAAACACAGAGCTGTTAAAGGAGAAATTATTTTATAGAAGGAGGTGCTTGGTGGAATAAAATAGAGGTTAGGTTTAAGAGAATTAATTTGGATAAGGAGACTATCACAAGATCCAGGATCCTATTGTTAGTAAATGTGTCAGCTTTCCAGAGTTAAAGGTCATGAATACTACTTGTTATCTTTCTCACATGTATTTTGTGAAGGAAGTGCATATCTCACCTTCATTTAGAGATTGTAGCAGCTTTAATATTTAGCAGGAGCTGTTGTCTGGCTTTCTGACAACCAAAAAAAAAAAAAATCGCTCATTTGTTTTTCCCTCTTCTTTCCTTTCTGGTAAAGAGCCAACACAGACCTGTCACTAATCTACAGTAGTCAAATTTTAGTACAAATATTTCCTTTTGTCAACACATATTATTCTGCAGTATGTTCTACTAAGAAATGAAAGTTATCTGACTGCAGGGACTGTGCTTTTCTATTTATTATGTTCAGGACCTGAAATAAATACCAAATAGGAATACTGAAGATTATGGTAATGATGCCTGGAAAGTTCTTAGAATACTCAAATGAAATGCATTAGTGGACTACAAAATAGTTAATTGAAGTCATCATCATTACAATAGTTGATTCCTTTGATGTATTGCCTCTGGGCATGATTAATGATTTAACAGTATTGGTCTTATATCCTGAGATGTGAAAAATGTCTAACCATTTGTTCAATAGTATAAGGATTATTTAGAATAAAAAAAAACTAGGAAAATGCTGTCTACATATAAATTAGCCTGACATTTATTTTCCAATCATAATAGCATTTCTCATTTCTAAAGAATACATATATAAAGAAGAAAAATGTGTGCATTTTTATTTTTAAAAATGCAATTTAAGAGCTGAGAAGAGAGAGTAGTTTTACCAGAAAAACACAGATTTAAGTCTCAGAAGGCCTATGTTCTTGCTGCAGGTCCTTTACTTCCTTGATGGTGATTTTTAGAAGGTTACAATATCTGTCTGGGTCTAGACCCACCCTCTTTTAAATAATGACCTCTAAGTTTGCTTCCAACTCTAACCTTCTATATTGTTAAAGTAATACAACATAAAAAGTACCACCACAATATTGAGCTAAATTAATATAATCCAGGGTATTTATTTCAAGGAACATTATAACATTCTCAGGAAAAATTAACTTCAATGTTATTCCTAAACATTGTTCAAAATTTTAGAAAGGTTTTAGGATACAAACATCAAACTAATTAAAATAGTGACTAAGAAAATAAGAAATCTCCAGTGTTTGAACATTAAATACACACATTTCATTTCTCATAATATTAATAACTAACATTTATTGAGCATCTACTATGTGCCAGGCATTATTCACATTAAGTGTGTGCTATTATTACACCCAGTTTACAGAAGAAAAACTGAGGTGCACAGAGCTTAAGTAAATTTTCCAAGTTCAAATGCCAGTAAGTGAAGGTCAAAATCAAAATCCAGACAGTCAAGCTACAGAACCCACACTTTTAACCTTTTAACTACAGTATTTTTCTCATGTGTGTCTTCCTGTGTTCTCCTCACATGATCAAAAGCCAGGTAGCACAAGTACTCATTGATCATCACTTTATATCAGTTAACCAGAAAAAGAAATTTATTTGTTTGAATTTTGCTCAAGGCAGACTATTAATGGTTTATGCCACCTCCTCAAAGGAATAGTACTTATACAAACTGATTGTTAAGTACTAATGCTGAAAAATCTATTCAGTATTTAACTTATTAACGAACATATAGTAGACAAAATATTGAGATCATTTTCCTTTAAATAAGAATTAATCTTACATAGGTCTTTGATATTTGCTCTGTAAAAATTTTCATTTTAAAGATATACATTAGCTGCAAAGGACTGATAAATCTGAGAGAATGCAGCTTCATTTAGAATCAAATTAGTTATTCCCTTATGCCTGGGCCTTAGCATCCATGAAGATGATAGTATTCTACTCCGAACTTCATCAATGGTTAAGAAGTTTGAATCTGTTAACTAGAGGAAGTTTCCCATTTGGAAGGAGTTATTCCATTTAAGCTTGCTCTCAGTTTAGCAAGGCAATTCTGACTTCTAGAAGGTATTTGCATGCATATATTCATGACTAAAAGGAGTTTACTTGGAAATTATACAGTATTATTTCCATTTTTATTCCTAAAGTCTAGGAATTTCTAGATTCAAGAATGCCAGTACAAAGATTTAAAGGTGCCTACCTAGATTAATATATGTGTATAGTGGGATTTTTAAAACTTGATCCTAGCACATTTGATTTTTAATATTTCATTACAATTAAGAATGTCAAATTTATTTTATCTTCTTTCAAATGAAAATATGGGTTTCTCAAAGGTGTTAGGGCATTTGTAATGTACTTCCTAGAGATCATATTTTTGTGTTTACATTAGCTATTAAAGAGATTCCTTATCTTACAGAATGCATTTAAAAAAATGTGGTAAGGTGGAAAAATTAATTAAAATTGCTCAGTTTTTGTAACCAAATCAAAGTTACAAAGTAAAGTGAAAAATAAATTTAGTAAATTTTAAAAATATATTTAATAATAATATTATAAATAATTGTTAAATATTAAATACCTAGGAGAAAAAAAATCATTTTCTTCATGTAAGAGATAAGTTTAGATCTACATAATTGTGAGAATTGAAGTAGGAATATATTGTTGGCCTCCTTCATAAACCAGGCAACAGGATGTGGAATGTTACAAAAATTAAATGCTATATTTTGTTATAATACTTATCAAGGACCAGACATCAGTTAAGAGAAAACAGTCTTAGAAAACAACTAAAAAAAAGTAGTACTAGGCTTTGGAAGAACTTCTTGACAATATAGAAATATCTGTCAAATTATTGAAATTAGTTAACAAACGGTGAAGTAACTTCAGAATTTTTCAAGTCTCTCTCTGCTAGTAATAACACATATGATTTCACTGTAGAGGCACAAAAGGCAAAAAGCATTTTTATGTGTCTATTGGCCTTTCATTTAGTTTTCCATTTGGAATAGAATAGTCTTTACAAGTTCATATGAAGTCATGTCTTTGGACCAGAAAAATTACCAGGCAAAGTGATATTTAATTAAGCCTGGTTTTAAAAGTCTGTACTTTGGTATAGTCATATTACATAGATCAATATTTTATTTTCTTCAAATCAGTAGTTCAAAATCTTCTCTCATTATATGTAATTTATTCCTTTTTTCTTGCATCTCTTGAAAATTCTTGGCCATTTCAGTATTCAAAGTACAAAGTCAAATTATTTTTTGAATATTTTACCTACTTTAAATAACTCATCAAGTGTATAAATAGTAATATATTTAAAATAAATTTATTTTCCCCATATGTATAGCAATATTAAAGAAACAAATTCATAGAGTATAATATACAAGACAGAGATACAATCATACACCTTTACTGTTAATCAATGAAAAGTATGTCTTTCATGTACACCATTATAATCCAATTTATGAAATCATTTCCTTTAAAGAACACACAGTCTGGAAAAAGTTTTAGATGAGCCTAACCTTTTGTTAACATAATTTGATAAATGTCTTGATTGAGGTTGCAAAGAGGGAATGAAATATATTAGATAACAAAATTATGTAAGATATCAATTCACAATAATTGCATGCCAAAATCTTAAATAAGTAAGTTTTTAAAGCAAAAAGCTAATACATTCATCAAAAAAAGAAATAAGTGGTTATGAAAATATTAAAATTTAAAACAAAGTCCGAAGGATTTCAATTTTATTTCACCACCTATTAGCTGTGAAACCTAGGCAAATTGTCTAACCTCAGGCCCCAATGTATATCTTCACCTGTTAAAAAAATAAGAAAATAAAACCTACTACTCAGAGAGCCTTTAAGGACTAATACCTGTATATAATAAACACAGCTCAGTAAATGACTTGCTATAGATCATATGAGAAAGTTTCCTTCCCGTACTTTTCTGATTATCTATGCCTCTCCTCCTCCAAATGCAAAAGTGTATCAAAGAAAATCAAGGGGTGTGTGCGTGTGTATGTGTGTGTGTGTGCATGTTCAGAGATAATATTTTTAGACCTTGTGATGCTGGCAGGTAGTCTTTTATATTCAACAGTGAATTATCTGAACGTGTTAGACATTTTAACAAGTGAGTTTGTACAGGTATATATCCCAATTAACAGTATATCATGCAGGAACTTTCTTCATATTCAGTCAAATCCCCTAAGAAGTATGGAAAGGAAATTGATATAAATTGTACTTCTGGCTTTCCAAAATGTAATAAAAGACTCTAATGAATACATGCCACAGAGATTCACAATATAATAAGAGTGTTTCCAGGAACAATACACAATAAGAGGTAACTAAAGTAAATTTGCACACGAGTTTAACAATTCTCTTATGTGTTTAATCCTACTAAATTTAATATCATTACAAATATATTATTCAAACAGTGAAGCATTTGGATTCCCTTATCTAATTCTCCCACGATTCCTGAACTACATTTGTAAGTACTGGACATTTCTCTGTTTTTCTGTAATTCATTTATGATGTAATATAGTTCTTTAAAATTTCAGAGGCTGAGAAGTTTTGAAACTAAAGGTAGCAGGGGTTTGGGTGGAACTAGCTCAAGGGAAGAAACAAACTTGGTTTAAAATGTATAGTGGTGATCAATAAATAGGGAATAAATGTTATAAATTTGCCTTTCATATATATTGATATATATAGGGGGTGCATACATATAATATACATATATATACTAAAATTACTTTATGAAATTGATTATGGAAGTAGTTATGTGAAAAGAATTATATGACAAAGTGTAGGTCTCATAATAGAAAGAAATATTTTTATTCATCAGTTGAACTTGTGATATAATCGCCCTACCAAAATATATATTTCTCTTACCAGCCTACATAATTTAATATGTTAGATTTACTTGCAGAGGATGTCTTGCCTGGGAAACCCTTGAAACGGAGCCCAAAACAAGGACTTAGATGCAGGTATTTTTAGGAATTAATTTCAGTGAGCAGGAGTTCAAAACTTGGAGAACTGAGGGAAGGAGAAAAGACCGTAAGTGTGAAATAATACTCATTGCTGTGAACAGAGGCTCAGTTTCAGTTGGGATATTCAAAGGAGGACATTTCCACCTGAGTTTAACGCATCTGCTTCCACCATGGCATTGGTTAAGGGTTGTTCTCAAGGGCACTGACTGCTCTTTGTTTTTGGATTACTATTGAGAGTAACTCCCATTTGTGTCTGCAGCTCTGGAGAATCCTTGAATCAAGATACTGTTGACACCAGATGTTGCAAAAGCCCATGCAGGACTGTCCACAAAGCCTGAGCTAGAATTATATATGAGACAAAGAAGATGTAGGGTGAGGCAACCTAGGCATCTGATACTGTCCACCTTTTGCACCATTTTGGTCTTTTCTGTCATTGCACTTTCAAACTGGGGGCTAACTATCTTTTGTATATAATACAACAAACTATATGCAATGGTCATTGAATTCATGCTAGATTTTTCTTAGCCTGAATCAGCAATTCAACTGGACTAGATTGCTCTCATAGTGGGCTGATTCTTCGTTAAAGAATCCCATAAAGCTCTGAGTTCTTTATTGCCTTGTCCTTATTAGGCTATGGTCACAACAAAAGCATAGAAGTAACAATAGAGAGTCCAGTATATCTCCTGAATACTGGACACACTCCTGCCCACATTACATAACCTCCCTAGCTATACAATCGAAAAACTTGTATTAATACAAAATGTCTCTGAATTTTTGTAGAGTTTATTTCCGACAAGTAGACATCCGTGTGTCTTAGCCTGACATATTAAATATATGCCATTTCCTGCTACTGAGTCCAATTTTCATGATGTAATTAAAGTAGTGAGTCAGTGGGATGTTCTGCAGAATGTCAAGATAATCAAGGTAATGCAGATTATTTTTGAGCGGAAACAAATAGTGTTAGCCTAGCCTTAGGGCAAGATAGTACATTCCTGTGTTCTTTCCACAAAGGGAAGAGTTTTGGATCCTCTCAACTGATGGAGAGTGAAAAGAATGTATTTATCATAGTAATAGTAACACACTACTTGTCCAAGGCTGCCTTGACATATTTAGGTAAAGATACCTCTTTAGGACTATAAATATCATAGGGGCTAACAACTGGTTACAATTATGGTAATCCACTATTGCTTGTTACAGTCCATCTGGATTCTGCAAAACCAACACAGTTGAATTGAACACAGAAATGATGGAGGCCTCATCTTCAACATCCTTAAAGTCTATGAGGGTAGACTGATCTCTTCCAAAGATGTAGCACTGCCTTATTTTAGTTATTTTGTCTGGTAGGAGTATGGAAGTTTCAGTGTCTTGCAGTTGGCTCTTCCTACCACAATGGCTCTTACTCCATTGGTCAGAGAGATAGTGGTTCTTGCCAACTCCTGATTCCTCCCAAGTAATCAGCCAGTTGTATCACTTGTAGTAAGGATAATGTTTACGTACAGCCCTGTGACCAAGTGTTCACCTTAAATTCTAGTTTCTATAATCTGGAACCTATCTTGTCCTCCCATCTGAAAAAGTAGAGAGAAGAAAGTCTAGGTGGACTCACAGATGGAAGTATAAAGGCAGGAGACACTTCTGAAAGACAGGACATCCAAACTCTAGTCTTGGATGTCCACCAATCATGGAAGTTTACTTTCAGGCAAATCACTTAGACCCTCTTTTATTTTAGAATTTCAGCTAGTAAAACAGGAGGCTGGACCAGATGATCGTTTGATCATTTATAGTAACATATTCATTACAGAAATGTGATATAGGAGGTTTTATCAGTTAAATATCTATAACATTCAATTCAGATCTCAAAAGCATTGGTAAAATAGAAAAGAGTTGCTGCATATTCAAACTCAATCATTGCCACAGAAGCGATTAATAATAACAACTAACTCATATTGAATGTTTACTTTGTTAAATGCTTTATATTGATTACCTATTTTATTTTCTCACCAGAAATTTGAGGTTGTTGTTATTATGATTCCCTATACAGGTGACAAAATTGACAGAGAGGACAACGTGTCCTAGATTAATCAAATAGCTAGTAATTAACAGAAATATGATTTGAACCCAGGCATTTCATGCTCTGAATCTCTGGATTATACAACCACTTTGCATTATCTGTCTATAAGTTAAATGGTCTGTTCAGTAAAAATGAAAATATCCAAATCAGTTTAAGCATCTGGGGGTGGGGGGTGAGTCAGTTCTGTCAAAGCGATAACTCTGGTAGCTTTAGTATGGGGGTAAATTTCTTAATTTGGCATTTATTTATTCAGCTTGATTTCTTTATTGTTATGATTGTTACTAAATAAAAATATTGAAGAAAATAGTGACACAAAATATTTCTACAGAACTTTCTGGAACTTTGTGATAGAGATTTGAACATTTCTTTCTTCCAGAAGACTGAGATCCAAAGCCAGAGGGAAAAAAAAAAGAAACCTTTAAAACGAACCTCTTTGCAACCTCTCCAGAATTTCTTGATTACTCCTCATCTGGTCTAATTTTTCCCTGATGAGAAGCTGTGCTTGAGAGTAATAAGTACTGCATGAACTAAATACATCACACTTGACTGTCTGCATAATGGCAATGGTGGAAAGGAATCAAATGGATTTAGGTTTCATCATCCTGCAGCTATTGATTTTTCAGCTTTCCATGAGCAGCAAAATGGAGTTAGCAAAAAACACTTTTTACACTCAAAAGAGTGAACAGCAAGGGAATATCAAACTATGCTTAAATATAATGTGTGTTTCTTTAGACAACTTGCATCTCACCCCTGACTCCTTCAGCAGTAAAAGCACCCCTCTGCTTCACAAATGTACACTGCATAGAGGAGTGTTTTGCTAACCTTATACTACTGATAAATCTGAACAGTTATAACACTAATCATATATTTTAAAGTTCATAAAGCATCAGCGGATATTATCTATCTATCTATCTATCTATCTATCTATCTATATATATATATATATATAAAGAGAGAGAGAGAGAGAGAGAGAGAGAGAGAAATTTAGAACAGAGAAAGGAATGATTTGTGAAGGAATCATTTTTGAAGAGATAGAGTAAAATTGAGTTTGACTCTGAATACTCATTTGAATATGTTTTTAAATGCCTCACTACTATCAAAAAACAAAATAAAAAATAATTAGATATCTGATACAAAACATTAGATGTCTGTGATTTTTTTAAAAGACATTGTATGTTAACCAACAGCAAAGTGGTTGTCTTTTTCATTTTAATCTATTTTTAATGGGTTTTGCAAAGGTAAAAGGGCTTTTGTTTTGTTTTTGCAGGCAGAAAGATTATAGGTAAACCTTATTCAAAATATGTTTGGCTTTGTGAAATTCATCTTTGTAGTTTGTTTAAAGTGCTTTTTTACCTGCCATTCTATCCAAATTATTTTGTCCTCAGATTACAAGCAGAACCATTCATCTATTAGTTTCAAGCTTATCACATAAAATTAAACACCAGGATGTGCAGTAATTAGAAATTACCTCACCCTGGAAAATGGGATAATGACAGAGTCCTTGAATTAGTGGAGGTTAAAGCTGTATGTTTAGAGCACATTTGTATGAATGTGACACAGGCTTCTGATTAGCGATATTGTATGAAGGTACTACAATTAAAAGTTATATTTAATTTAGCAGAAATAGTTTATTTTAAGCACAGTGGCCTTAGAATTGTATCAAGTAAGTAGAAGAAACTCTGGCAAAAAATAATATACAATGCCCTTTCCTCAACCTTGTCTTGAGTTCACTTTTCAAGAAATCACTGAAATATTAGTAACAACATTGTGTACAAGGCATATAAATTATTAGGTACAATGCACTAATATACAGGATGGTGGCAATTGTTAGTTATTTACATAGGATAAAAAGGTTAAGCCTGACCACCTATCATGTAGTGAGATAAATATAGATACACTAAAGATGCAAAACCTGAAACTATACAAGTCACCAACATATGACAATACTCTTGGATTTGAAATTGAGAGTGTCCCTCTAAGCATAATACCAAAAGTAGAAATAATCAAGAAGCTGTAACTGACTCAGCAAACACAAGATAGACCTTTCCACCTATAAAAATGTAGGTGGAATAATACATAAGAAGAAATTTCATGGATACCTAGTTGTCATGACTGGTGCCGTTCCTGAAAGAAATTGGTAGAAAATACGGGTACTGGATTCATGACTGAACCTCTGGAGACAGTATGAACCCAATTTCCTAATCTTTACTCTAGTTTCCTGATATTAACATAACTCACATGTCTCTCGGAATGTCCTCTCTTTCTTCCCCCATAGTCACCTGAAAGTATTTCTTGCACTCAAATTTAAATTCGTGGTTGGTGGTGGAGGCCAGAGGAGGTTCTGATTAGCTTTGCTACTATCATCTATGCTTGGTAGCAGCCTCCACATAAAACCACACTGTGGACTGCTGGCCTAGCTACATAAACCTGCACATTAAAAGATTTGGCACCATGAAACAAAGGGGGACTTGAGTTCAATACAACAAGAGAAGCATGATGAAATTACTAAGCCTTTAAAATTCTGGCAATATGTCAAAGAAGAGACTATGATGAAAAATGAGATAACGTAACAAACAAATGAAAAGGAAAGGGACTAAAATGCATGAAAAGATTATGTGGGAGAAAAAATATTGTAAGGTAATTAACACATTAATAGCAATATTAAAATTTAGAGATCATATTCAGAAAGTAATATCTGAAAACAGAGACAAACTTAAGAACTACCCACTGAACATGGAGGAAAATATCAAGGAGATCAAAATAACATGTAAGAGGTTGCTAGAAATCTTGAAATGGATATCTGACATTCAGAAGTAACCAGAACTAGTAGAGTCAAAACAATAATCAAATTAAAACAGATTTTTAAAAAACAGTGATCTTAAAAATGACTAAAACTTATAAATGGTAATGACTCATTGAGATTTCTCAAAATAAGTAAAAATAAGTCTCCACCCTTGAAATAGGTAGGTGGATTTTTACCTTAATTTTAAAAAATAAAATGATATAGAAGTATTCATGCAGAAAAACTAACATCCAACCAAAAAGAAAAAATGTGACTTAGGAAAGAACAAAAATCATACTGCCTAAAGATTTCTCAACAACAAAATTCATGACCATTTTTGTTTTCTAATATTGAGAAATCTTTCTGAACCTTCAAGGAAATCTTAGAGACTCCAAGAATTTGCAAAGATAGCATGGTGATATTAATTCTATGGAATATATAAAATATAACTCACAGTTTACCAGTAATGTATCAAAAGACACAACTAAAAATCACTTCAGAGCACTTAAATATGTTTTGTCTAAATAATTTTATATATCATTTTATAAAATGTAAAGTAAACATTAAATCAGAGAAATAACTTCTCAAAGAGAAGATAGAAAATAAACCATAAAATTCCTAACAAGGAGTATGGAAGTGGATAACAAGGAAAAACATTCCTCATCTCAGGTAAGGTGATGTTAGTGACTTCCAGACAAGGGGTCACTCCTGTGAAACATCTGGACGACTCTTTCTTCATACCTTGACCACAGGTCTTTCATGACTAAAGCTTGAGAAGCCATCTTAAGATCATTAGGGAAAGGCCAAAATAATACTGGGGACATTGACCCCCCTCTGTACTCCTCTAAACTAATGGCAGCCATGACCTACTTCCAGATTTGTTTTTTATAAGAAAAATAAACTTGTATTTCTGTAAATAAATGTAGTTTAATTTTCAGTTATAGTCAAATGCAATCCCAATTCTTAGGGCATAATTAGATCCTTCCTTATTCTTAAAACTCATTAAAAAATATTGAGTTAGCATACACATTTAACAATGGGCATAAGCATAAAATGACCACTAATGAAATTTAAAACATTATGTACACTACCCAATTTTGCTAGAGGTTAAATAAAAGAGTATAAAGAAAAATAGTCCATAACATAAAATCAGAGCAATGAAAGCATCAAGAACAGAAATCACAAAACAGAATAACAAAACAAATCATTTATAAAATAATCAAATGGTGAAAGACTTCTTTAAAAAGGTTTTTAAAACTTTGTTGGAGATCAATATATCTATTATTTATAGTATATATAATATTGACAATTATAAGAAACAGATTGAGCAAAATTTCACCAAAGAAATTCAAACAAAAAGATGCAAGATTAGTTAGAATAATAAACAATAGCAAAGTATATTTCAAGGCGAAAAGTATTAAAGAGGGCAAATAATCCTCATAGAAAAGAACATTTGGCTGAACTACATATTGTTGAATTTATATGTCAGAAATTTTTAGACATACAAATATAAAGTACACACAAATAAGAGACATTAACCAGCCACCTGCAATCTTTCAAAATAAATGCAAAATACATATATCCATGCTCTCTGTGTAAAAATATAGTTTACAAAATGAATAGAAAATATAATCTTTGCTTTTGCCTATTCCCATTGGCATAAACAATTGTGTGTTGTAAAGCACATTTAATAAAGCTAACTTTGTAGGATAGCTCTTATTTTTTCCTAAACAGATTCAAATATTATTAGACCATGAAGAAAATCTCAGTAAACTCCAATGAGCAGAAACTGTTTCAGCAACACCTTCTTTCAAAAAAGTAATAAAATTATAAATTAACTGACAAAAATTTCACTAAAATTATTCATTTGAGTAAAATAACATTCCTCTAAAAACTTGGCTCAATTACAATGCTCTACCTACAATTAGAAATTATTTTTGAAAATGGGAATACTTTCAAATGCTTTAGTGGCCACAACTGTTTTCTGAGATAAAGTCAAATACTTGCATTTAAAAAATGAACAGAATTAATTAAACATTAACTTAAGATGTTGAAAAAATATGAGAAAGTCAAGGAAAGAAAAGTGGAGGAAATAGGCAAGACCCCCAGTGGTTTATTCTGTGGACTTACCTCCAGGCTTTGTGAGTCCCTTACCAGCTGCCATCTTGCTTTCTTAGATTGAAATAAAGGGGTTCCCATTATTTTCTATTGTTGAAATAAGCCTTCCTAATTCAACCAGCATTAATGTTTCTGGCTGCTTGTGCATAGTTCTTCAGACCTGTCAAGAACTCCCAAAAGCATTTACCTTGTTGATGAGGTTGACCACAAACCCAAATGTTGTGGCCCACTGAGTCTCACTGTGAAAAATCTTCAGTCTCTCACACCCCAATTTTCCATCCAGAAGGGTTAGGACAAACAAGCTTGAAGAGCTCAGAATGCAAAGTAAGTAGTGCTTGATCTGAGAGAAGCTACTGGAGACCCCTTGAGAGTAGCCAAAGACAGTGAACCAAAGGGCTTGGTGGTACTTTCATCTCAGTCATGCCCCTGGAGGTAATATGTTGTAAGTAAGGAACCATGACTCTCCACTGCTGGGATTTCCTACCTTGTTCTCTTTTATCTTATGGGTTTTATATATTTTGAATTCCTATTTTAATGAGTTTTCATGAGAAAAGGAGGTAAATTTTAGTGACCGTTCAATCTTCCACATCTAACCGGAAGCTTCAGAGTCAAGTTAGTAAATAAGAAGGATGTAATCCCTAAGGAAGGTATTTGTTTTGCAATATTTTGAACATATATAATCAATACAATTGGTATAAACAAATTAGCATTATTTTATGCATTTTTATCTCATATAATCATGTATTTATCTAGTGTGAATTTATCATTGACCCTATGTAGGTCAAGTAAACTTTGTCTTGCATGAGGCTCTAGAATTTAATCTGGCCTTTATTAAAATGTAGCAGCAAAATTTGGAAAACAATCATTAAATGACTCAATATTCTTTTTTCTTTTTACCATATCGCTGTTATGAGCTGTTTTCTTATTATTTAGTGCTTCCTCCTGTAAATAAAATGAAGAAAAAATTGCAATTCATTGACGCTCAGTTTAGCCAATTCCATTTAATTAAAAATTGAAATTTATGCATTATAACTAATAATTTAAAAATGAATTTTAGCTACATGTTCATGGTTAGGAAATATTTCATAAGTACATGTTTTTAAAAATTACCACTGTCTTAAATTTTTATTTTTCTAAGTCACTGAAACCATATTTTTTCTGAGAGCAAATAAGCTTAGACCTCAAAAGATTTACTTCAGAAGTTAAAAGGTCCACTTAGGAAATGAAAACCCACAATGCTCTAATGGAATTTAAACATAGAAAAACCTCTTCTCCCGCATACTATCATTGACTGGTATGAGGCTTTTTTGATGAAGTTTAAAAGACTTCATCAAAAAATTCCCACAAGCACGCCAAAATAAGAAGTGGTAATCTGAATTTTACAGCTTTGTTTTCTTGTTTGATTTTATGTAATAGTGCTGTATTACTTTTAGACAGTTTATTGTTTTCTGTAAATTGACCCTTGAAATAAAAACAATATTGTTGTTTGTTTTAATATTAAAAGTCAATAAGGAGTGAAACAGGAAAGGCAATGTATGAGACTTTTAAAAAGTTATTATTGGGAATTCACTGACAATCTTTTCTCATTATTACATGCAGGAGTGCCTTCCCAACCATAAAGATTATTTCTGAAATCATTTGGTGGTAATATTTTCAGTAGTGAGCATTAAGGATTTTTTAGAAAATTTTGGTAAAATAGATCCAGGTGCCTAAAATAAAATGATAAAGACAACACATAAGTACAAAAAGATCAGGGATGTGTTATATTTTCTTAAAATATTAAGAATCAGTACCAGCTATTTAATTTTTAATTATCTTTCCCTAGGCACTGTAAATTTTACAAGATTACCTCACCACAAACCATTAATACAATGCTAGAAGTTTCTGTTTTTTTCCAAAGGATATGCATGTTGAAACTTTCTTTTAGTCATATTCTATTTTCTAATTTTAGAGCACAAAATCTTAGACTTCAGCATTTCTGGCCCAAGTGAAACAAAGGCTTTTAAAAGAGAATTTTTTAAAAATGAGATAAAATTTCATTAGGGTATTAATTACAGATGAATAAGTAGGGTAACACTCAAGCTCGTACCACTAGAGGGGAATAAATAGCTTAAGTTATATAGCATGTCATAGGGCTTTCTACTGTTTCTTACATATAGAAATTCTCTCTCCCTAAGACTCAAGAATAGTTAGAAGATTTAGATTTTCTTCTATCCAGCTTCCTTTACTTCTCCTGGGGTTTAATTCTGCTTCACCTTCTACTTTAGCTCCTTAATTCATTCAAGAAGTTCTAAGTTGTGCTGTGGTAGCAACAACCCCAAAAGTTTTCTTTGGCTCAACCCAATATTTATCTTTGCATACACATCACTGTGGGCATAGGACAGGCCCCAAGACCATGTGCCCTCCCTGTATTTATTCAGCATTCCAGGCTGTTCTTGAATATATGGCACCCCACATCAACATACACTTTCACAATCACTGAAGCAAGAAGGAATTAGGCTGGAAAATCGATCACTGATTTCTAGCAGAAGTAAAATGCCTCAGTTCTCCTCACATTAGATTGGCCAAAACAAGTCACATGATCGCTCTTTGATTCAAGGGGATGGAGAAGTGCAGTCTTCCTGTATGTCACATGATTGCTCTTTGATTCAAGGGGATGGAGAAGTGCATCTTCCTGTATGTCCAGAAATACAGAAGCACCGTATTTTGGTGAATAGTGGTAATGCCTACCAAGATCTTTTTATTTTTTTAAACCTGCCCATAAATAATTTTTATATTAATTAATATAAATTAGAATCATGATGCTATAGTCAGCTAAAAAGTACAACACAATAGATACACAGGATTTTGTGTCAAGGAAGAATTAAAATAATGTTAACTTCATTCATATTCCGCCTCCCACCCCATGCATTTATAAATTCTTCAGTAGTTCTGTAGACCTGCAGCACTTTCTATAAATAAGAAACTCCAAAGAACTCTTTAACTTCTATCAAGAAAGAATCTCTTCCTCACTGAAACTAAAGAAAGTAAGGTTGTATCAAATTATCTTCTTAGTCTCATGGTATCCATACTCATGTATTTCACACTGATTTCTGCATTACATTTTTCCATCTCCAAAATTATTCCAGAAATATTCCAGCATTTTTTCTTTCAGTTAATATCCACTCTTTCTGAAACATATAATAGAGATTTGGAAAAGAACCTAGTACTATTCCAGCTCATGGTCACAATATCTGCATTTTAACTGTTTCATTTGTATCAAATTTTAGAGGATTAAGAGTTCCCTATACAGACAAACTTTTAAATAATTGATCACCTTACTTTCCTGCATCATCAAGGTTTCACTCTTTACTGGATCATTCCTATCAGCCTGTAAACATACTCTACATTCCAACATCAAAAATAATGTCCTCTTGTCCTTGCTTCCCTCAAACTAGTGTCTAAATTCTCTGCTTTTCCTCATAGCCAAACTTCAAGAGTTATTTATAATTACTACTTCCTTGCCTTCATTCACCACATTTTAATGGCATTTGTTGTTTTGTTTCTTTTTATTTTTTTTGGATTTAGGAAATGTAAAAGAAGAAAATGAAAAGAAGAAAGTAATGAGTTCTCATATTCCCCCCTCTCCAAACCAACCATCTTTTTTGTTACCGGTATTACTGTCACATTGCGATTTAAGAATCTATTGTTTCCACACCACTCTGCCATTTTTGTTCTATCTCAAATCAGTTTTCCATATATACATCCATCTATTTCTATATGCTGAGTCTATATTTAAGCTCTCTTTCAGTGTCTTTTGTCTACGTGTTTTGTCTATATTGAGTCTTCCCTGTGTTAGTTACTATATTTTTATGGCTGCATTTTAATATGTGGAAGGACCTGTCTCTGCACATTGTTCTTTTTCTAGAATGCCTTTGAATATTTTTGATTATTTGCTTAGTTATAAATTTTTAGAATCAAATTGTTAAATTAAATGTATTAAAATTAAGTGAAACAAACCATATTGAGAATTTTACTATAATTGCAGTTTCTATCAGTTGCTTAAGTCTGTATCATAGCAATGTTAAGTATCCCAATCCTTGAACTAGTTACATTTCTACCATTTCTTCAGATTTTCTTTAATGTCTTACAGTAAAGTTTAATAATTTGCTCCCTACAAACTTTGCACATTAAAAAAGATTTGTTTCTATTTTTTGTTGCTATTGTAAGTGATCACTTTCTCTTATTAAGATGATAATAAGATGGATGCTGGATTTTAGAAATGCATTGATTTTTGTATTTTGAGCCTTGCTAAACTCTCTCATTTCATTCTATTAATTTATCAGTAGATTTAGGCAGATTTTCTCTGTGGAGAATCATATTTTATAAAAACTTTATTTTCCATTTCTTATATTTACCTTGTTTTTTGACTCATAATATGTTTAATTGGGAGTAGTGATGGCAGGAATCCTTGTGTTGTTTCTAATGTTAAAGAGAATGTTTTCATTTTTTTCTCAGTCAAGTGTGATATTTTTAAATTATTTTTGAACATGTACTTTACTAAGTTAAAAAATACTTTCTATTTCTCTTTTGCTAAAAATATTTAAAAATAATGGATGTTGAGTTTAATTGCACATTTTTCATCATTTATCAAGATAATAATATGATCTTTACCTTTTCATTTGTAATATGCTAAAATATATTAATCACTTGGAGAATGTGGAATTGTATTATCTTCGTAGGTTTTCAGCCTAAATCAAAGCCATCTTTTGATTATGAATGCATAGGGGGTATTTTTGGCTCCATTCATTTCCAAGGCCAAGATTCGAAAGTTTTTCCAGTCTGTTTCCTTCCGTGCAGTGTGTTTAATTTTCATTAAGGTTAGGGTTCTGCTTTACCTGGAGTCACCAATCCAATTCTGCACCTTAGGCAGACGGAAGCTTTATCTTCTGTCCTCCTTTATGTAGTCATTAAAGCAGAACCTCAAGGTTTCAGGACTTGGCAGAAACTCTGGCTAAAAACTAGCTTTGGTGCTGCTGAAATAAAATTCTGGTGCCAAGATGTCCTGCCTAGGGTGCCATGTCAGCAAACGGAAACTTAGATAACTTTTGTGTCCCGATAAACAGTCTGCTTGATCACAAAGCCAGGCATTCCCAACGCCAAGCCAACCCTGGGTTTTTTCACCCCAAGCAAGGTTGACTATGAAGCCCTAACCAATCAGATATTTTCTATTAGGCTTCTTCTTGTTTATTCTTTATTCTATAAAAGCTTCTTGCCTTCTGCCCATTTTGCAGTTCTCCAAAATAAAGACTGGTCTGCTTCATGAAGCGTTTGTACACATGAAGTTTGTATAACCCAAGTTGTTTTCTTTAATAATTTTTTATTTGTTTTTGGTGACAATTAATGGGATCCAAAGCTGGCTGCTAAGGCTTATGGGACACGGAGACAGACAGGCAAGAAACCCACTAAACGCTTTGTCTCAGAGTTCCTCTTGTTCTTACCCCTGGGCCTTGGGTAAGTCAGTCCCAGATTTGAGCACCACCCCCTTGTGTGCAGTTCTCCAATCCAAACTATGTATAGAGAGAGTTCTGGGGCCCTGGAAAGGTTCTGGGGTTTATTAAATTTCCCAGAAAGGTTCTGGGATCCAGGAAAGTTTCCAGGGTTTGTTAAAGGTCCCAGAAAAGTTCTGAGACCCTGGCAAGGTTCTGGGATTTGTTAAAGTTCCCAGAAAGGTTTGGGGGTAGTTATATTTAGAGTTCTCAATGGGTGGCAGCTAGTAGGAGACTTGCAAAGCTTTGAAGTAAGTTCACAGCATAAACCACTAGAGGTGTTGGAGAAGTAAATTAAGACAAGAAATTCAGACTGTTTTGATCATAAAAATTAAAATCTAAGTAGACACAAGTCAGACCATTATCAGGGCGTACACCACTGCAAAGAAATCTTATTGTGAAAGGAATAATAGATCTATTGCTAATGGAAATCTCAGAAGCCAAAGCCACAAAACTGGTGGTCACAAGTTGAGCACTTAAGAGCTGTTAGAGCTCCCACCTAACTCTAAGTCTCCTGTGCTAGGTTAAGTTGTTCATGGAGTGGGTTAGATTGACACTAGGTCACTGCCAACCTCAAGAAAATTTCCATGCAACAAGGTAAAACACCACAAAATCCCCCAGCCCAGCAGCACATTCTTATTAGGTATTAATTTGCCTCTGAGAGACCCAAAGCTTAGCTAAAGAAATGGGATCCTCAAGTTTCAAAGAATTGAATGCACCACCTTCTGGCACACTTGCTTATTTTCTGTCTAAGAACTGTGGTCCCAAAAGCTATAAATAATATACAAAAATGGCAAAATCTTAGTAAGACAACCTAGAATTACAATGGCCATTATGGAAAATGTTCCAGTTAGACAATCATTCATTTAAAAAGTGCATTTTAGGGCTTCCTTGGTGGCGCAGTGGTTGGGAGTCCGCCTGCCGATGCAGGGGACGGGGGTTCGTGCCCCGGTCTGGGAGGATCCCACGTGCCATGGAGCGGCTGGGCCCGTGAGCCGTGGCCGCTGAGCCTGTGCGTCCGAAGCCTGTGCTCCGCAGCAGGAGAGGCCACAGCAGTGAGAGGCCCGCGTACCGAAAACAAAACAAAACAAAACAAAAAAGTGCATCTTAAAGCAAAGTTTCCCAAATCAACAAACAGAATAGAATACCCATTTTAATTGATAGCTTCCAGAAGGCTTCAAGATTCCCAAATAGCTTAATTGAAAGATTCATTGCAAAAGGCTAAAGAAAAGAAAAAGATGCAAGAGTTACCTAAAGCAGAGCACTATATGGCTTACCTGACTGCTACTACTCCCCTCTATCCTCCTTTACCTAAGTACTCAGTCTACTGTACCTCTATGTGAATTGTCTTTCCACCCTGAAAAGACTACAAGACCATAAACCAAAGTCCACCAAGTTAGTGGCCTTACAACTGCAAAGGGTCCAAGGCCAAAAAGCTAAAACACCTGTGCCTCCCTCACTGCACTTTCCTAGGGGTCCATCATCAAAACACTGGCCCAGAAATCTGTCTCATTTGTAATTAACTGGGACACTGGAAAAAAGTTTGTCCTCAAAGATTTTATCAAATTCTTTCACACCAACTCGAATGTCCCCATATCCAACCTCAAACGAGAGCCCCCATATGAGTCCCTCCCAGAGTTGACAGGACTCTGAGGGATTCTCTGGTAAACTGCTGCCAGTTATTCCCTTAAACAACCAAGGAGAAACTAAAATTAAAATTAATAGAAAACCTTGCCAAATTCTGGTAGATATCAAGGCTACAGTCTCTATTTTAAACCCAGTGACTCCAAAGTCTGAAGATGGGATCCTGGGAAAACTAGCAGAAGCCTGTGAAGGGTGACAATTCTTACTAGAGTCAGTTCTGTTCCTCTGTAGGGCCTGGTTCATCGTTCAGAGAAGACGGTAAAATATCATGTTGCCCCTTCCTTTCCAAATCCAGACTCTTGTCACTTCAGTTTTGAGGTACCCATTGTTGTCAATCTTTTCTCTCCCAGGGACCGCTATACTTCTTGTTTGTCTCATTTCATTTCCTGAGAACTTGGCTTGATTTTGCCTGCCTGGTGTATCCAGACTGTCTGTTCTTATGTATGTAAATAGCTCAACCATCAGGTTGGGGGCTGCAAAATATGACTGGTCAGAAATGTGGGCTGTACCCCATTTGTGGCTAGGGGCCTACTAACTGTTGCCAGCTTTCAGGGTTGAACTAAGTTATTTTTTTTTCTTGGTTATCTTTGGGAGTGGCTCTGGATCTTGGGAGGGTAGAAGGTTTTGAGATTATTCAGTACTGCCAGGAATGTTTACTCTTTCTTTGGCTTGGCTGGAACTTGACAAGATTGTTGAAAGATTTTTTTTTTTTTTTTAAGTAACTCTAAGGTCAGAAGTTGGCCAAATTAAAAGCTGATATTCAGAGCCTAAGAGCCTGATAGGGACTTCTTTTAAGCCTCTCCCCTAATCTGAATGAAACTCTGTACCCAGAGAAAAAGAAAAATATTCCAAAGGCAAATAGCCCTAAATCTAGGACAAGGAATCTTTTGATTTACATCTTAGTTGAAGATCTTCTCTCTGATATAAAGAAGCAAATTGAAGATAATGCAGTTGGATGGGCGGGTCAGGCCCTTGATATCATTCAGCCTGCAACCTAATTCTTTGAGGAATTAAAAACAACTTCTAAAAATTGAGGACAACTTGTACAACTTGTTTTACAAATCGAGCCTTTACAAGAACACAAAATGCCCAGCTTTTCTTTGTACAAATCCCCAAACCTCCCTATTCGTCTCAAAAGACTTATAGATATTTTAACAAATTTGGTGTTAGGAAACAAAAGTTCTTGGAGAAACTTGCATTCTTTCTCTGTGTCTTTGAGACGTCAAAGTTCTACCTGGTCTTCTCTAGGAACCAAGGTAATACTTATCAGAAGGGGAAAAAAAAGTCGGGGTTGAGTGGGAATGGCTCTTTGGAAACTAAGAGGGTAAAAAAATCTTAAAATACATATGTATCAAATAGCATTTAACCTTGTTTTATCACACATTTTCACCTTTAAGATTAATAACATATTTTGCTGTATTAAAAGAAAATGTTCTCAAAGCTTCTTGAAATTTGTAGAGCTATTATACTTTCACCAAATACAATAGGTCAATACTGCAGTGATTTTTATATAAGGCATATTCAGGTAGCTTTGACCTTATTTCTTTTTTTAAATTTTTTTAATTTTAATTTTTATTTATTTATTTATTTTTTTATTAGTTTCTGTTTTATAACAAAGTGAATCAGTCATACATATACATCTGTTCCCATATCCCTTCCCCCATACATCTCCCTCCCTCCCACCCTCCCCATCCGACCCGTCCAGGCGGTCACAAAGCACCGAGCTGATCTCCCTGTTCTATGTGGCTGCTTCCCACTATCTATCTACCTTACGTTTGGTAGTGTATATATGTCCATGCCTCTCTTTTGCTTTGTCACAGCTTACCCTTCCCCCTCCCCATATCCTCAAGTCCATTCTCAAGTAGGTCTGTGTCTTTATTCCCGTTTTACCCCTAGGTTCTTCATGACCTTTTTTTTTTAATTCCATATATATGTGTTAGCATACGGTATTTGACTTTCTCTTTCTGACTTACTTCACTCTGTATGACAGACTCTAGGTCTATCCACCTCATTACAAATAGCTCAGTTTCGTTTCTTTTTATGGCTGAGTAATATTCCATTGTATATATGTGCCACATCTTCTTTATCCATTCATCCGATGATGGACACTTAGGTTGTTTCCATCTCTGGGCTATTGTGAATAGAGTTGCAGTGAACATTTTGGTACATGTCTCTTTTTGAATTATGGTTTTCTCAGGGTATATGCCTAGTAGTGGGATTGCTGGGTCATATGGTAGTTCTATTTTTAGATTTTTAAGGAACCTCCATACTGTTCTCCATAGTGGCTGTACCAATTCACATTCCCACCAGCAGTGCAAGAGTGTTCCCTTTTCTCCACACCCTCTCCAGCATTTATTGTTTCTAGATTTCTTGATGATGGCCATTCTGACTGGTGTGAGATGATATCTCATTGTAGTTTTGATTTGCATTTCTCTAATGATTAATGATGTTGAGCATTCTTTCATGTGTTTGTTGGCAGTCTGTATATCTTCTTTGGAGAAATGCCTATTGAAGTCTTCTCATTTTTGGATTGGGTTGTTTGTTTTTTTGCTATTGAGCTGCATGAGCTGTTTATAAATTTTGGAGATTAATCCTTTGTCAGTTGCTTCATTTGCAAATATTTTCTCCCATTCTGAGGATTGTCTTTTGGTCTTGTTTATGGTTTCCTTTGCTGTGCAAAAGCTTTGAAGTTTCATTAGGTCCCATTTGTTTATCTTTGTTTTTATTTCCATTTCTCTAGGAGGTGGGTCCAAAAGGATCTTGCTGTGATTTATGTCATAGAGTGTTCTGCCTATGTTTTCCTCTAAGAGTTTGATAGTTTCTGGCCTTACATTTAGGTCTTTAATCCATTTTGAGCTTATTTTTGTGTATGATGTCAGGGAATGATCTAATTTCATACTTTTACATGTCCCTGTCCAGTTTTCCCAGCACCACTTATTGAAGAGGCTGTCCTTTCTCCACTGTACATTCCTGCCTCCTTTATCAAAGATAAGTTGACCATATGTGCATGGGTTTATCTCTGGGCTTTCTATCCTGTTCCATTGATCTATCTTTCTGTTTTTGTGCCAGTGCCACACTGTCTTGATTACTGTAGCTTTGTAGTATAGTCTGAAGTCAGGGAGCCTGCATCCTCCAGCTCCGTTTTTTGTTCTCAAGATTGCTTTGGCTATTCGGGGCCTTTTGTTTTTCCAAAGCAATTGTGAAATTTTTTTGTTCTAGTTCTGTGAAAAATGCCAGTGGTAGTTTGATAGGGATTGCATTGAATCTGTAGATTGCTTTGGGTAGTAGAGTCATTTTCACAATGTTGATTCTTCCAATCCAGGAACATGGTATATCTCTCCATCTATTTGTATCATCTTTAATTTCTTCCATTAGTGTCTTATAATTGTCTGCATACAGGTCTTTTGTCTCCTTAGGTAGGTTTATTCCTAGATATTTTATTCTTTTTTGTGGCAATGGTAAATGGGAGTGTTTTCTTGATTTCACTTTCAGATTTTTCATCATTAGTGTACAGGAATGCCAGAGATTTCTGTGCATTAATTTTGTATCCTGCTACTTTACCAGATTCACTGATTAGCTCTAGTAGGTTTCTGGTAGCATCTTTAGGATTCTCTATGTATAGTATCAGGTCATCTGCAAACAGTGACAGCTTTACTTCTTCTTTTCCAATTTGGATTCCTTTTATTTCCTTTTCTTCTCTGATTGCAGTGGCTAAAACTTCCAAAACTAAGTTGAATAAGAGTGGTGAGAGTGGGCAGCCTTGTCTTGTTCCTGATCTTAGTGGAAATGGTTTCAGTTTTTCACCATTGAGGACGATGTTGGCTGTGGGTTTGTCATATATGGCCTTTATTATGTTGAGGAAAGTTCCCTCTATGCCTACTTTCTGCAGGGTTTTTTATCATAAATGGGTGTTGAATTTCGTTGAAAGCTTTCTATGCATCTATTGAGATGATCATATGGTTTTTCTCCTTCAATTTGTTAATATGGTGTATCACATTGATTGATTTGCATATACTGAAGAATCCTTGCATTCCTGGAATAAACCCCACTTGATCGTGGTGTATGATCCTTTTAATATGCTGTTGGATTCTGTTTCCTAATATTTTGTTGAGGATTTTTGCATCTATGTTCATCAGTGATATTGGCCTGTAGTTTTCTTTCTTTGTGACATCCTTGCCTGGTTTTGTTATCAAGGTGATGTTGGCCTCGTAGAATGAGTTTGGAAGTGTTGCTTCCTCTGAAATTGTTTGGAAGAGTTTGAAAAGGATGGGTTTTAGCTCTTCTCTAAATGTTTGATAGAATTCGCCTGTGAAGCCATCTGGTCCTGGGCTTTTGTTTGTTGGAAGATTTTAAATCACAGTTTCAATTTCAGTGCTTGTGGTCTATTCATATTTTCTATTTCTTCCTGACTCAGTCTTGGCAGGTTGAGCATTTCTAAGAATTTGTCCATTTCTTCCAGTTTGTCCATTTTATTGGCATAGAGTTGCTTGTAGTAATCTCTCATGATCTTGTGTATTTCTGCAGTGTCAGTTGTTACTTCTCCTTTTTCATTTCTAATTCTATTGATTTGAGTCTTCTCCCTTTGTTTCTTGATGAGTCTGGCTAATGGTTTGTCAATTATGTTTATCTTCTGAAAGAACCAGCTTTTAGTTTTATTGATCTTTGCTATTGTTTCCTTCATTTCTTTTTCATTTATTTCTGATCTGATCTTTATGATTTCTTTCCTTCTGATAACTTTGTGGGTTTTTTGTTCATTTTCTCTAATTGCTTTAGGTGCAGGGTCAGGTTGTTTACTCGAGATGTTTCTTGTTTCTTAAGGTGGGATTGTATTGCTATAAACTTCCCCCTTAGAACTGCTTTTGCTGCGTCCCATAGGTTTTGGATCGTCGTGTCTCCATTGTCATTTGTTTCTAGGTATTTTTTTTATTTCCTCTTTGATTTCTTCAGTGATCACTTCGTTATTGAGTTGTGTATTGTTTATTCTCCATGCGTTTGTATTTTTTACAGATATTTTCCTGTAATTGATGTCTAGTCTCATAGCGTTGTGGTCAGAAAAGATACTTGATACAATTTCAAATTTCTTAAATTTACTAAGGCTTGATTTGTGACCCAAGATATGATCTATCCTGGAGAATGTTCCATGAGCACTAGTGAAAAATGTGTATTCTGTTGTTTTTGGATGGAATGTCCTATAAATATCAATTAAGTCCATCTTGTTTAATGTATCATTTAAAGCTTGTGTTTCCTTATTTATTTTTGTTTTGGATAATCTGTCCATTGGTGAAAGTGGGGTGTTAAAGTCCCCTACTATGAGTGTGTTACTGTTGATTTCCCCTTTTATGGCTGTTAGTATTTGCCTTATGTATTGAGGTGCTGCTATGTTGGGTGCATAAATATTTACAATTGTTATATCTTCTTCTTGGATCGATCCGTTTATCATTATGTAGTGTCCTTCTTTGTCTCTTCTAATAGTCTTTATTTTAAAGTCTATTTTGTCTGATATAAGAATTGCTACTCCAGCTTTCTTTTGATTTCCATTTGCATGGAATATCTTTTTCCATCCCCTGACTTTCAATCTCTATGTGTCTCTAGGTCAGAAGTGGGTCTCTCGTAGACAGCATATATATGGGTCTTGTTTTTGTATCCATTCAGCCAATCTGTGTCTTTTGGTGGGAGCATTTAGTCCATTTACATTTAAGGTATTTATTGATATGTATGTTCCTATTCCCATTTCCTTAATTGCTTTGGGTTCGTTATTGTAGGTATTTTCCTTCTGTTGTGTTTCTTGCCTAGAGAAGTTCCTTTAGCATTTGTTGTAAAGCTGGTTTGGTGGTGCTGAACTCTCTCAGCTTTTGCTTGTCTGTAAACGTTTTAATTTCTCCATCAAATCTGAATGAGATCCTTGCTGGGTAGAGTAATCTTGGTTGCAGCTTTCTCTCCTTCATCACTTTAATTATGTCCTGCCACTCCCTTCTGGCTTGTAGAGTTTCTGCTGAGAGATCAGCTGTTGACCTTATGGGGATTCCCTTGTGTGTTATTTTTTTCCCTTGCTGCTTTTAGTATGATTTCTTGGTGTTTCATTTTTGAAAGTTTGATTAATATGTGTCTTGGTATATTTTTCCTTTTATTTATTCCGTACGGGACTCTCTGTGCCTCCTGTGCTTGATTAACTATTTCCTTTCCCAGATTAGGGAAATTTTCAACTATAATCTCTTCAAATATTTTCTCAGTCCCTTTCTTTTTCTCTTCTTCTTCTGGAACCCCTATAATTCGAATGTTGGTGCATTTAATGTTGTCCCAGAGGTCTCTGAGACTGTCCTCTGTTCTTTTCATTCTTTTTTCTTTATTTTGCTCTGCATCAGTTATTTCCACTATTTTATCTTCCATCTCACTTATCCGTTCTTCTGCCTCAGTTATTCTGCTATTGATCCCATTTAGAGTATTTTTCATTTCATTTATTGTATTTTTAATTGATGCTTGATTCATCTTTAGTTCTTTTAGGTCTTTTTAACTGTTTCTTGCATTTTGTCTATTCTATTTCCAAGATTTTGGATCTGGGAAATAGAATCTTGGATCATCTTTACTATCATTATTCTGAATTCTTTTTCAGGTAGACTGCCTATTACCTCTTCATTTGTTAGGTCTGGTAGGTTTTTATCTTGCTCCTTCACCTGCTGTGTGTTTTTCTGTCTTCTCATTTTTCTTATGTTACTGTGTTTGGTGTCTCCTTTTTGCAGGCTGCAGATTCGTAGTTCCCATTGTTTTTGGTGTCTGTCCCCAGTGGCTAAGGTTGTTTCAGTAGGTTGTGTAGGCTTCCTGGTGGGGGGGCCTAGTGCCTGTGTTCTGGTGGTTGAGGCTCGATCTTGTCTTTCTGGTGGACAGGTCCACGTCTGGTGGTGTGTCTTGGGGTGCCTGTGGCCTTATTATGTTTTTAGGTAGCCTCTCTGCTAATGGGTGGGGTTGTGTTCCTGTCTTGCTAGTTGCTTGGCATAGGGTGTCCAGCACTGTAGCTTGCTGGTCATTGACTGAAGCTGGGTGCTGGTGTTGAGATGGAGATCTGTGGGAGATTTTCACCACTTGATATTATGTGGAGCTGGGAGGTCTCTTGTGGACCCGTGTCCTGAAGTTGGCTCTCCCACTTCAGAGGCACAGCACTGACTCCTGGCTGCAGCACCAAGAGCTTTTCATCTACCCGGCTCAGAATAAAAGGGAGAAAATGTAGAAAGAAAGAATTAGTAGAAGAAAGAGAGAGAGAGAAAGAAAGGATGAAGGAAAGAAAGGAAGGAAGAAAGAAATAAAGAAAGGAGGGAGGGAGGAAGGAAAGAAAACAAGTGAAAGGAAGAAGGGAGGGAGGGAGGGAGGAAGGAAAGAAAAAGAAAGTGTGAAAGGAAGAAGGGAGGGAGGGAGGGAGAGAGGAAGGGAAGAAAAAGAGAAAGAAAGAAAAGAGGGGCGGAGGGAGGGAGGGAGGAAGGGAAGGTAGGAAAAAAGAAAGCAGGTAAAGTAAAATAGAATAAAGTATAAAATATAGTTGCGTTATTAAATTAAAAAGTAATTATTGAAAAAAAATAACGGACAGAGAGAACCCTGGGACATATGATGTAAGCAAAGCTATACAGAGAAAATCTCACACAGAAGCATACACATACACATTCACAAAAAGAGAACAGGGGGAAAAATCGAAAATCTTGCTCTCAAAGTCCACCTCCTTAATATGGGATAATTCGTTGTAAAAAGAGGAAAAGGGGAAAAAGTCTTAAATCTTGTCCTCAAAGTCCACCTCCTCAATTTGGGATGATTCGCCGTCCATTCATGCACTCCACAGACGCAGGGCACATCAAGTGGATCGTGGAGCTTTAATCCACTGCCTCCGAGGCTGCACAGAGAGATTTCCCTGTCTCTTCTCTGCTCTCACAGCTCCCGGGTCTCAGCCTTGGACCCGGCCCCGCCTCTGCGCGTAGGTCGCCGGAGGGCGTCCGTTCTTCGCTCAGACAGGACGGGTTTAAAGGAGCCGCTGATTCGGGGGCTCTGGCTCACTGAGGCAGAGGGGAGGGAGGGGCGCGCAGTGAGGGGCGGGCCTGCGGTGGCAGAGGCCGGCGTGACGTTGCACCAGACCGAGGCGCTCCGTGCGCTTTCCCGGGGAAGCTGTCCCTGGGTCCCGGGACCCCGGCAGTGGCGGGGTGCACAGGCTCCCCGCAAGGTGGGGTGGACAGTGACCTGCGCTCGCACACAGACCTTGTGGCGGCGGCAGCAGCAGCCCCAGCGTCCCATGCCCGTCTCCGGGGTCCGCGCCTTTAGCCACGGCTCGCGCCTGTCTCTGGAGCTTCTTTTTTTTTTTTTTTTTTTTTTTTTTTTTTTTTTTTTTTTTTTTTGCGGTACGCGGGCCTCTCACTGTTGTGGCCTCTCCCGTTGCAGAGCACAGGCTCCGGACGCACAGGCTCAGCGGCCATGGCTCACGGGCCTAGCCGCTCCGCAGCATGTGGGATCTTCCCAGACCGGGGCACGAACCCGTGTCCCCTGCATGGGCAGGCGGACTCTCAACCACTGCGCCACCAGGGAAGCCCTCTGGAGCTTCTTTAAGCAGCGCTCTTAATGCCCTCTCCTCGCGCACCAGGAAACAAAAGGGAAGAAAAAGTCTCTTGCCTCTTCGGTAGCTCCAGACTTTTTCCCCAGACTCCTTCCGGGCTAGCCGTGGTGCACTAACCCCTTCAGGCTCTCTTCCTGCCACCAGCCCCAGTCCTCTCCCTGCGCTCCGACTGAAAGTCAATACCCGAGCCTCAGCTCCCAGCCCCGCCCGCCCCGGCGGCCGAGCAGACAAGCCTCTCGGGCTGGTGTGTGCCTGAGGGCACCGATCCTCTGTGCCGGAATCTCTCCGCTTTGCCCTCCACACCCCTGTTGCTGTGCTCTCCTCCGCTACTCCGAAGCTTTCCCCCTCCGCCACCTGCAGTCTCCACCCGCGAAGGGGCTTGTAGTGTGTGGAAACCTTTCCTCCTTCACGGCTCCCTCCCACTGGTGCAGGTCCCGTCCCTATCCTTTTGTCTCTGTTTATTCTTTTTTCTTTTGCCCTACCCAGGTATGTGGGGAGTTTCTTGCCTTTTGGGGGGTCTGAGGTCTTCTGTCAGCGTTCAGTAGGTGTTCTGTAGGAGTTGTTCCACGTGTAGCTGAATTTCTGATGTATCTGAAATCCCCAGCCAGGGAGTAAGCAGGGAGCCTGCGATCCGGCGCTTTGAAGTTTTCCCTGGAGCAGAGTCGAGGCGGCGAGGAGGAACAACGGGAGGTGGGGTGGGTGGGGAGAGGTGTGCGGGGTTGGAGGAAAGTGGGGTGGCGACGTTGGCGATGGGAGAAGGGGCCGGGCCGGGGAAGCGCGGAGAACAGCAAAGTTTGCCGTCCCCCGCTGCCCGCAACCCGCTCGCGGCGCCGCGCTCGCTCGCCTCCTGCACTGATTTTTGAGTTGATGAAACTGCTTTCTAGAAAAATTCTGATCCACAATTTTTCTAGCAATTCTTTTGGTAATTTTATTGTGTGTGTATGTGTGTTTTCTAATTTCATTGTGTATTCTTCTAATACGTAGCATATTATGTGTGTGTACATTTGTGGGAAAAGGCTTACATTTTATATTCATATATAATTAACAAATGATAAACTGTCAAAATCTTGTGTTCTTTTTTGTTGTTCTCAGTGTCTTCTTAACACACATTCAAACAATAGAATATTATCAGCATTCCAAAAGCCCTTGTATGCTCTCTCCAAATTACTACCCTGCAAACACGCCCTACTGACTTCTACAGATGCCAAAATCTCGGCCTCTGTGCACCAGTGCCAAATTGAGTCTCACACAGTTTTTGGTGAAGTAGAAAAGAATAGCTTTATTGCTTTGCCAGGCAAAAGGGATACAGCAGCTCCTGCCCTCGAAAACTACGTGTCCCAACCTGGGAGGATTTGATGAGTTTTATAGTAATAGTTCAAGGATGGGGTTGATGATAAGATTAAGGTATATGCAGGGCCTGCACTCCTCTAATCTGGTCTCAGGTAATCTTCTTGATGAGCTTCTCTGGTCCCTTTAATCTTCCCTCAGATGGTTTCTTGGCTGCTTATCCTGTGATTAGCAACTGTTCTAATCTGCCCTTTGGAACTCAGGGAAGGTCATACAGGCTGGAGTGTGTTCCCTACAAACAAGAAAGATGGGACAGAAAGGCTTCTGTGCCCAGGAGACCCACAGGGTTCTACTTGGTTTCACTATCATATATTAATTCTACCTATTTTGAGCTATATATAACTGGTATCATATATTCCCTTTGATGTCTAGATCTTTCACTCAATATCATGAATGGTGTTCTGTATAGCAGCAATTTGTGTATTCCCATTACTAGGAAATAGTTGCTTTTACAAATAGGATACAATATATTTATCTATTCTTCTGTCAGTGTTCATTGGGCTATAACCAGTTATTAGTTTCAATGCATAATGCAACTATGAAAATTCATGTATATGTTTTATTGAATATGTTTATACTTATCTGTTGAGTATACACCAAAGAATAAAATTGCTGGGTCACAAAATGAGTGTATGTTCTGCATCAATAGAAAATACCAAACAATTTCCATGTTATTTTTACTATTTTACACTCCCACTAGCAGTATTTAAAAAGTCCAGTTACTTCACATTCTCACTAAAGCTGGGTATCATCTCTTTTTAATATAATATTCTGGAGGTGGTTCAATGATTGCATTTGAAATGATTCGATTTTAATTTGCATTTCTCTGTGGTCAGTGAGGTTGAGCACCTTTTTATATGTTGACTGGACATTTGGATACCCTCTTCTATAAGGCCTATTCAAATATTTTCCTTAATATTCTATGGAGTTTTCTATTTTGTCAATTTGCATAATTTCCTATAATAGTCTATGTAAGCCTGTATTAACTGTACACATTGCAAATATTTTCTCCTAGTCTGTGCATTACCTATCCATTTTCTCAATGGTTTCTTTGGATAAACAGAAACGTTTAGTGTAAATATAGCTCTATTTATTATGTTTTTTTCTTTATGGTTAGTATTTTTATTACCTAGTTAAAAAAAAAATCTGTATACTCCAAGGTCATGAAGATACTGTCCTGTGAATTTTTTCTGGAAGATTTATTTTTCTACCTTTCACATTTACATTTTTTCCACCTGGAATTGTTTAATATATTGTGCAGTAGCAGGTAAGATTGATTTTTTTTCACATGTATATCCAGTTGAACCATAACCATCCCTGAAAGAACCATTCTTTTCTAATTTCACTACAGGATAAACTTCATTATATCAGATCAGTATACATTTTTGAGCCTGTTTCTAATGTTCCATTCACTTCCATTCATCCATTTTTCTATACCTAGGCCAAAACACACAGTTTTCATCACTGTAGCTATGCATGTCTTGATTGTGATAGTATAAGTCATCAGTCGTTGTTATATTCTTTAAGACTTTTTGCTAGTTACTTTTTGGTATTTTTTCTTATTTAGATATAAGATGCATGCTCTAAACTCAAAAATCTTAAGCTTTCAGTTTGATGAACTTCAACAATTATACATATCCATTTCAGAATCACACAAAGCAAGATATAGAACACTGTCATTATACTTCCTGTATTATTTTGATGCAAACACCATCTGTCATACTCAAAAATATTTCAGTCTATAGCCCCACAAGAAAAGTATTCCTAAAAAAAAAAAAAACATAATAGCATTTTCACTCCTATAAGTAAGTATTAACTATAGTTCCATAATAATACCAAAGTTTCAAAGACTCAGTTTTTTTAATTTAAAAACATACCTCTTGAAGAGAGAAACCAAGATGGCTTAGTAGAAGGATGTGCTCTCACTCCCTCTTGTGAGAACACCAGAATCACAACTAGCTGCTGGACAGTCATCGACAGGAAGACACTGGAACTCACCAAAAAAGATACACCACACACAAAGACAAAGGAGAAGCCACAATGTGACAGTAGGAGGGGCGCAATAACAGCAAAATCAAATCCCATAACTGCTGGGTGGGTGACTCACAGAATGGAGAACACTTATACCACAGAAGTCCATGCACTGGAGTGAAGGTTCTGAGCCCCACATCAGGCTTCCCAACTTGGGGGTCCGGCAACAGGAGGAGGAATTCCTAGAGAATCAGTCTTTGAAGCCTTGTGGGAATTGATTGCAGGACTTCTGACAGGACTGGGGGAAACAGAGACTCCACTCTTGGAGGGCACACACAAAGTAGTGTGCATTTTGGGACCAAGGGGAAGGAGCAGTGATCCCAGGGGAGACTGAACCAGACCTACCTGCTAGTGTTGGAGGGTCTCCTGCAGAGGCGGGGGGGGGTGCGGTGGCTCACCATGGGGACAGGGACACTGACAGCAGAAGTTCTAGGAAGTACTCCTTGGCGTGAGCCCTCCCAGAGTCTGTCATTAGACCCACCAAAGAGCCCAGGTAGGCTCCACTGTTGGGTTGCCTCAGGCCAAACAGCCAACAGGGAGGGAACCAAGCCCCACCCATCAACAGTCAAGTGGATTAAAATTTTACTGAGCTCTACCCACCAGAGAAACAGTCAGCTCTACCCACCAACAGTCCCTCCCATCAAGCCTCTTAGGTAGCCTCATCCACCAGAGGGCAGAGAGGAGAAGCAAGAAGAACTACAATCCTCCAGCCTGTGGAACAAAAAACACATTCACAGAAAGATGGACAAGATGAAAAGGCAGAGGGCTATGTACCAGATGAAGGAACAAGATAAAAGCCCAGAAAAACAACTAAATGAAGTGGAGATAGGCAACCTTCCAGAAAAAGATTTCAGAATAATGTAGGTGAAGATGATCCAGGACCCTGGAAAAACAATGGAGGCAAAGATCCAGAAGATGCAAGAAATGTTTAACAAAGACCTAGAAGAATTAAAGAACAAACAGAGATGAACAATACAATAACTGAAATGAAACCTACACTAGAAGGAATCAATAGTAGAATAACTGAGGCAGAAGAACGGATAAGTGACCTGGAAGACAGACTGGTGGAATTCACTGCTGTGGAACAGAATGAAGAAAAAAAAATGAAAAGAAATGAAGACAGCCTAAGAGACCTCTGGGACAACATTAAACACAACAACATTTGCATTATATGGGTCTCAGAAGGAGAAGAGAGAGAGAAATGACCTGAGAAAATATTTGAAGAGATTATAGTTGAAAACTTCCCTAATGTGGGAAAGGAAATAGCCACCCAATTCCAGGAAGGGCAGGGAGTCCCATATGAGATAACCCAAGGAGAAACACGCTGAGACACATAGTAATCAAATTGACAAAAAGACAAAGAAAAATTATTGAAAACAGCAAGGGAAAAATGACAAATAACATACAAGGGAACTTCCATAAGGTTAACAGCTGATTTCTCAGCAGAAACTCTACAAGCCAGAAGGGAGAGGCATGATATACTTAAAGTGATGAAAGGGAAGAACCTACAACCAAGATTACTCTACCCAGCAAGGATCTCATTCAGATTCGATGGAGAAATCAAAAGCTTTACAGACAAGCAAAAGCTAAGAGAATTCAGCACCACCAAACCAGCTCTACAACAAATGCTAAAGGAACTTCTCTAAGTGGGAAACACAAGAGAAGAAAAGGATCTACAAAAACAAACCCAAAACAATTAAGATAATGGTCATAGGAACATACGTATGGATAATTACCTTAAAAGTAAATGGATTAAATGTTCCAACCAAAAGACACAGGCTTGCTGAATGGATACCAAAACAAGACCCTATGTATGCTGTCTACAAGAGACCCACTTCAGACCTAGGGACACATACAGACTGAAAGTGAGGGGATGGAAAAAGATATTCCATGAAAATGGAAATCAAAAGAAAGCTGGAGTAGCAATACTCATATCAGGTAAAATAGACTTTAAAATAAAGAATGTTACAAAAGACAAGGAAGGACACTACATAATGATCAAGGGATCAATCCAAGAAGAAGATATAACAATTATAACTATATATGTACCCAACGTAGGAGCACCTCAATACATAAGGCAACTGCTAACAGCTATAAAAGAGGAAATCGACAGTAACACAATAATAGTGAGGGACTTTAACACCTCACTTACACCAATGTACAGATCATCCAAAATGAAAATAAATAAGGAAACAGAAGCTTTAAATGACACAATAGACCAGATAGATTTAATGGATATTTATAGGACATTCCATCCAAAACCAGCAGATTACACTTTCTCGTCAAGTGTGCACAGAACATTCTCCAGAATAGATCACATTGTGGGTCACAAATCAAGCCTCAGTAAATTTAAGAAAATTGAAATCATATCAAGCATCTTTTCTGACCACAATGCTATGAGATTAGAAATCAATTACAGGGAAAAAAATGTAAAAAACACAAACACATAGAGGCTAAACAACATGTTACTAAATAACCAAGAGATCACTGAAGAAATCAAAGAGGAAATCAAAAAATACCTAAAAACAAATGACAATGAAAACACGATGATCCAAAACCTATGGGATGCAGCAAAAGCAGTTCTAAAAGGGGAGTTTATAGCTATACAAGCCTACCTCAAGAAACAAGAAAAATCTCAATTCAACAATCTAACCTTACACCTAAAGGAACTAGAGAAAGAACAAACAAAACCCAAAGTTGGCAGAAGGAAAGAAATATTAAAGATCAGAGCAGAAATAAATGAAATAGAAACAAAGAAACAATAGCAAAGATCAATAAAATTAAAAGCTGGTTCTTTGAGAAGATAAACAAAATCGATAAACCATTAGCCAGACTCATCAAGAAAAAGAAGGAGAGGACTCAAATCAATAGAATTAGAAATGAAAAAGGAGAAGTTACAACAGACACCGCAGAAATACAAAGCATCCTAAGAGACTACTACAAGCACCTCTATGCCAATAAAATGGACAACCTGAAAGAAATGGACAAATTCTTAGAAAGGTATAACCTCACAGACTGAACCAGGAAGAACAGACCAATCACAAGTAATGAAATTCAAAGTGTGATTAAAAATCTTCCAACAAACAAAAGTCCAGGACCAGATGGCTTCACAGGTGAATTCTATCAATCATTTACAGAAGAGCTAACACCCATCCTTCTCAAACTTTTCCAAAAATTTGCAGAGGAAGGAACACTCCCAAACGCATTCTGTGAGGCCACTATCACTCTGATACCAAAACCAGACAAATATACTACAAAAAAAGAAAATTACAGACCAATATCACTGATGAATATAGATGCAATAATCCTCAATAAAATACAATAAAATCCAACAACACATTAAAAGGATCATACACCATGATCAAGTGGGATTTATCCCAGAGATGCAAGCATTCTTCAATATATACAAGTCAATCAATGTGATACACCATATTAACAAATTGAAGAATACAAATTGACTATTTCTTATTGACTATGGGACGCTTTGCATTAATAAGTGTAGAAAGTCTGAATAATTGTATTTTGCTCCAGAGAGGATTCATGTTTCCTTCTGCTGGATAACCAGAGCAGGGCAGAATATCTTAATCCAATCAAGAACTGAACTACTCACAGTGTGTTTACCAAGAGCCCCTCCCCTCACTATGTTCTCCAATTTTTAAAATCTCTTCAACATTTTAAGATTGTCAAAAATTTTGTGATATTTTTGAGAATTTGTCTTTAGCTTCTGTACTTCTTTCCCTGTGTAGTTTAAGAATTCAATGGATGCTCCAAAGTCAAAAAAAATCACAAGATTTTCCCTTACTTCTCCATGCTTCAATTTTCCTGAGATCTTGGCCTTCCAAGATTTGCCTGCCACTGTAGCTCGAAATTATCCTTTTTCTCGCAAGACTTATGAAATTGCTGAAAGCACTGCTGGTTTTCTGTCCTCTTAGTAACAGCTCTGTGTCTGACCTCATAGCCTTTTTGCCTTCCCCCAAACTGACAAATGTACTGTGATTAGAGCAGCTTGCAAAACTTCAGCCCACCTCTCTTTGGTTCCCTCAAATCCTGGCTAGCAATTCTAGAAAGAAATTTTTCTTTTTCATTTTAGTTGGTCTTATTTTCCTGCAAGCTACTGCCTCATATCCAGAAGCAGAAATCTCCACTACTACCTTTTAAAGTTATTGTTTTTGATTTCTTGTGGACTAAGAAGTGGGATTGGCACAGAAAAAGAATTTAAACTGTTAAATAAAGGAGAGGATATCTATTGTCAATAAAATAAATTCCATAAAATGTTACAGTTATTTATAGTAATTTTACCTTACTTCTTGTTTCTTGCTTGTGTTCTAGATAGTTGAGATTGACATATAAGAAAGATGCATATTAAGACAACTTGTAAAACTAGTGAATAGGAAATGTAAAAAAAAAATGTAAGCTCATGTAAAGTAAATTGTTTCCATTTTTTCCCTTTTTTATTAGATTATATTAATGATATTTTCAACTTCATATCAAAGCTATTTAAAATAACTACCTATACTTTAATAACATCTGAATTCAATACTAGTTTCTACAACTCAGCGGGCTTCCCTGGTGGCTCAGTGGTTGAGAGTCCACCTGCCAATGCAGGGAACACGGGTTCGTGCCCCGCTCCGGGAAGATCCCACGTGCCACGGAGCCGCTGGGCCCGTGAGCCATGGCTGCTGAGCATGCGCGTCCGGAGGCTGTGCTCCGCAACGGGAGAGGCCACAACAGTGAGAGGCCCATGTACTGCAAAAAATAAAAAAAATAAAAAATAAAAAATAAAAATAATAATAATAATTTCTACAACTCTTTTTCTTTAAATTTCTATATTTTTCTCCCATTCCCAAACCTTATCTTGGTCATAGCCTCATCTTGTACCATTCTCAAAGTCCCAGAATATGGCATACATATCTAGGTCATTTCTTCTGACTAATTTTCTCTTCTCTTCATTGACCATCTGTTGAAACACAATTTATTGTCCCAAGTTCAGCTTAAATTTTACTTATTTTTAGAATTTTCCTGTCCTGATATAAGAAACATAAAGAGCACTGTGCTCACATATACTCATTGAATGTGGGGGCTGCATTGTTGGACATGGTCTTATTAACCAGGTTAGTCATTTATGGGACCCTCATAGCATGATCCCCATAGGAATAAGTTTGCAGCATAGTGCATGTGTGTAGAGCACAGAAAATTTATGATTGTTGTAATCGTATTTTCTTTCAGCTACCTTTTATACAATTCTTTGGCCATATTGCCAAGTTGCACTAAATTTCGTGATATATTTCACAATATGAAATTCCACCACCACCACTCCTAGATTGTATGATAATCTTTGCCATCTGTTTTTTCAGTCACTTTCTGATGGGTCTTCCCATCTATATGAGTTCCATTTTAATATCCTGTGTGACACATCTTTTACTTCTTTGCAGCAGGTTAAACACTATCACTTGCTTTTTCTTTTGTCAGACATATGAGTCACAGATGTTAATCAAAACAAAAAAAATGGCAGGTAGTGTTTATAGTGGTGTAAACCATACTTCATAATAAACTCAATTAAGGACAGCAAGTTAGAACAAATATTGGCTGAAAGATATTATAGAATAACACTCGAATAAAATTACAGATTGTACCATAGTAAAATGTTCTATTTTAATATATGCAAAATTATCAGAAGCATATCAGAAACAAATAGCACTATAATAAAATCAGCAGGATGGCATAAATGACACATCTGTGTGCAGTACTTGGCTTATCCATCAATAGATTCTGCACACATTTCTGCATGTTATTTCATTCTCCCTTAGGTAGAATTAAATGCTTTCTCAATCTTTATCCATAGCATTTAAATATTCTTCTAAACACCAGCCTGGAAGATCTATGGAATTCAGGAGTCACAGCTGGCTGCTTCTCCCCTGCATCCAGAGTGCTGCTCAGTATCTGGCACAGTCTATGTGATCCTTAAGTATTTGCTGAATAAATGAATCAACAAACAGCATTTCTTCACTAAAATAGGAATTCCCTAGGCCTCAAAAGGTCTTGATAATAATAGATATTCAACTAATACTTACTGAATCCATTACAGTGGTACCTCAGTATCCATAGGAACCCCTGTGGGTACAAAAGAATCCTGGATGCTCAGGTTCCTTGCATATAATGGTGTAGTACAGTTGTCACTCCATATCTGGAACCTGTAGAGTTAACCAACTGCGGATATGGAGCGTTGACTATATTAAGGATCTATTGAGTGTTTATTGTCTGCCATGAATATTCTGCTGAATTAGAATTACTATAAGTAAATTGAAAATCTATCCCTTACTACCCTCCCATCTGCCTATTCTCTTCCTTCCTAATTTCATCACTGAACATTTTTCTATGGAGTACAGAAGTTTAGGAAGACTATGAGACACTATAAATGCCTCTTGAAAGTCATTTATGTTTAAAGCTTTTATTTACCTTTAATGTTAGACATAGTCTTCAATTTTTTTTTTCAGATTAATCTTCCATTAACAAAAAAAGTTCTGAGGGCATAAGTATTTAGAGAGTGACTGGGGAGAATATTGAGTGGTCAAAGTCCAAACTTGCATTATAGAGTTTCTCCCTCCTGGGGAAGGCTCCCTATATAGAAACAATTGCAAACTCTACTTGAAAGAAGATATTTTTCAGTAATTCAGGGTTGTGTGTTTGTCAATGATCTTGTTTGGGAATGGCTGGAAGGAGTATGAAGTGAGGGAGGTAACCATAATTAAAAAGGTAAAAAATTATGTTTAATATTTAATTAGGATTTTATTTTATTTTATTAATTTATTTTTTAACATCTTTATTGGAGTATAATTGCTTTACAATGGTGTGTTAGTTTCTGCTTTATAGCAAAGTGAATCAGCTATATGTATACATATATCCCCATATCCCCCCCTCTTGCATCTCCCTCCCAGCCTCCCTATCCCACCCCTCTAGGAGGTCACAGAGAACCGAGCTGATCTCCCTGTGCTATGCGGCTGCTTCCCACTAGCTATCAGTTTTACATTTGGTAGTGTATATATAGGAGATACAGAAATTTAAGTGCAATAATTTCCTAACAAAACCTCTCATCTCTTATTCACATTCTCTCTTACATTCATTAAAAATGATAGATGTTTGTTGAAGACTTACCAAGTACTTGATATTGCACTTCAGACAGTGGATAACATAAAGAATAAAATACAACACATGCAATCCATGATATAGTCTAAGAAAGCTCATAATTTATCAGGCAGTCAGGAAATTAAAAATCAACTAGAAAATAATTAATAGTTCTTATATGTTTTCACTTTGCTGTAATACCTTACACAGGACAGAGTGATTCATTCCCCTGGTGAGGTTGTGGACATCCTCAGAGAAGGAAAAAGTTTGAATGGCCCTAAACAACAAATAAGAATTCAAAAATTAGGAAAGAAAGGGAAAATTCTTTTCAGGCAGAAGAAACAATATATAAAAAGAGAAAAAAAACAATAGAAATGGACAAATTTCTCTGGCAAAATTGCGCCATCAGATGGGGCTAGAGAATGATGTTGGCAAAGGAAGGGATGAAGAGAATGTGCAGAATACTGAGTGGAAGGAGGCTTGGAAAGACTGGGAAGAGCCTTAAACGATGTAGACTTTAGGGAACCATCAAGATATTTGTATGTCTTTAATTGAGCAAGAAATTGGTGCCTCATTACCAAAAGGATGCAAAAGTGACAAACAGTGACTCTGCTGAAGGACATCCTTTAAATCCATATACCCAAAATATATGTGACATGTTTTTTTGTTTGTTTGTTTGTTTTTGTTTTTGTTTTTTATTTTTGGCTGAGCCACTCGGCTTGTGAGATAGTAGTTCCCCAACCAGGGATTGAACCTGGGCCCTCGGCAGTGAAAGCGCTGAGGCTTAACCACTGGACCACCAGGGAATTCCTATAACATGTTTTATTTTTACTAAAAATAAAACACTGGGTAATAATGTAGATTCCTTTAATTACATGCTTTTAGTTTTATATAATATATTCATGTCAAAACAGGAACTATCACCATGTTTTTAAATTAACAAAGTACAAGTCCTTTGTGCTGATATTCAAGGCTCTTTTATTCAGGGGTGTGTTGTAATCAGGTCTACATTAGAAAATAACTTCAGCAATTTAGAGGAGAAATTAGATAAATAGAAACTGGGAAACAGAAATTAAGTGGGATTAGATATTTCAGAAGCAAATCTGATAAAATTAGTGACACACTAGATGCTAAGGATAGGGAAGGGTGAAGAGTAAATGATAACTGAAGTTTTTAACAATGTGGGAGCCAAGTAGAGCATAGGAATGAGTTTAAACAGAATAAGAAACACAAATGGTGACAAATCAGAAGACACCAGCTGCCTCGAATTGTCATAGAGTTAATGTACACATGAAAAAAAAATCCCAAAACAAAGGGAACAAAAATACAATTTTTTGTAATTATATATCAAACTTAATGTAGTGTACTGCTCCTTTTATTGGTTTTTTAAAAAATTACGTTAAAATCCACAGTATTGTAGAATGTCATGAATTAACTTATATTTATTGAATTCCTATTTTTCCATTTGGTATCCCTTCCCAGTGGCACTCTGACTAGAACAAACTCAGTCAATAGTACCAGAGGAATTGGATGTCCTGTTCTTCAGGGGCATGAGGAGTTCCATATTTTGTCAGATTCAACAGATCATCTTGACTCTTCCTTGACATGTGTGGTTAATTGCCAGGAGTCACTTTATTCTCTGCATCTTCCTCACCGGTGTAGCTCAGGCTCTGCTCTCCAGCTGCCACACTGCATCTCTCAGAAGAATTGAAATATTTAAATTTATATTTAAATTTAGTCCTGTGATAGGCTGAACCTGTCACAAACCTGCCAGCCTCACCTAATAATAGGCAAGTCTGAGTGAATACAAGGACTCCAAGTGTATATTCAATACACTATCCATTGTGTGAAAATACTGATGTGTTTCCTGGAGTCTGCATTGATGCATACATTTGTTTTTCTTATGCCCACTCTCCTTGCCATGGACAGTTTTTATTAAACCCAGTGTTTGGTTAGTTAGTGTTTTCTGTGTTTTATTTACTTATGTATTTACTTCAAATGGAAAATCACCAAATTTAAAAACTAACTCCAGCCTTCAAGACTTTTATACCTAAAACTTACATATAGTAGTCAGGTAGACAGTACCTGATCAGGATGAAATAAATAGTTACTAATTTTAAATTGTACCTCAGTGCATCGCATTTTGTGGATTTTTGGGGAAAAAAATTAAATTAGTCAACCTCTTTTCGGATCACTTCAAGAAGCATGAAGAATGGACCTATAGTAGGATGCAATCAGTGCCTTTAAAAATATCTCTATTAATAACAGCTTAAATGAATGCGGATACAGCATGTTATTACAGTGCTTTGTATTTGTCACAAACACCCTCATTTAATTCCAAATGGAAATAATATTCCCATTTTCTAATATGCTCATTAATTTTCCAAATAAGAAAATGGGATTCCTCCATTTTTACACCTGGAGATGCCATGTGATATCATCAAGCCTAAGCTTCACTTATTTTATAATACTGAGTTCAGGAGAAGGATTAAATATGGAAAAGGCATCTCAGCTTCCATGTTTTACATTTGTTTCCTTTTAGTAACCTTTTGAAAATGTTTTCCCACATCACATTTCGTCCCTTGCATACATTTCCTGCCATATGTCTAGGAGCAAGCCATGGAGCCACTGATGAATACAAATAGTGATCAGACCTTCTCTACAAAAATCATATTCTCCCTTGAGGGACTCTGCTCTGAATTCTACTCTACAATTCCCTCTTGTAGCTTCTATTTCTCTGCTCAGCCAGCATGGAGTTTGAGTAATGGAAGGTTTCTCTCACCTGTTTTCATAATAACACAGATTCAGATTACTCTCAGGAAATAAGACAGAAAGTTCACAATGTTGAATTAGCTGCATTAAATATTCTGAATAGACCCAAATATAATGTTGAATCTACTTGAACATATAAAATCTTGTTATATCCATATAGCTTCCTTCAGTTCAGATCATAGGAAGCTCAGATCACATCTTTTTTCACTTTAATAATAAAGTAGGCACTGCCAAGTGTGTTTTTTTCAGGTGCCTTTCACAAGTTTCAGATACTTTTTTTTCATTTATTCATTCACTTATCTATTCGTTCATGCATTCAATCATTAATGATTTTTTTTCACTAGCATTGATTTTTAACTGGGAATACAAAAATAAAGTAGGCAGTCTTGGGGATTGGTAGATACTGACTTAAAAACAAATTACTGATACTTCCATTTACATTACAGTAGTCCAATTTTATATCGTTGACATTTCAATGGATTATGAGTATTTCTAAAATCCTTCCTAGAAAGATGCCTCAACATAAGAAATTTGATTCTGTAGACTCAATTTTTTTTTTCTGATAACACTAAGAAATTTCATGTTAGATGGCTGATCTTTTAGATTTTCCATTCAAATAACAACTGAAAGATATGTTTGGTAATGCTTTGTAATTTGAAGTAGTTTCTGGAAATATGTAATTGAACAAGTGGAGACCTTGGAGTATAGTCAGAAAACAAATGTATTTCCCCCCCTTTTCTACTCATTTAAACCTGCTCTGTAAGAACAGAACTATCCCGCCTTAAATGAAAGTTTTGACAGGTTCTTTAACTCTTGGTTACACTCAGTCTTCATCCACACGAGAAGCAGGATGTCATTGTAATAATTAACAAGGCCAGTCCAGCATAAAAATTAAAAACTAAGAACTTCATTCAAAATTAATTCTTGTCCCTTCCAGCAGAATGAGTCTTCCAGAATGGAAGCTTACAGAAGGAAAGAGCTGAATGCATGGTTTCTATTTCCTGCCTAGATTATTACTTTCCTATCTCCCTCGCTAGGCTGTGGTAGGCTGCTCTAAGATGAAAAGCAGTAGGGGAATTGGTGAGAAAAGAGGTAAAGGGCAGAAATTTTGTTACTTGACAGTTATTGATGTTATTTAGCATTGCATGTGTCTGTGCTTTTCATGTCTTTAAAGCTAATTCTTTCTTGAATCACGTTCATGATGTGTTTTCGCTTGGCTGGTCATTTATAATTCCCCCAGCAGCTCCTGATTTTGTGATCTCAATTCACTGAGCTGTTCTCTGTTGGAATCCCCATCCGAAATTTCCTCTTGTAACATGTTGGGGGATTTTTCCACCATCAAACTCAATATACTTTATCAAAATGTGCTTAATATTGTATGTATGCATTCACTAAGCAATCACCAACTTCTTAATGTTTTAGACCATGTGTGTGCACTTTTGTGTATGTGTGCATTTGTTTTAAGGGATAGAAGTTTAGAGAGGAGTGATAAAGAGATGAAAGCATGGAGAAAAATCCTCAAGGCAAACTTAGTCAAAATGAGAAGTCAACCACATAAATATTTTTTTCTTTTTCTTTTTAAGTATAATTGATTTACAATATTGTGTTAGATTCACAGTATTGTGTTAGTTTCAGGTGTACAGCAAAATGATTGGGATATATATATACTATATGTATACCTATATTCTTTTTCAGTTCTTTTCCCTTATAATTTATTACAAGATATTGAATATAGGTCTCTGTGCTATACAGTAAATCTCTGTTGTTTATCTGTTTTATATATGGTAGTATGCATCTGTTAATACTATACACCCAGTTTATCCCTGCCCCACGTCCCTTTGGTAACCATAAGTTTTTTTTCTATGTCTGTGGGTGTGTTTCTGTTTTGGAAATGAGTTCATTACATAAATAATTAAAATAAAATATGATGGGCTTCCCTGGTGGCACAGTGGTTGAGAGTCCGCCTGCCGATGCAGGGAACACAGGTTCGTGTCCCAGTCCGGGAAGATCCCACATGCCGCGGAGTGGCTGGGCCCGTGAGCCATGGCCGCTGGGCCTGTGCGTCCAGAGACTGTGCTCCGCAACGGGAGAGGCCACAACAGTGAGAGGCCCACGTACCGCAAAATAAATAAATAAAAATAAAATAAAATAAAATAAAATATGAAAAGTAATGAAATAAGAAGTAAATAACGTGTTTTGAGAGCATAATAGAAGGTCAAAGGAACAAAATCATCGCTGACCCCCTGGAATGTGATAGCATCCTTTCAAAAACATTGCCATAGGTGTTCACAAGATAACGGAGTAATCATCATTTTTGACTACAGATAAGAAATAGTAAAAACCAGTACTATTAAGTGTTATGTGTTACATCATTTGCTCCCGACAGTTCTATGAGATAGTTAAATTAATGTCATTTTCATGTAATAGATAAGGCAGTTGAAGTGTTTAAGTGGACAACATTTGTGCATTCCTAAAGTCTGACTCCAGAGTCTTAACTTTTATTCTATGTTGTCTGTTTGGAAACAGGATACTGCTCCTAAAGATAAGCTGGCAGATTTGTTAAAGGTGATTCCTTAGTGATTGTTGCTCCTAATCATCTCACTTGACGTTTAATACATTTTCTGAAGGAGAACATATATTATGAAACACCCAAGTTGGAGGGTAACCCAAAATCTTCAGAAATCTGGTGATTAAAGAACAACGTAATTTTTTTTTTTTTTTTTTTGCGGTACGCGGGCCTCTCCCGTTGTGGAGCACAGGCTCTGGACGGGCAGGCCCAGTGGCCATGGCTCACGGGCCCAGCTGCTCCGTGGCATGTGGGATCTTCCCGGACCGGGGCACGAACCCGTGTCCTCTGCATCAGCAGGCGGACTCTCAACCACTGCGCCACCAGGGAAGCCCGTAAATAATTATTTTATCATTGTAATCAAGTTGCTGATTCTCAAAGAGTATCAGACAGAAACAAAGACTGGATTCCATCAGGTTATAGTAGCTGAATGGAGTTGCAGGGCAAAGTGAGGGGCAGAGAGAGAGGAAAGCAGGCTGTGTGCTGAGAGATTGTGGGATAGAGAGGGACTAGTAGAGGGTTTTTTTGTCCTTGTTCCACAGTTTTGCTGGAAATCCTCAGTGAAAGAAGGTGATGCCTAAAGATAAATTTTCTGTGGAATATGTTTTGTGTATTTTAAAGACACCTACAGTAGAGAGCTACAAAATTCTTCAGGACTTTAAGTGTTGTCCTTTTAACTTGAGGTATTTTAATGTAACGTCTCAGAAATCAGTCATTATGGTGACTAGTTTTATATAGATTAAATCTGGATATCTATCTGTGTATCTCTAGAGAGAGAGATTTTTGGGGGTATATACCAAAATATTTTACATGAGAGCAATTCTAATATAAAGTATTTTTAAATGAACACTTGTAAAATGAATTGAGTACTGAGCTCTAGATAATAATATCAGAAAAAGTCTGAAAAATATTTTTGATTGTGTTATGGATCTGAAATTTAGCCTCAGTCTTAAAGACTAATGAAATGATTTCTCAGAAAGGTATTAGAAATTCAACAGAATGTTATCCTCTAGTTTTATATAAATGACTATGTGGTTATGATCACTGTGCATCAAGAAGGATATGATGGAACCACTAATGGGCAATAAAAATGAACCAATATATAAGGGAAGAAGATTGTATCAGGAAATAGTAAAATGAGGAACTAATTTAAAATGAAGAATTAAAATGAAGGAGATGGAGAACCGAATTTCAAAATTATGGTTGTGAAGCCATGAAGGTAACCTCAGAATTATTTACCAATTTCCCAAGTGCAGGAAGAAGTCCTGCAGTGAATGGCCATTGTATTACCGGCCAGACATCGATCTCCCCTTTTTCTAGTAACATAGCTTTTTTTTTTTCTCCCTCTGAGAGCCATGTCCCCACCACACAGTTATTGGTTCTTGCTATTAGTTTGGGGAAGATCAGGGATTGGCTCAGGCTTGGGTCTTCCCAGAAAACTTCATCCAACTCATACTGAACCAATGAAAGTCAATGATCAGGAATTGCTAGAACTGTTGTGAAAGGCAAATTCACTTTCTCTGGGATGGTTAAGCAGGCAGGATATAATTTAGTAATTATTTTTTTTTTACTTTTTATTTTATACTGGAGTATAGTTGATTAACAATGTTGTGTTAGTTTCAGGTGTACAGCAAAGTGATTCAGTTATACATATTGAAGCCAGCAAAAGAGAATATCAAGTGGGTGATGGGGAGAGAAAGAGTGATTTGCTGAATTCAGCTGATAAGAGCTAAGTCCACCTCAGGAATTTTTAGGTATATGAGCCAATAGTTCTCTTTTTTATACTTTTTAGTAATTTCTTTTTGAAATAAGCTGTGTAACAAATTATGGATTACACCACAATAAAGTCTAAGAGTTTGGATGTTCTTAAAGCTTATTTAGGCCACTGTCACTCTTATACAGTTCAATTAACAAATGAATGTGTAGTTTCTACTTGAATTTTTTGGCATACTTCCTTATGGACAAGGCAACTCTTTCTATTGAAGGATATTTTAGTTGTAAAGCTGTTTCTTACATTGAAATGAAATGTGTCCCCTTTCAAATTTACACTATTATTTCTCACTCTGTATTCTGAACCAATAAAGACAATTTCAATTTAGCTATTATATTTTCCTTTAAACTTCTCTAGTCCAAATATCGTCAATCTATTAAAACATTTTTCACTCATATATATCAATGGTTTACTATGTGCCGAGTGCAGTGCTTGGCAGGAGATATAGGAGTAAGCTAGGCAAAGAAAATTTACCCTCCCATAAATCATATTCTTTGTATGAAGAATATATAGATGTGTAAAAATAAAATAACATTTATTGCTGTGAACATAAATAAACAAGATGATGAGAAGATGGTGTCCTGGGAAGGAAAAGACTAATGAAATGTTTTAGTGAATGATCAAAGCATCTTTTAGCAGGTGATATTTCAGCTGAAACCTAAATGATAAGAAAGAGCCATCATGAGAAAATCTGGAGAAAAAGCAGTTCAGACAGACAGGCAAAGTATCTCCAGACATGCAATCACTAGGAGAAAACTGTTTTGCTTATTTTATGATTTCTAATGCCCTTTTTTCTGATACAATCTAGAATTTTTTTCACCCAAAGTTTAAGTCTCAGAGATACGTATATTTTAAACTAATTTTTAGTGAACTCAAGTACAGGAAAATTATTATTTCCTGTGATTTGATGCTCTGGTTCAATTAATTCAGCCTGAGATGACATTAGCCTTTTTAGCCATCAAATCGCATTATTGATTCCTATAATTAAGCACCATTTTCAGTATAATTTTTTAAAATAATTTTTACCAGGTAATTAGTTTCATCAACATGTCTCCTTTTCCTTGCAGTCTTGGAAATAACTAAAATAAGGAATTGGGACTTTTGCAACAGGATTATATTAATAGTTATAATTAACACCAAAAAAACTTTAATTCACTTGCTGTTGTATGAGTCTGGAAAATCTTTCTGTTCTCACTCTGCAAACAAATTCTTGATTTTTATAGATGTTTGCCTTCAGGCTTACAATAACTAGAGATAGGGTAGTCTTCCTATTTAGTATTCATTGACTTTGTTCCTTTCTGAGATAACTCATTGATTGCAGTCCCCATAATTGTCCTCCTTCCTATACTGCTGGGGTTCACCATGCTACAGTTTTAAGCCAATCTGTAGGGCTAGAACTCACAATCCAGATACTATGAAACTCTCACTGATTTCACAAAAATGAAAAGAAATGGTGTTATTTTTTAAATTTGGTAATCATCATTTTATCTGTTTTCCAATTTCTACCAGGTACCAGTAGCTTCAACCTTTTACTGTCCCAGGGAAGGTTGTTTCTAATCTTCAGTGGTCAAACTTTTTCTTTAATCAAACTACACACTTATTTCCCTTTAACATTTGCCATGCCTCCGTGTTTTCTTGTGGTTTTATTCGATTATTTTTTGTGAGTAATCTACAGTGAGATTGTGCAGTAATACTGACATTAACTAGCACTCTTCAGGATATTTTTACAGGAAATGATCTTTCACTATCTTCAGGATCATTGTTTCTCAAGGCTCATTTATAACCCTTAGAATACTGAAATCCCATATGCTCATTTCATAGCGTAGATTGTGGATTATGATAAAGGCTTGTTGGGTGATTTGATCTTTGAAGATAAAAATTGGAATTATGCAGATTAATTAGGTCATATCAATGCATGTTCCTTTTAGGCATGGCTCAAAGTAAAGAAGAAGGAGAAAAAGAGAAATTTCCATGACATTGACACAAGGTGTGACCTTCAACTTGCTGACGCATCTGCTCAAGTCATAGCCTGATATGTAGCCTTAGTTTCACTGACTACACCCATGACCATCCTCTAGACTACTCAAAAGGTAACTTCTAGAAAACTATAACTTCCTTGGCTAAATCATAAACATTAATAATAATATCAATAAGTACTATGTTCAGTTGGTTTTATAGATAGCTTGATTCAGTTTTCTAACATATTGTGTTCTTCTTTTATCTTAAATTTCTGACTTTCCTAGAAATAAGACAAATATCTTTGCACTTATTTTCTAGGTAACATCATGTGGACATATTGTCTAAAAACTGATACTTTTATTTTAAACTTCGTAATCTTCTTAAACATTATAAGGTTTCTCTGAATTGTTATTTTCTAAATGTCCCAGCTATTTGTTCCCTGTATTATAGCCCTTGTTAATATTTAATATGGGGTTTATGTGATAGTAAAGGGATTAGGATAAAGAGTGTCAGCTGTTTCAGGCAAGGCATGAAATGTCTTGAAGTCACCATAACCAGAATTTGTTCTCAGTTATTAAATAATAAAACACAATTTTCTTACTTGACCCAGAGGTAATCTGACTTTACAATGCTAACTCCCACTAATAATCTCACAAGAGGCTGATAGACATGACAATGCTAATTATTAATTTATATTGAAAAATATAAATATATAGGTATTATGAAATTAAACAATAGATGGAGATAAATTCTAAGCTAAGCAGTACTAGAATATAGCTAACATCATACCCATAACTTGCTCAATTTTATTACACATCTAAGCCAAAATTTGGGTCATACTAACACAATTCTGTATCTGCACATACAAACTCATAAAATGTGTGAGATTTGAATTCCTATTTATTATGTTTATAGAGAATATTCAAGAATTTATATTCAACTGTAAAGAGGTTATTCTGTATTTCTATCTAATCTTCAAATCTTTTTTGGAAAACATATCATTGAAGTTGTCCCTGAAATGTTTTGAAAACTCAGATTTATGTATAGTTGTATGCAATTATCTTCATCACATATGCAGAGCTTCTTTATGATATCCTAAAATTATTGAACTACTGGTTCCCAATTGGATATGTGGAGTAGAGATATGTAGAGAATAATAGCACAATCACCCAGGAATTTTTTTCAAAATATACATGTTTCTCATTCTCAGATAGCAATATGTGAAACTATCATAATCCCTGGGGTTGCAGAGTATATGTATTTATTTTGGGAAATATCCACAGATTGTTCTGATTTTCTGTTTCTCCTCAGTTGAAAACCAGTTACTTGATTGAATTACAGATGCTCAAATGCCTACAAACTACATAATTTGCTCATGTCAGAAAAAGAAAAGAGAGAGAGAGAGAGAGAGTGAAAAAGGAAGGAAGGAGGGAAGAGAAAGATAGAAAGAGGGAGAGAAGGAAGAGAGAAGGTGGGAGAGAGAAGAGAGGAAAGGGAAGACAGAAGGAAATAAGGACTTAGGAAGGAAGGGGGAAAATAAAGCAAGCGACAGTGTTCTTCCAACTTTAAAATACTTCAGCCATCAATAAAACTAAATTTTGTAACAGAGATACTGAATAAGAGAATTAAAATTATATCATACAATATATCTTATCCTTGTTAAGTATATCCAGATTTTTCAGATAACCACTGGACTATTCACTGATTTAATGTAAATCTTTTCGTTTATATCACAATGCATATTAACATGGCAGCTCTAGGTAAAAAGAAGTAGTGGCATTTCAGTTTCCTAGAAATTGGCATACACTTGTTATAATAAAATGGTTAAAAATGCATAAAAATGCATTACCTCTTGAACACTCTGAACAATAAACCTGAAAGCTAAGAACAATAGAAACAACCATGAATCTTTATTGTGCCTATTTAGCCTTTCTATATCTCTATGATATAATGTCTTTAAATAAAATAAAAAATTATTTTGTGAACAATATCTTGGCTGGCAAGCTAAAGGCCCATGTCATATTAATGGTTCTGTCAGAACTTCTACTAAAAGCGTTTCTGACTTTTACAGCATCAAAGCATTTATTTATTTATTATTATTATTATTTTTTTTTTGCGGTACGCAGACCTCTCACTGTTGTGGCCTCTCCCATTGCGGAGCACAGGCTCTGGACGCGCAGGCTCAGCGGCCATGGCTCACGGACCTAGCCACTCCGTGGCATGTGGGATCTTCCCGGACCGGGGCACGAACTCGTGTCCCCTGTATCGGCAGGCAGACTCTCAACCACTGTGCCACCAGGGAAGCCCATCAAAGCATATTTGAAAGAATCCTGCACATCTAAATATATATCCAAAAGAGCTTCCAGCTTGAAATTCAGATACCACCTGTATTAGTTCAGGATTTATATCATTGCGGAGGAGATATGCTGAGTTTTTTGGTATATATTTAGGTAAAGGAACCAGCAAACCACAGACAGACAACTGTCTCTTGGCTGTATCTTTATCTTTATTTCAGATAAGCTTCTCTCATATCAAATTAATACCAAAAATAGAAAACACGTTTTTAAAGTTGTTATATTTTTCTTTACTTGTCATAATGTTTATTTCATGTTACTTTTGCAATATTAAAATGGTGATAATATTATAGCAGTCAATATTCAAAAAACAGTTTTACTTAGACATACACAAACCCAAAAATTGTTCATTTTTCTCAAGCAGTAACTTACAGTGCTAATGATGACAATGTAAAAAGATGTAAAAACAATGTAAAAAGAGGAAAGGAAGCAGTATTTTTGTAAATTCACAATTAGTTCAAGCTTGAGTATGAACTTTTGATTTATATTAAGTTTTTCTTATTTGGAATCTAAAACATTTATCTGAGGTCTGTCATGTGTACTCAGCTCAGAACGTGTGTTGCTTCCATTACATTTCTGATAAATTTTAAGCTGAAATAAATATAGTAAATACTGTACATGTCCTTTACTAGAAAGAAAGAATAAATGAAAAGATCATGACCATTAAAACTTAGAAGAGAATGGACAAATACCCAGTTGAATGTAAAGGATCAAGAAACATACAGAATCTCATAGTTTAATATAAAATTTACCTGAAATTTAGCCCAACATATCATTTTTATACTCTACAAATGTCTATGCCATTTTTGTAAATTTCAGTCTTTTATTCCCACCAAAGTATGTTATTATTTAGCCCCATATTTCATATAATAAAAACAGATTCAAGTGAAATGGGTAATTTATTTGCATAAGTTTGAACCATATCTAGAACAGGTTTACATGATGTAGAAGAATATATTGAAATCTGCATGTAAGAAATGAAAGAGTGTATTTCCATCCCATCATTGAATTGGCTATGAACACTTTGAGTTGCTTTTTGTACTATGAAATTTATTTTTTCTTCCTTTTTTTCCCTCTTTTGAGTTAAGGGAAGCTTATTACTAAAGGAAGGGGGAGCATGCAAGAATTTAAGAAATAATGCAGCTTTCAATTTTGATACTGAATAGCAAATTTTATCATTTTATCAATCATTTTAATGTATGATGTAGTCATTTCACTGATTTAAATATATGGCTTGTTTTTACTGACCTTTAAACATAAGAGATATATTGATTTTGAACAAGAGCTTCAGGGGAAAAAGCATATTTTAATGAAAAGTTGACAAGTGTAACTTTCAAAAATATTTTGTCAAGGAGCGTCATGGTTAGGAGCCTGGACTCCGAAACCAGACTGTCTGGGTTCAAATCCCTGCACCATCCCTTGTGAGGGGCTGAATGCAGAGGCTCCTTAACCTCTCTGCTTGTTGCTCTATCTGTAAATATTGTGTTGAAAATGAAAGTTCACAAATGAAGAATGCCTGGTACATAACATGTATGCAATGAGTGCTCATTACTGAGAATAGTAAAAGTGTGCCTGTGCTTGTGTATGTATGTCTGCGTGCCTCTGTGCATGTCTGGTAAAAATAGGGTGGGTGGAAGAATAATATCTGAGAACCCCTTTTCCATTTTTCCAGTGTATGAGCAGATATTAATTAACTAATCATGCAACTGCGAAGGGGTAGTATTTTTTAGATATATAAATCAAGTGACTGTAATTTGATCTCTGTACACTAAGATACACACCCATTACATATATATGAATAGCCTGCCTTTTTTTCCCCAGAAGGGTATTATTTCAAGTAATGGAAAAATGTGTTTTAGGAGCTGTAAGATCCTGTAATGAAACATTTTGTTTACTTTCAAATAATATTACACAAAAGGAAACAAATTTTGCAAAACATTTTGCTTTCATTGAGATAAATAATTAAAATGGTATGGAGAATACTATTAAACTTTGAAAGTTAGAGAAATTGTATACATATGAAAGGTGTTTTCATATTAAAATGTAAAAACATTAAAGAGAATAGAAACAAGTATTGCCTTTTTTTCCAAATTAACTACCCAGTGGAGAAAAAGGAACCAACCCTCTTGCACTGTTGGTGGGAATGTAAATTGATACAGCCAATATGGAGAACAGTATGAAGGCTCCTCAAAAAACTAAAAATAGAATTACCATATGATCCAGCAATCCCACTACTGGGCATATACCCTGAGAAAACCATAATTCAAAAAGAGTCATGTGCCACAATGTTCATTGCAGCACTATTTACAATAGCCAAGACATGGAAGCAACCTAAGTGTCCATCAACAGATGAATGGATGAAGATGTGTTACATATATACAATGGAATATTACTCAGCCATAAAAAGAAATGAAATTGGGTTATTTGTAGTGAGGTGGATGGACCTAGAGACTGTCATACAGAGTGAAGTAAGTCAGAAAGAGAAAAACAAATACCGTATGCTAACACATATATATGGAATCTAAAAATAAAAATAAAAAAAGTTCTGAAGAACCTAAGGGCAGGACAGGAATAAAGATGCAGACATAGAGAATGGACTTGAGGGTACAGGGAGGGGGAAGGGTAAGCTGGGAAGAAGTGAGAGAGTGGCATGGACATATATACACTACCAAATGTAAAATAGATAGCTAGTGGGAAGCAGCCACATAGCACAGGGAGGTCAGCTCGGTGCTTTGTGTCCACCTAGAGTGGTGGGATAGGGAGGGTGGGAGGGAGATGCAAGAGGGAGGAGATATGGGGATATATGTATACGTATAGCTGGTTCACCCTGTTATACAGCAGAAACTAACACACGATTGTAAAGCAATTATACTCCAATAAAGATGTTAAAAAAATTAACTACCCAGATTTTACCTTTTTTAGAACTAATATAAAGTATAATAAGGTTTCAATGGTAAGTTTAAATAGAATTTCATTTTCTCTACATAAACATGAATAACAAGGTAATGAGTCACATATTGATTTTTAAATTAATTTCTTTGAAAATAACTTTATATTAGGCAACTTCTTTGTCCTTCTAACACTGAGGATTGGCACCTGTTTAAAAATATCAATTTTTTTAGGAGAAAAGTCATTACTACATATCATCTTTAGTAATTTAAGCCACAATAAATATTTGTATATTTTATAGAATCTTTTTTACAAAGATATTTATACTACAGAGTGCATATATTTTGAAAAAATAAAGTTTGGTTTTTTTTACTGTACAATTGCATGTATCTGAAATAATCCCTCAGCTGATAAAATTGATAAAACAAAAGCTCAGTAGCTTAACTGCAGCAAGTTATTTATACTCCAAAAAGCCAAATGACAGTGATTACAACCACAGAATTGATGAGTTAAATGAGTTTTATGTTCCCCAAACAATTTTAAAGCTGAGTAACCCAAATTTATTAGCCATATCCAGATGGGATATAAAGTCAATATATTGCTGTTTATGTATCAAGTCAGAGAAAATTATTAAGGATGATTTCAGCCACGGATGGTTAGGGTGGGAGACGTTGGTTAAATTCTGAGGCTATAATTCAAGGAAATTTTGGTAGCTTCAAAGCTAGTGTAAAAAATAAGATAACTGTGAAGTAATAGACTTTAGCTGAATTATTTTCTTGACTTAAAAAATGTACAACTGAAGTTGAAGTAGCAACTCCATAAAGCATTTCAAAATATACTGTTGGAAAGAAATATTTTATTCAGGCTTATTAGCAAGTAAGACTTCACATTCATGGAACTTGTAAAATTATATATAAATAGATATTTTCATACAGCTAAAATAGAAATGAGCTGTTGGCAAGTACTTAAAAGTGATTCTGTTTTAGCACCATTTTATCACAGGAAATCTGAGAGATTTTTTTTTAAAAAACGATGAAGTACTAAATGGCTTTAGCTGAAAATAATAGTATGCATCTTGATCATTAATAATTATCATATAAACTTGAATATAATCATGGAATATCAAAAGATATTAAAGGGTACATGCAAAAGAATATTAAAAATACATCTTTTCATAGACACTGGGCTTTTTCATTCTAGTTTTAAATGATATTAGATACAATACATGGGAATCAGTCCCCAGACTTCAAGTTATTCACTATAATTGTGGGCAAGATACATAAATCCTCAAGACAATGCATTCAAGCATTCTTTACCTCAAATCATACTTTCATAGCCCATTAGAATGTAATTGTCAAGAAATGTGAAGATTTGAGATTTTATCCTATAGCAAGGTAACAAGTTATCTTGCAAGGGTTTCATGAATGCTTGGAGAACGTATGAGACTCCTGAGTCAGAAACGAAGGACTATATGACGTACAGCACTGCAGGTGGCATTAACATCAGCATATTTGTGTCAGTTTCCTTTGCTCCCCAATTCCACAAAGACAAAGCAGATGGGCCCAGATAGATGTCTTCACATATGATGGGCTGTGTTTTAGGAAAGGAATCCTGAGCATAAGCATGTCTATCTTATACTCTGGAGAGAAAATTATTTTTATTATACTAGACTATAAGCTTGTCTCCCCTTTGCTGCAGAGGAAAGCAGTCTATCTTCAAAGGCTGTTCACTATATAAACAGCCTTGAAAAGATATCCAGAACAAAATGGCAGCCAATGCCTTCTGCAAGATTTGCAGAAATGTGAGAGAACTATGAAAACGTGTCTTCCAACAGTAATAAGCACCATTCATTTATTTAAAAAATTTTATGGAGTACTGTATCTAGACACTATTCTAGGAATTTACAATACAGTGATAATTAGACAGACCAGGTCCCTGCTCTCATGAAGGTCCCTTGCTCTCATGCCTTAAGCAAGGCAGAGAATTTCAGGAAGTGTTTAGATTAATGGCACAACAAGATACTCGGTGTCTGTAAGAAAATCATATAATGGGGTTGGAGAAGCCTTTTTTGAGATTGCTTTTGAGTTGAGACCTCGATTATAAGATCTAGGGAAATAAGAATCATGACAGATGGAAAAGTGAGAAGAAAGGCCTTGAGTCAAGTTGAATAAAAATAAAGGTTGTTATGTTAATGAGTTTGACATTACACATATGGACAAATTCCTGTAAAAATATATTTTTACCTTTTTCAAGGTGAAATATAAAGCATAAATACCCTTATAGTCATTGAAGAAGTTTGTTCAGTATTTTTAAAATTTTCTCACAGAGGAAATGTGTTTGACAGGCAAATTTTAGAAAATATATAATCAACAAATAGATCTGAGAATTCTATTATATAAACTTCTCAAAATAAGAAGGGATAAAAAAAGAAAGAAACATTCCTCAACACAGTGTATAAGCCTGGTGTAAATTTAATTCCTAAATCAGAGGAAGAGAGTGTGGAAAGGATATTAATGGTCAATCCCTTTTCAGGAACAGAGATTCAAAAACTATAAATAAAATATTAGTGAATAAAAAAGAGACTTTCAAAAAGGAAAGGTGGCCAACTTGTTTTGGCATACTGTTGAGAGCTCGATTCACAATTAAAATTCTCAGTAATTCATTCCTTGTGACATTAACCAAGAGTGTTTTCAATGATAAAGGTTGAGAAGAAAGCCCAATTAACGTGGGTTGAGGAGGAAACAAGGGTATCAAGTGAGATCATCCATATCACACCAGTTCTTTTGTTTTAAAGTGTTAAGATGCAGCTCAAATATCTCCTCTCTGAAAACTTTAACTCTTCAAACTGAAGAAAGTGTCCATACTCTGATTTTAGTACATATCTTGTTTGTGGTTAATAAGGTGTCACTCAATAGATGTTGAGCATATTTCTCATCTCTTCTTTCTTCTCTTTCCATCAAAACTATGTCTTTGTATGTTGAAAGTGATTGGTAGAAGTTTTGTTAAGTCAAGTTGAATTGAATTGAAATGTAAGGTAAATTGAGTTTAATAATTGTGCATATCTTAAAGAAAGGATTCACATTATTCTTAATAAGACCTAGATTCATTCGTAACCAGTGGTATTGTAATAGTATGCCAACTGCTCCAAATATTTGGGGGAAAATATAACACCACATTTAGATATGTGTTCAAATGCAAGTACATTAGTTAAACTTACCATTACGACGTTGTCCTAAAGATCATGTATTACTTGGAGGCTATTTAAGCTGTCAAAGCAAGGCAGCAGGAGACTGTGTTTTCACACTACTTAGAAGTGTTAAAAACACAGCCTATGTGGGGGTATGTGTGTAAACAACTTTAAATAATAACATTTTATCTGAAGTTTACTCAAGCTTGTATTGCAACTTGAAGCAAAACTAATTATAGAGCTGAATGTGGCTTTCTCTGCCATCAAAAGCATGCTTTCTCTGAAATTTTCATTTTTCAATTTGGCTTCTCTAGAATAATGGTTGATAAGAGTGCTTGTTCTCACTTCCTCATTTGGATAATAAAACATACATCTCTGAAGATGTGTGGTTTTGTTTATATTTTATTTTGATTCACAGTCATCTTCTGGCAAGACTAAGGGATGTTTATGAGTGAAAATGAATGTAGTTTTTGTTTATCATCTCTTCTTTACATGCCTGAACCAAGCTCTATGAAAGTATAACATTTGATACATATGAAAACTTGATTAAAACTTGATTTAAATAAACCTATCTCATAAATACTTTCTATTCTTTATATATTTTTACTTCACTATATTCATATCAAGTATAAAACTTTGAAGACGGTTTGCTTGTAAAGGTGATTGCAAAGGAATGCAAAATATTTCTTTAGGCAATCTAGGGAAATATTTTTTATGGATATTTTTATGTGTTTTTTTTTTAATGTATTTATTTTTGGCTGTGTTGGGTCTTCGTTTCTGTGCGAGGGCCTTCTCTAGTTGCGCGAGCAGGGGCCACTCTTCATCACGGTGTGCGGGCCTCTCACTGTTGTGGCCTTCTCTTGTTGCGGAGCACAGGCTCCAGACGCGCAGGCTCAGTAGTTGTGGCTCACGGGTTCTGGAGCGCAGGCTCAGTAGCTGTGGCGCACGGGCTTAGTTGCTCCGTGGCATGTGGGATCTTCCCAGACCAGGGCTCGAACCCGTGTCCCCTGCATTGACAGGCAGATTCTCAACCACTGCGCCACCAGGGAAGGCCCTGTTTACGTTTTGATACAGTATCTTCTGTAAAATACATGAGAGAAATTGAACAGGTGCTACCTGATCTGTGCTTCCATTTCATAGTTAGTTAGGCTTGAGTTACTGCTCTAGTTTAAAATCATATATTCAAGAAAAAATATTGAAACAAATATATATATACTTGAAAATGTCTCAGCTATTATAAAAGTTGAGGACTTTGTTAATAAAGAAGAATACAAATCAATCAAGTAATGGTTTGCAGATGCTAATTAAATTCAGTTATACAGATACTCCAACTAAAATTTGGAAATTCTGATTCATTGGAAGGAAATGCTGAGATTCACAGTGATTGAAGTCATTTTTACTTCAATCTCACTCTTCCCTATTTTCTGTCCCATTTTTAGCAAGCCTTCTCAACCTCCTCAGTTTTCTATTTCCAAAATATCTTGAACTCATTCAGGTATGATTTTCATTCCACCACTACCTGAAAGGGTAATTCATTACTTCCACTCTGCCCAATCCCACTGCCATTTCTTGATCCCCTCCTCTATGACTTATTAGCAACATTTTGAACCCCCTTTACCTTTGAAACATTATCTCTGCTTGTCTTCAAAATCCATATTTTCCTGGTTTTCTTCCTCTCCTTACCTGGCTGCTCCTTCTCATTCTCTTTAAATGGTTCTATGTCATCTCCCAATGTTATAATGCCTCAGCAATGAGCCCTTTAATTTCTTCTCTTTTCCATCTTCGTTCAAGCCCTTAGTGGTATCATCCAATTTCATCACTTTAAATAGCATTTTATGGTAATGATGCCTATGTTTACATCTCTATAATTCTCTCCTGAACTTTAGATTCATATTCACCTAACTAATCAGTGTTTCAGCTTTGATTCTTATAAACATTTTAAATTTAAAATCCCTGAAGCTGAACTTTCAATCACTAACCATCCCTCCCCATCACCACCACTTAGTCTCTTCCCAGAAACTTGCCATTTCATTAATGGCAACCTTATCCTTTCCGTTACTCAAGCCAAAAGCTTGGGTAGCCCTTTAAGTCTCTTTCTTTCCACCTCCTTTCCAATTTCCAGAAAACCTGTTAGTGTTTTCTTCAAGATATAGGCAGAATCCTACCACGTTTTACTGACTCTACTGCTACTTCTCTGGCCCAAGTCACCAATACTTCTGTCATGATTACTGTCATTTCCCTGAAACTAGTCTCCTTGTGTCTTCCATGACCACGTTTCAAGCTGTTTTTCCACACAGCAGTAAGATAATTAAAATGTAATTCATAAAACATGGAACACTTTCGTAGGCCTCTATTGCACTCAGAGTACATGTCAAAGATTTTAGCAAAGTGTATGAGCAAATATAAGATTCCCACTCCCAGCAGCACCAGCACCAACACCTTTCTAACTTAATTACCTGCTAACAGATATTTCAGCCAAACTCACATCCTTGCTGTCCTGGACTCACGCCAGGTGTGCTTCTGAGCCACTCTTGCTCTACCTGATATTCTCTTGTCCTGCATATCTTCATGGCTTGACACTTACTTCTCCAGGTCTTTACTCAAATGTCATTTGACTTAGTGAAGCTTTTCTTTGCTATTCTATTAAAATGGCAATTTGCTCCTTTCCTTGTGTGATTTTTCTTCATAACATTTATCACCATATAATAAGTGATTTATTTTACTTATATATTTTGTTATTTTCTGTTTCACTCCACTAAAATGTCAGCTCATAGGTGACTTTTATTTCTGTAAAATTGTGATTTTGAACATTTCAAAAACATCTTTCTTGCTATTCTGATACTATTTGATTTCAATAAGTAACAAAGCAGATTTTACCTCATTACTTGACACTGATTAGTTTTTCTTTCTGTTTACTTTCATACTTCTTGAAATTAAGAAAAATCAGTCTTAATGTAGAATATGAATATATTCTATTATAAATTTGAAACTAATGTGCTTCTTGATTTCTTTTTAAAAATACAGAAAATATATTTTTGATATGAAAATTATTTTCTCTGGCAAGTACTTTGATTACATATTCTACATTTTTTCATACAATTATATAATGATCCTTGTTGAATTAGAACTCTTACACTATCTATTCTACCACATACTCAATCTTCAGACAGCGTAAGTAGATGAGAATAACTTCTAACTTAGCCTTGATATATTTTACAAGAAACCCATTCCAGATTTAAATTACTTATCCTAAATCAGCCAGTTCCCTGCTCTTAGACTCTTTTAATTAATCATTTGAGATGTAAGACAATTATGACATAGTAGAAGCAAAAAAAGCACATAATGGCATAATCATTATTTAAAAGCACTGTGGGGATAATGTAGGTTAAACGGCCTGCTGGTCTCACTGTTCCTTCTGTCCAGTGTTGTCACTGACATTTCACACTTCTTATTTGTGAAAGGTTAGATAGTTTGATTTTGCATTGTATGGCACGTACTCTAATTAGGGAAGTTGTATCCACTTTTGCACAGATGTGGTGATGAATGATACTAAACATAATACAGTTGCTTGGATTAGTAAGGAATAAGGAAAACATAGGAAATCGCAGGAGCAAAGCTATCAGGTGCAAAGATTTAAGTAATTTTTATTGCTTTGGTTACTGAATGGAAAAATAATATATTATTCAGATGGATGCAAAAGAAAGAAAAGAATGTTTATATAGAGATTAGGATAAAAGCTACTGAATATAAAGGTAGAAGATTTAAGTCAAAATAACCCAAGATCTCTTCTTCTACCTATGAAGACCCAAATATTTCAGTAAATTAGATGTAAATGAAGAGGAAATGAGACCTATCCATTATTGTATTCTTTTATTCACTTAAATATTCCTATGGGTATAGAATACAACATTTTTGACTATTATAAAAATGGAATCAATTATAAGGCAGAGATATCACTGGTGTTTAGGGACCTAAGTAATGAATGTTGCTTTCTTGGACATTTTTGTTCCACTATAGAAGCTTAGAGGATGACATTAATATTTATTTCTCTCTATTCCTGGGTCTAATTAAATCTGATCAACTGTGCTGGATTGATTGTCTTTGATTAACAATGTCTCAATTACATAAATTATAAATACTTATAATAAGCTTCTGCCTTAGAGGAATATTGTGCTATTTACTAAAAACGAAAGAAATCCCAAGAAAATTGATTTACCAGGACAGAAGTCAAAATGCTAGGTAGAAATATACATTGAATAATCTTGTATGAATGTTGCTGTTTCCCTGCAACCATCATTATTTTCTAACTTTATTCCAGACTAAGGAGACATCTTATAATGATATTGAAACTTCTAGTAAAACTTTTATTTTATTTCTTTTAGTTAGACAACAATTTTATTTAATGTAAATACTAAGATGTTTCCAAAATCAAAAATTAGAAGTAAAATATGTATTTAATATTTAATGCAACCCACCAACTGAGGAAAAATATAGGTGCAGAACTACACCAATTGTCTTATTATACTCATTGCAATTCTGTTTACACATCCTTTCTGTGATTATGCCATATCTGGTGGGAAATACTATACCAACCTCAGCACACATACACATAGCTCCAAACTGCCCATTCTTATTACTGGAGGCAGTGACACGAAAAGGGATGAAGCCTGGGAACAAAGTGAAAATGGGTGAGAAGATCAAAAGAAAGAAAGTGGATAGGAAAAAAACTAAACGTGGCAGAAAAAACCTAATCCACCAAGAGAAGCCACGGAAGGACTTTTCTCACGGTAGTGTTTTATAACTAAAATAGGAAGTAATTGATAAGCAGACCAACAATATTAAATACAAAGTTGAATAAAGTCTATAGTCTAAAGAAATAAACAATTAGAGAGATAAAGATTTATGATTTAAAAAAGATGTTTGCAGAAAAATAACTTTCATGTGAAATTTCACATGAAATTTTCAAAATGTAGGTGACATTAACCAAAGAAAAATATAGGAGGGGCTTTGATAAGGATTTTATAATGTGTCTGAATGAAAGTGTCTCAGTATTATTCCAGGGAAAAAGGTTTTAGTGATCTCAAAAAGTTAGAAAACTAGTTCCAGGCCTTTGTATCTCTGGCAGTAGTTTGAGTCAGAATAAAGAGTAGCAAATAAGTGACATAATTTGGTGTGTCATTTAAATGTTCCATTTTTCATCTGTGAATTAATGCTATAGGTAATAATTTGCTATTTTAATTGGGATTTCTGTTACTTTTATAAATTGAGCATACTTTTTACTCACTGATTATCCATTTGCATTTAGACATTTGTGGGTCACCTATTGAAGTCCTTTGTCCAATTATCACTTATAGTTTGTACTTTTCCTTCATTGACTTGTATGAATTTTTACACATTCTAGATACTAGTCTCATATGAATTTCAAATGTTGCAAATAATCTCTGCACAGTGTACTTCTCTCTGTTATTTTTGTCAATGTTTAGAATTGTATATCAATTTTTATCTTATGGTTGGTGCTAGTTGAATACTATTCAACCCATCATCTCCCTAAGGTCCTGTTTTTCTCCTACTTTCTATTTTATTACCTTTATAGTTATCTTTGTCATATTTTGGTCTTTAGTCCAGAATAAATCCACTTATATACAATTTTGTTTTTCTCCTTACCTAAGCAAGGTTTCTAAACACTATTTACTACACAATTCATTCTCTCCCTATTAATTGATGGTACTATCTTTATGATATATAAATTTTCCAAATACAAGTGTCCATCTGTGAAGTCTTTATCTTGTAGCGTTGGTCTTGACTTTTCTAGTAATATTAACAGCAAATTTTTACTACACTGTTCCTATAATTTATTTTACTACCTGGCAGGGCAAGTTCTTCCCCATACCCTCCACTTTGCACTTGTCATTCAGAGTCGACTTAACTCTCTGAGGACTTCATTCTCCTACACTTATCTTAGAACATGTTTTAGAATAATCAGAATAACTTTAGAATTGACTCAAAATAATCTATCCAGAGAATTTGATTGGAATTACAATAAATTTAAGTAATACTTCTGGAAAATTGACATTTCAAAATAAAAAATATTATCTAGGAGTAGGAAATCTCTTAATTTGTGTCCTTTAATAAAATTTAATCACTTTTCTCAACTGGAGGTCTTATATATTCTTTTCAAGGTAATAATTTAAAAATACACCATAGTTCCTGGGATTCTGGGAATTATATCTTATTTTTCCATGATAATTTGCATTTTCAATTTATTATTGTTGACATAAGTAAATACTATTAATTTTTGCAATCTACTTATTAGAATCACTCAGTAAGGTGTTAAAAAACACTGGATCTGTAAAACTTAGTGGTAGTGAAGGAGCTGAAACTCTTCAGTTATGGTTACCAGATTTAACAAGTAAAAATACAGATAAAAACAAATACTGTTTTAGAATAAGTATATCCCATGAAAAAAATAGGGATATAATAAAGTTATTCATTGTTTGTCTAAAATTCAAATTTAACTGGAAGTCCTGTATGTTATCTGGCAACCTGTCCTCAAGTGATTCTTTTTCATAGGCAATACTGGGAATGACTCATGTGGCTGCTTATATTGCCTGCAACTAATAATAATTTTATTGCTTGCCTTCAGATCATTACATTTCATTCAGTTTCAAGTAATTAATAAATTTCCTTATGATTCATTAAGCCAATGGAAATGTGTATGATGCTTATTGGAAGTGTATTGGTCTGTTCCATTAATTCTGGCTCATGCATTATGGATGATTCAGTTAGGTGTCCATTTTTATGGTGATCATATTCTTTTCTGTGTAGTTCCTTTCTCTTGTGAATTCCTTCTGAGACATCAACCTACCTGTTGGTAATGTCAGATCTCCATTTAAGTATCTCCTGTGGAAATTTGGAACCATATTCTGGGTGTGCTCATTGCTATCCTGCCTTCAAATTTTTGGAACAATGCTCATACTAAATGTAAATTGTGAATGAGCAGTAATTAGTCCATATTTGCTTACTTGCCTTATTTGTATTTGTTTTCAATTTCAAAAAAATTTACAGCTTTATGTAAAACCTATAGGAGAACTCAGCAGAGAGAGAAACAAATTGCATCAGACAAGAAAAAATTAATTTTTGCATTAAGTTAAAATGTGCTGAAATACCATTCCACTCATTGATGGAAACAGGAAGCTGTAGTTAAGGATTGCATCACATTCCCTAAAGTGCGATTAGGATTGCAGTGTATTATGCAGTAAAATGGAGTGTGTACATCAACTTCCCAGAGGTTTCAAGCTAGGGATGGGGCTGGAGATCTGAGAGCAATGGTGGAAAAGCTTTCTAATAAAATTTTGTTCTGTAGAATATTCACAAACTTTCAGTGATTGTAGGTATTATAAAAACTACTGATATTAGTAGAGAACTAAATATCTCCTTTATAAGCTGATTATAAAGAGATACATAATACCTTTTTCTGCCAGAAAGCACAAGTTGATTTTCAAAATCAAATTGCTTGAATTGCAAAAACTCTATTTTGAAAACTGAACGCAAATAAGAGTGAGATAGAAATGGAATAAGAGAAACTGCAAGCTATTGTTAACAAACTAATACTATTGAAAATATTTATTTTAAATGTACTTAAATTATACCCCCAGAGGTCACTACTGAAGATATTATATATTTGAATATGCTGATAAGTTAATAAAAGCAAACATTTCAAAAAATGTTTTCCCAAAAAGATAGTGTAGAGAGCAAAAAATAAAAATTAAGATAAAAGTTGAACATTGTCAATGTTAGAAAATTACATACATGCCAGCTGCTTCCATTCTGACATAGGCCTTATTTTGCTGTCTCTTCTATATCAATGAGGTTTACTCCCACAAGACGTTTACCTAAACAATAGTACTTTCCGTGTGAAATAAATCTAATTCAGTGTAACTTTTATAAAAGCTAAATAGCAACGTACATGTCTGGATACTGTAGACTGACTGACTTCTGAACGTGAACCTTGGCTCTGTTTCTGATTAGATAAGCAACCTAGAGTTAAGGGACTATTCATCCCAGATCTTTAGTGTTCTTTTATGCAAAGTAAGAATAACTCTTACCTCGGGGATAATCCAAAGTTATGACTTTTTTTTTTTAAAGAAGATGTTGGTGGTAGTAGTTTATTAATTAATTAATTTATTTTTGCTGTGCTGCGTCTTCATTTCTGTGTGAGGGCTTTCTCTCATTGTGGCAAGCGGGGGCCACTCTTCACCGTGGTGCACGGTCCTCTCACTATGGCGGCCTCTCTTGTTGAGGAGCACAGGCTCCAGACGCGCAGGCTCAGTAGTTGTGGCTCACGGGCCTAGTTGCTCCACAGCATGTGGGATCTTCCCAGACCAGGGCTCGAACCCGTGTCCCCAGCATTAGCAGGCAGATTCTCAACCACTGCGCCACCAGGGAAGCCCCATGACTCTTTTTGATGTCCCTGTCCATCCTATTCCAGTCCATCCTGTTCCTCTCCTTCATCTCTTTGATCTCCAAAGCCTCCCATCCCATCACTGTCCTTTAAGACTTGCTCCTGACATTTCATGTGTCTTGCTTCAATACAAACCTCCAGGGCATTTTGTTCTTCCATTCTTATGCTACTGTCTCTTAAGATACATTTTTCTAAGTTTTTGTTTTTTATATTTCCAAAGAGCAGAGGAATGTATACAAGTACAGGGGCAAAGGTATTATGGGAGCCTAGGTGGAGACACTACTGTATAAGGTTTATCTCACTACATTTTTCTTTATCCTCCTTTTTTCTTCATTTCATTATCAACATCACCATGATATTAATTCACATATAATCACACTACTTTTTCCATACACAACTGAGCTGTCCAGAAGTTGCACAACCAGTTGAACATAATAATGTATCATCTTTGGTCCTACCTGTCCTTCTTTCTTCATACTGGGTTGAGTTCTGAATAGAAGCCAATCAATTTTCACTAATACACTATTGCAACACATTTGAAGCTAACCAACATTGCTCACCATCACCAGGAATTCCCTTGACTCATGGGAATTCTCTTTAGTCATTGCTGAGTGTGGGTAACCTGGGTCCCTCTCATTGGAATACTCTGTAAATGGAAAAAAATACACAAAAATCTACAACAGTGAAGTTAAATGACTTTCTAAATCATTAAACACAAGCAACATAGAGAACTGAAAATAGACCCCAGATATCCAGGGCCATAATTACATCACTAAGCCACACTCTCTTTTTGGCAAAAGCCTTAGAATGATTAATAAGTTTTTGGGTTAAAGTGCACAGGAGAAACTTCCTTTGTAGACCAACAATAAGGAGATATGTTCTCATTTTATTTTAATATCTTAGCAAACCACAGATAAATATATTAAAATCACATTATGCTGTATGATAAAGCTCTTTCAGAAATAAGAGATTTGTTGCTGACTTTTACTTCAACAAGTGTTAACAAAACAGTCCTTTAGAGTTCTCGGCTTAAATGCTGATGTTGCTGATAATATTTGATTTGACTTATATAGTTAGCTTATCACTAGGATTATGTAGACTATTTGCCTAGAAAATTTGAAAAATTATAAAATAATGAGATGTCCTTGGCATTTCCATCCACAGGAATCAAATGATTAACATAATATATTAGTTTTATTGTGTCCCAGTAAAATATACTTTTTTGCACATGACCCACAGTAAAAAATAAATTTTACATTGTGATTCTTCCCTTCAACACATAATTTGGAGATATATTACTGAAAGTAGATATTTACTACTTGCAATGTATTTTGCTAGTTTCTGTTTTATTCAATAATATCTCCTTTTTTTTTTTTTTAAATGTTGGACAAAACATAGATTTTAGGACCAAATTCAGTTTGGTCTATTCTATAGAATCTCGTTAGAATGACTTCAAATTGTGTGGAAGATGAATACATGTTTTCTTTCCACTGATATAACTATTATACTGTGGATAATAGGGTATTGTAAGAAAGATGTTGGCCAACTGCTTTTCAAATTCCTGAGCAGAAAACACACAAAGCTATGTATCATCTCCTCTTGTACTATTAGAATACAATAAGTTTTTCTCTATCATTTCTTCCCACTAACTCCAAAACCAACCATGATTTCATTCTTGCCTTGATCATTTCAATAAAAGAGTTCTCACCAGGGACACAAGCTACTTTAACACCAAACATTCAATTGACACATTTTCAATCCTCATCTTAATTATACTCTCATCAGTATGTGATGGTGTTGACCATCCTTTCTAAATCTCTCTTTTCTTTCATCTGTTCTTATACCATGGCTCAGCCTGAAGCTTTTTTTCATTCTCACTTCATATTTTCTAGTCTCAACCTTGAGCACAGCTTAGGTTATCATTTATATGAAAATATGAAAATTATTTATAAATTTATGTCTCCAGCTCAGACATTTCTTTCACATTTCAAACCAATGTCGTCAACTTCAAGGTTGACATCTCTCCTACTTATTTTCTGCCTTAGTTAATATTGAAAACCATATTTGATATAGCAACAAAGACTCTTCAAAATCAACCTATCCATAATCACATGTTATCAAACACCCCAATCCAGCAGTTTTTCTTTTCCAGTATTACCTATTTCAGTGAGTGTCACCAATATACATTCAGTTGTATACTTTAGAAAATCTATATTTCCCTTAATCTTCATCCAGCGCTATTAATTTTTTCATTTAAATAACTCTAATTCTTTAGATTTGTACCCACCATGCCACTATGCATAGAAACCGTTGTCTCTTACCTGGTCTATTATAACAGTTTCCTAAAATTTATTTCTGGATCTCCTCTTGCCCTCATCTTAATCATTCTCCACCCTGCAGCCAGATTATATTATTTTTTTAAAAACACATATCTGGTAATGTGAATTTCCTAGAAAAAAATCTTTCCTTGTGTCTGATTGCTCTTAAGATAAAAAGTCCTAAGTTCTCAGAGAGGCATAGAAATCTAATGTGGTCCAACCTCTCTGTAGCCCTTCAGTTCCATGTATTTGCTCTCACCCCAAGCCCTTGTCCTTGGTTCCTCCTTGCTCTTTATGTTGAAGCCCCCTGGAAATTTTTGCAATTCATCAGAGATACTTTGTTTCCTCCCATCCTTTTATATCTGCCATTTTAAAAGCCAACAATGAATTTTAATATTAACCTGGTTTACCTAATTTTTAGTCAAGTATATTTCGCCTGTTATCACTACATCCAATCCCTTAGCATATTTCCATGTCTCTGCTTCTTTCTTTCAACATTTCTCACAGATATAATATTTTAATTAATGTCTCTCCCTATTCATCTGTAAGCTCTATGAGGGCATGATCTGTGTCTATTTTTCCTTAGCATTGGGTCTCTGGCATTTATAAGAGGTATTCATTATATATTATTGTTTAATATATGAACAAATTCTATTAAAGTGTTAAGTTAGGGAGTAGATTTCAGTTGTTACAAGAAGTGTGTTACGCGTTAAAAGAGTACTTTAACAATAATTGGTAAACATAAAATGATGTAAATAAATATGTTTATGAAATTTGTTTCTTTGGAAAATTGTCAACAATTAGATAGGAATCCACATATACTGTAGGATAAAATCTCTTTTAGGAATTTTTCTAGTTATAAATACTGTAAAAGACTACAGTTACATAATTTAGCTAAAATAATCATGATTACGTTTTACAACTATAGCTAGAGTCCAAAATTAAAATACTTTAAGCTCATAGACTTTTATGAATTAATTGTAATAACTAGAACCTATTCAAGAATTTTAGTAACTACCAAATAGCCCTAAAATAACTAATTTGCATACACTCATATTTTGTGCCAGATTTACTTGGCATCACATCAAATAAAATGGTAATAAGATGTGTATAACATGCAAAACTTGGATACATATCTAATCTCTATAGCTCCTACACATGCACAAAATGCACACAAAATGACAGTGAGTGGTTATTGCTATATCTGTTTGTTCTCCCTGAAAATGAATGGTGAAAACATGTATTTTTAAAATTTGTATAATACACTATATATTTACAAAACATCTCCAGGTACACAACATAACATCTCACCATGCACAAGTTATTTGGCAAGAAAATTAGAAGATTAAGACTGTTGCCTAATTATACATGATGCCAAGATATAAGATTTTGAATAATACATGTCTTAATCATAAAAAATATGGTTAATTTGATACTTTATCAACTCAAACTGATAACAATTGTCCAACTTACTTGAGTAACATGCTTCAAAATTTAAATATGACTCTTGAGGTATCTACCAACTGATTCAAAATAAGTGAAACTTAAGTGTCCCCAGACCTCAGCACCCAGTGAAATGAAATGAAGTTGCATTAGTGACAATTACCTTACGTATATTTTACTATTACTTACCCTTTGCCTATGTAATGCAGGCCACTCAATTCCTCTTCCTTTCCTAATGATGTCCCTTCATGACTGTTTCTGCAAATCTCAAAGGAAGCCTTATATGAGATCAAAAAACAATCAATTGATTATTTTAACCAAGACATCTACCATCTTATTCCTCTTCATCTTCAACCTTTACACAATAAGGGTTCCCTTCCTTTGAAAAATGTCATTGGCTTAATAAAGGCCTTGTCTTCTACTGCTCACGTGAGAGTGCCTAAGTGATGCTGGTTGTAGTGCAGAAATAAAGAGATAGTTTCACCTAACTCCATGCCATTCTTTGTCGTTTGACACTTAAAGCAGCATTCTTGTCCCTAAACACAATAACTTGTCCTAACATCAGCTTCTTAATTATATATTCTCTCTTCATGTAGAGGCTCCAGACTAGTCAAAGGGTCTGGCTGAGTGCAGGTGGCGCTGCACCCCACCCACTTTACACTCTTTGCTTTCTTCCCTTTATTTTCCTTTTTGTGGTTCACAAATACACTTTCATATACATAAAGTCATCAAAAGGCTTTCCCTAAAATAAAAGGCTCTGTGGATAGCAAATACCTCAAATAGATGCTTGAGCATAGGGGGTCACTTAATGCAACTAACAAGATGAAAGCAAGACATGGGAATAGCCTGAATATTTTTAGAACATTATTTTAGACTAGTGTCAAGCAACTAAGTGACATTATGAGTAAAATATGTTTTGTTTATTTTTTCAGATTTGGTTCATTTTGTTTTAAACCACTATCCTGTTCACAGTGAGACATTAAAATGTATTGAATATGTTTCTTTTTTAAATACATTCCTTTAGACCAGTGGCATACATCAGGTAATGTGCAGTTGAGTGAAATGTGGTGTTTGTTTTGTTTTTAACTAGTGGAACAATAGAAACAGAAAAGAGTTGGCTTCTTCCATGGTATTTTTATGGAGAAGAAAAATCAAACTCTAAATTGAAAAAAATATTTTATCATGAAACATGTCAGGGTTCTAAACATATATCTGATTATCAATTCCATGTGAACTTAACTACTTTATGATTTTCAGAATTGTATTCATTAACTTCATATCCATTCCTATAAATTAAAGTGGAAATAAATTCTTCATGTTGCAAAAATTAATATAATATCTTGATATGTTTATGTTTAGACCATCTAGTGTACATTATTTTGTAGAAATAATCTGATCTACTTGCTAGATCTTAGAGATCATCAGTGTCTAAGATATACATAAATATTGTGGCCCTAAGGAAGCATTTATAAAAATAAATGATGATATAGCATTGTTAGTTTCTCATGATAGTTGTTCTTTGGTATCCCCAAGGGATTGGTTCCAGGACCCACAGGATACCAAAATCCAGAAAAGTTCAAGTCCCTTGTATAAAATGGCACAGTGAAGTTGACCTTCCATATAGATAAAATTTTGATCAGCTGTTGGCTGAATCCATGGATGCGGAAGCCACAGACAAAGAAGGTAAACTGTATTTCTTATTTCTAAGTCTAATGTTCCCCAGTATAAAATGTATACAATAACTTTCCCAAATCATAGAAGTATAGGCTCTCAGGTGGGGAGACAATCTCACAAAACATCTCTATTGTATAACGTTCAACACGGGCTCTAGAGTCAGAATGGGTGGCTCCAAGTCCTACCTCCTCTGCTTGCTAGCCCTGTGCTCTAAAATAAAATGCTTCGCCATGGCTTGTGCCAGATCTAAAATGGGGAGAGTAATAATATCTGTCTCTGTGGATGTATTTTGAAGAGTGAATGAGTCCATTAATAGGAAATGAATAGAATAGTGCTTGGCAAACTGTTATTTATTCTTCTATTGTCTGAGACCTTCATTATACAAATGAGAAAAATGAAGCCAACAAAAATTGTCTCATGAAATTATGATTGGTTTGTGATGCTATTCATTCATTTTTATTTATTTTTTCATATTTCCTTCTTTCTGTCCCTAAATATTCTTTGGATGCTGACTCTGTGTGAGATAGTGTACTAATATAGTTCTCTCTGCTAGGTGCTTCAATGTTCTGTTGCTAGGAAATCATTTAGTATGTCCTACTGTAGTATAAATGGCAATGTGCTAGAGAATATGTGTCACCCAGGTTCCATGCCTCTTGCCTTAAAGACTCAGTGTCATGTTTTGTTATTTCAAAACTAAACACTAATGTATCATTGATCTATTAAACTTTTTAAAAAGTATATTGCACTGCAAATTTTAGGACACTCATGTGGAAAATAAAAAATATGTATAGGTGGTATGCCAGACTTATCTGCTTAGTCTTACTGACTCTAATTTCTTCACTCACATGCTACCTAATATAGTAGAATAATAACTTCAACCTCTGAAGTTATATCCATCATAGTTAAAAGTTGCCTCTGTAACACAAATGCTCACTCTATAATTTTAAACAGAAGAGTTGATGGAAGTGATTTTTTGAATTTCCTTTCCAGTTTTTTCTTTAAATGTCACTGATTTTGCTTTTAATTCCTCTTTCAGTAAATTATTCCATTTCCTCAATAACTGAATCACTAGGAAAGTCTAAATGAATATGCGACCTAAATTTTCCATTTTGCAATATCAGAGTCTTTATTTCATTTACTGACTTAAAATATGTTTTTTTTCTTTATTTTTACTACTTCTAAGAAGATGTTGGGCATTTTACAAGTGCATTATCTCCTGTTTAAGGCTACATGTCCATTTGCATTTTCATATTTCATTTCCTTAGAAAATAGTCTCTGCTTATGAACTTTGTTTATAAGATTCTTAAACCTAAATATTTCAGGTCTTCTTTACAATGTGCTATTTTAGTTTATTACTTATTTTTTAGTAAGAATACTAGAACTGAAAAAAATGCTTCCCTAGCTGATTATAACTGAAGTGAGAAAATTGATTTTTGGTCCAGGTGTTCGGATCAGGAGACTGGTTTCAATTTTGAAGGATTTTGCCTTGTCAAGTGTGGAGGCCATCCTGGTCCTTTTGAAGTTAGATGGTAGAAGCACTCATGTTCTGATACCATTAGAGTTCAATATAAAACTAACTCCCTTCGTGTTGATTCAGAGTTTGCTAAGCAGCATTTTAATGATAAGCTGTCTTCCCATAGTGACTAGAAATTTGGGAATTCATAAAACTACACATCATTTCTTGTGCGTTCAACAGTCTGTGACCACTCTGAGAGAGGAATTAATTCTCAGGGTAATTATCAAATCAGATCCTGGTTCTACTCTGGCAAAATGATAGTTCAAGGAAAATGTTACCTTGGAAGGTGGTAGCTGAGCTGGGCACTTGCCCTCATGTAGAAATACACTCTATATCTTTAACAGTGTGCTCTTCATTTAAAGTGTCTACTGACAAAATCATTTCTATGGCCAATCTAGTGAAAATAGTTGGATGACCAAATGGTGTATTACTGTTGTACATTATTTAGAATTTCCATTAAACTAAGAACAACTTGTTCTGTAGTATCAAACTCTTACTATACACCTGGGATTTCTCATAATTTGTCTGATTTAATGGTTATAAAAATACATCAAAGTCTTTACAAATGAAGAAATTAGAACTCAGCAAGGTTAGCTATTATGTTGACGTCATACCATGAGTGCCAGATCTGCTATGAATCCAAGAACCAAGCTGCCTCCACAATGCCTGGGAAAAGTTTTGAGTAAGGGAGGCCCTAGTGGGTAAGTTCATAAACTCTCAGGGAATAACTTTGGAGGACAGCATTCCAGTGTTATAGGTGAATCCGAGAACATCCTGTTACAGTTCTTGCTTCTGACTCCTAAGTGAACAGATGAAGGAAAATGGTATTTTATATATACACAGGACTTTCAACTCCCTCTGTCATCACTTCCAATTATAATGGAATTTTTCTTTGCATTCCTCATTATGTTTATTTTCCTTAAAGATTATTTTGGTTAACAGATTCTGAATTTATTATAAAAGAGTGTTAAAAAAATGTGACACACATATATCTCACATAGAAATCATCTAATCATATTGAGGGTCCAAAAGACAAGAGGACCATGTATCCAAGGGTCTCTCGTTATCATGTTTTACTTCTTTTTTTTTTTTTTTTTTTTGGCTGTACAAGGGCCTCTCACTGTTGCGGCCTCTCCCGTTGTGGAGCACAGGCTCCGGACGCACAGGCTCAGCAGCCATGGCCCACAGGCCCAGCTGCTCTGCGGCATGTGGGAGCCTCCTGGACCGGGGCACGAACCCGTGTCCCCTGCATCGGCAGGCGGACTCTCAACCCCTGCGCCACCAGGGAAGCCCCATCATGTTTTAATTGAAAGTTACAGATAAAAGAGCAGAGGTAACTCATCCTTAGTAAATATGTGGGTGCGTGTGTGCACATATGTAAGGGTGAATTGGAGGCGGTGATGGATGGTTTGTTTTGTCCTAGTGGTATAAAATGAAGACAACAGATGAGATGAAAGAATCTTTTAACAAAATTAAAATAACATGTCAAAATCCATGTTCTGGAGTAAGACGGGAATAAAGGCACAGACCTACTAGAGAATGGACTTGAGGATATGGGTAGGGGGAAGGGTAAGCTGTGACAAAGTGAGAGAGTGGCATGGACATATAGACACTACCAAATGTAAAATAGATAGCTAGTGGGAAGCAGCTGCATAGCACAGGGAGATCAGCTCGGTGCTTTGTGACCACCTAGAGGGGAGGGATAGGGAGGGTGGGAGGGAGGCAGACGCAAGAGGGAAGAGATATGGGAACATATGTATAACTGATTCACTTTGTTATAAAGCAGAAACTAACACACCATTGTAAAGCAATTATACTCCAATAAAGATGTTTTTTAAAAAATCCATGTTCTGAGACTATATTGGCTTAAAAATATATCATTTCTTCTTTGGTTCTCATTTTTCTCTTGTAGTGTCAAATATAGACACTGAAATTAAAATTTTCATAGGTATAAATATTTGTAATGAATACACATTAGAATTTTTTAAATGAAGGTCTTTCCTAATGCCTATTTCTCTGACATTATTTCTTAACATCATTGTTCAGAAATATTAACAAAATGATATATTAAATGCCAGGGAAATAACAGATAATGATTTATTATCTTCTGAATATAAATCCCCCCAAAAAAATAAAGTGAAAGAAACATGACATCCAGAAGCAACTATAAATATGTGCTGAAAAGAAATAGCTCAAAGCATTCAAATAAATATTGAGGAAACACATGAAAGAAAATTCCCCAAGAGAAAAATGTAGATCAGACATTCTATGTAACAAGGATAAAAAGAGTATATTCGAAAAGGAAGGCTACTAGATGAAACTCCTATTAACGTGATTGTGTCAGTATATTTTAATTGTGGTAGCAAAGGACCAAGTTTCTACTTTTGGGGATTAAGTAGTAACATTTAATCTGATTAAAGGTTAACCAGACAGATCACTGATCTGTACAGCAGCTGTGGGCTAAATATTCCTCTGGGCTTCATTAAGTCACGGGTTGGTTTGAGTAAAGGGAATTAAAGTAAAACTCTTCCTCAGAAAAAATATACACTCAGAACATTTACAGTGGAGTGCAGTGTATTATGTATTAACGGGAGGAAGTAATAAGAAAGTCAGTGAGCCCCGAAGTCAGAGGAAGTCTTCACCAGGATTTAAACCACGTGACTAAAGCATGCTGAATCTCTGCCTATACAAAATAATACAATTAAAAATAGTGTAAATCAGTAACAGACTTTTTCTTAAATATATATCACCTTTATTTTGCTAAATGACAGAATTTGTTTTTAGTGTTGAACAATACAACTTTTTGTAAGCAGCAGACTATGAAGAATCATAATCTTCCAGCATGCTACTTTAACTAACTGTCTATTCAGTTAGTGTAATGTTGAAACCAAAATTTCCTGTCCAACTTATATTTTTCAAAAATCTCATTTTTATAGGGTTGGCTAACTGTTCTGTAAAGTTGGCTAGAACTGAAATTTCTCCCTTGGCCCTCACTTGGCTCTAATCAAACTCCATATATAATCACCAAAAGCATGTCCCTCCAGGCCACTCATATCAGTAGAACACAGGATTGTGTCTGGGACCCCGTGAATCACAACCAGCTCTAAAATCCACAGTTTGATTTTCTGATTCTTCAAGGATTCTCTCCTGGGATGTTCTCTCATTTTCTCTCCCCATTTACTAATAAATGAATGAAGGAATTCAGCAAATACTTATAGACTCTTTACTAGTAACACACTCTGTAGAGGCTAGGCATAAAAAATGGATCGGATATAGACCTTGTATCAGTTGCTTAAAACAGCATATGCATATGAAGAAAAATTAGTGTAAGAGGTGCCACCAGGTACTGTTTTTAATAAGGTGGTCAGTGAGGACCCCTATGAAGAGGTGACCTGAATAAAGTGAGGATGTGAGTCATGTGCAAATCCCAGGCAGAGCTTTCCAGGATGAAGAAGCCATGCAAAAGCACTTTAAATGGAGTACATCCAAGAAGAAAATGCTTGGTTCTGTCTCCCTGAATGCATCCATTCCCACATCCACACACAGACCAAACATGCTCTTTCTTATTGACCCATTTTAGTATATGACAGCTGTCTGTAATGTGAGGGTGTTGGGAGTACTGGGGTCACTGGCTTGTTTTGAAGATGAAATAAATTTATATATAAAATTACTTAGCATGATAATATATAGATAGTGAATGTTATTAAATAATAATTGATTTTGCTATTATTATTATTCAATATTTATTTGAATACTTTTCATTTTGGAGTTTTGTTTGTTTTGCTAAAATTTCCCAATGTTTTTAGTCTCTTGTTTGTGTTCTCTCTGTTTAGGTATACTTAGTGTTTCCTGGTATCATTGTCATTTTTTCTTTGCTATTACTTTTTAGGTTTGCTTTCTATGGTTAGAGATTATGGCCTTTGTGATTGTAATTTACACACATATGCATGTGAGTGCAAACACACACATATTTTAGGTATCTTTGTTCTTTAGTTTTTAGTCAGTTTTGTTAAAGGTTGTTCAGAACATTGAAAAAATCTTGTAATTTCTATTTGTAGAAAAAAGTTAATAATAAACAATGTAACTTTAATTATTATTGTATGGTTTCTAATTTCAATTTTTAATAGTTCTCTAACCAGATACAGAGTGCCATGTGTTAAATTTCCCTCTTTCTCTCATATTGTCAGTGTTTACTTACATTTTTAAATTTTTTTGCTTTATGCCATATTCTATTGCATATAAGGGTTAGTGAGTTTAGCTTCTTTCATTATAATATTAACCTATTGATCCCAATGAATAGTATTTCTTTGAATTTTGTTTTCTGATATTTTATCATAATAATAGGTTCTAATTTGCACTGAATTTCTTCAACTATGTGTTTTTAAACTTCCTTGGGTCTTGTTTCTTTCTTAAAGGTAATTTTTAGATTTACCTTTAATAGAAAAAATTTAAACTGTAACAATAAAGTTTCAGATGTGTATTTCTATCCCCATATTATAGATTTTCTTCCTTTTCTCATGCTTTGCTAAATTTTTACTTGGCTTGTTTGTGCTTGTTTTAAGGGCTCTGCCTGTTGCTTTTATACCTGCAGGACAGGGGCTGTCAACCAAGGGATATTTGCCCCTCAGGGGTTATTTGGCAATGCTTGGAGCTACTTTTGTTTAGCACATCTCAGAGGGGTGAAGAAGGGCATTTTGCTACTGTCATCTGGTGGGTAGAGATTAGGTATGTTCCCAAACATCCTGTAATGCACAGCCCAAACTGTAAATAGTGTTAATGTTGAAAACTCTGCTATAGAGTGTGGAAGGTTCTATTTATGAACATAATTTCAGACTCCTCATAACCTACAGAAAACACCAATAGTCAAAGTTTTATTTTTAATTACAAGTCATCTTTTAATTAATCAACTATATCCTTGAACTTATATTCCTCAAATTATAACTCCAAAAATAAGCAGTTTTCTGTAGTGCCTATTCACAATCTTACTTTATAGATTTTGTTAATTTGTTCTGAAATTTTAATATATGTTTTTATTTTTAAATTTTATTAAGTTGTGGGTTATCTTACTTGAGAATTGCTTATTTCATCATCAATTTATAGATATCTCTACAATATTAGTATTTAAAAAGCGACATTGAGTCTAACAGTTTGAGAACAAATGATCTGGGGTAACACTGTGTGTCTTCCCTACCCAGGAATTTCAGGCTTTGGGGAAAAAAAAACAACCTAAAGTACTTTTTAGTCTGTTTAACCATTTTTGACATATTAAAACTACATTTTTCCTTCTGTAATATTCACGGGTTCTGTGACTTTTTACTGCCTTCACCTCTAACCTACCCTCCCTCCATACACACACACACACACACAAACACACATACACACACACACACTGAACATTTTCTGAAGTTCTACATATTCCAAGACCAAGTGCACTGAGACCCATTTTCCTCTTCCCTTGTTCTGCTTGCTGACTAAGAGTTGTAGTCTTTGAGTAGATACAGAAAGAAAAATCAGAGGGGAAATCAGGAGGAAGAAGAAATGATCTGCCTCAGAAGTGAAAGTGTGGGGTGAGTGTCCCGGGATTCAGGGTTGCTGACACACTGCAGCACACATTACTTACTACGTTTATGTTAGTCTTGACCGTGCTTCTCACTCAAACCGCATAACTGTTGTGGTTAGTAGAAATTCCTCCCAGACTGATAAATATTACCTTTTTACCCTTATTTTTATGGGTTCTTGCAAATTTTATCTTTTTAATAGTCCATGTTTATTTTAATAGGACTCTGGGAGAGGTAGCATGCAGGTCCAAAACTATCTCTTTATTGAAATATCTTACAGTAGTTTTTTTCCAAATTTGTCCATGTGTCTTCTATGAGAAGGGCTTCTGGATCATCTCTGTGTATAGAGAGACCCCATTTCTGGATTCTTCTGGCTTTTACATTCCTTCCTCTTTCTAGGGTGCCAAGATAAACTGAATTCCATTTATGCCCCTGCAAGGAAATAAGAAGTCAATGGGAGCTATGTCCATGTACAGTTAGCCCTGATTTTTATAGATATCTTTGTGTTGCTGGCTTGACAATATACTCTGTAAAAGTGTCTTAATCTGAGTCCAATTTGTTATTCTGACTGGTCTTCAAATTATGACAGGCTGCATGTGGATCCACACCTTTTGCACAACCCCTGGGTACATCATCCATATTGTACTTTGTGTTGTACAAATGTTTGCTTTAAAGTAAGTATATTAGTAAATTATATAGCAGGTTGGAAGTATAGAGAAAAATCAAGCAAGAGGGAGGACAGAGATAGGTGGGAATGGGAGCTGAATTTTAAGCAAAATGATCAGGGAGATACTCACTGACAAGCTAACGTGAGCAAAACTGGAAGGATACTGGCAAGAGGGAGTTTCAAAGGAAAGACAGCACAAATCTAAACTTGCACAGTAAACGTTGTTTATAATCTTATCCGACTCACAAGCCCCATTATTTATTCACATATGTTAAGTGACCATTAAATATTATGCCATTTAGAGCAGATGCTATTTCACTATTAATATCTTTAAAAATTAAACTTGAGATTTTTAGAGTACAGGAGAATTTAAAGATACACTAGTCTCATTTCTCAATCCTACCAAAGGGCAACTTAAGGCTGGGGAAGTGAGAGTGCTTTGGCCAAGGTCTCAGGTGGTTAATTTGAGAGATGGAACTAAATTTAGGGTTCTTCACTGTCTTGTTACCCCATTTATTTCCCACTATACAGATAATTCAATTTCAATTATCCATAGAAAACATACATGAAAATTAACACCAAACAATACATATATTTAAGAAGCATATAAAATAAGTAGATAATGGTTTTAAGTACTTTGAAATGTATGGTGAGTATCAACTTATCATTTCTATCTACAAAATAATTATTCCCTTCTATTTTATATTAACATAAACCTCATCACTATATTATCATCCTCTAGGCTTGTAAAGTTACTCCTTTTCCTCTAAAAAGAATTTTTGTTTTCTTCAATAGTGAGCAACACTGTGTCACTTTCTAGAAAACAGTGAATGAACTTGGTGAGTATGTAGTGTTCAGGTGAAGGACCATTGAAATAGGTGCTGTGAGGTGAAGCTGTGAGGGAGGAAATTGGTGGGTGAAAAGTTTTGAGCACAAATTAGTTTGTATATGATACGATGAAAATAAAGAGTCATTATATGTCCTCTTGCAGAGGCTGGCCTGATAAAATGACATTAAATGAAGATTGTTCTAATACCTGAGTTGGATGAAAGCAGTGTTGACAAACCTTTCATAGTTGGGAAAGGGATATGGGCTATAGCTCATTTTTTTCATAAAAGCTTTGGGATAATGAGTAGCCTCACAGCACCATTTGATCTGTTTGGGGACATGAAATAAAAAGTATCCATCATACTGTTATAATAAAATTGGACATATTATCTCTATCTGTGAGAGAGTCTCTCACATTCTGCTGAATGAATAAAAATCTTTCAAGACAGCCCAGTTCTCATTTCACATACCTGTTCTCTTCTATCTACAGGGACTCTGTTTCTATGACTTAATCTCTGTTAGCTTAATCTTGGTCCTAAATTCTGGGATACAATGAAGGCCAGGGTACTTTTCATTTTAGAATAATATATAATATTAATGATTTGAGAGTTAAATTGTATAATACTCAGAGGAATAATTTCTTAATAAGTAGTTCTCTAGTAGAGATGTTTTTGAATTGATTGTTTTTTCCAGCCCTTGTTTGGGGAACATTTCCAGAGCAGTGCTGCATAGGTCAGCTGGTCAATATAACAATGCAATAATCTGGAAGTTCAAATACCTTCTATGAAGAAATAAACCTCTGTTTATAAAAATAACTCTAATAGCTATAGGAACAAAATGTCTGTGTACCCTTTAAAATGTTTCAATGCATGACAGATCATTTAATACTTATTAAATAAAAGCAGAGGCATCCAAAATTTTGACCTTTTAAATCTAATAGGTTTTGCCATGGAAATAACTACATTAGATAACAGACAGTTCTTTGGCAGGAAATTTTTATCTGATTGAAATTCAAGTTATCACACTATTCAACAAAGACCTAGTATTTCCCCAAGGACTGCTCTTACACAGTTTGTGAAACTGTGAAAATAACTTCTTCAAATTTGCTGTCAGTTCTTGTAGATTAGTAAGTGTTTGCAGACTTCACACATAGATCTCTTTAGTGCACAACACAGTTCCTGAAATATAATGCTCACTTAGTATCTCTTTAGTTTTCATTTTATTTTTATTTTATTATTTTTATTTTTTCTTTTTGCGGTATGCGGGCCTCTCACTGTTGTGGCCTCTCCCGTTGCGGAGCACAGGCTCCGGATGCGCAGGCCCAGCGGCCATGGCTCACGGGCCCAGCCGCTCCGTGGCATATGGGATCCTCCCAGACCGGGTCACGAACCCGTATCCCCTGCATCGGCAGGCGGACTCCCAACCACTGCGCCACCAGGGAGGCCCTAGTTTTCATTTTAAAGACTTTGGGTCAAAGTCAGTCTCTTAGAGAACCCGGTGTTATTTACATTTGAATATATACATTTGCAGAAAACTCTATGGTGATATAAATATGTAAGTTTTATGCTATACTTATTTTTAAAATTATGTATGAGATTCAACTAAAATTTGAACTTTTAAGAAAAATGCTGTGGATAGTCTCGTTTTAAAGTTATTCAGTGGCTAAGGCTTAACATTTTGTGCCAATGGGTATATGCCATTGTTTTCTCTGTTACCTCCCTTGTAAGTCTGCTGTATTAGCAAAAATTAATAACAAAAAGTGAAAGAAGGAAAGAAAGAAAGAAAGAGAAAGAAAGAAAGAGAGAGAGAGAGATGGAGCATCCCATGCAGATTTGCTAATTCTGTAAACACTAAACTAGAGGCAATTTCTATAGCTTGTGACCAAGATCTTTGACTAACCATCTCTCCAATTTCAGGTCATTCTTAGAGACCTTACAAAGAACACTTGTCTATGAGATACTTTGCTCATTGTCCCTAATATTGATAGCTTTCATCTGAATGATCTTGAGCAATTGTTTTTAATAATTTTACTTTAGTACATGTGATAGTCTAGCTGGTATTATGGTACCCTTTATAGTCGTTTGTCTCTATTCATAAATTCTGGGTAACTTGACAACCATTAATTTTTGTGTCCCAGTTAACAAGCACGACACCCAGTCCTCAGTATAGGTTTTCTGAACTGAACTGAAAGAGGAGATTTGATTGTACTTTTATATTTCACAGGAGTTCTGTTATTTTATGAATATCTAGTCATCTTTTTTCCAGATTTCTTTTAAATACCTTCAGATACACTAATGAGAGAACTTCTTGGTAGGGAGTATATACAGTGATGAGAGAAAGAAAGGAAAGAAGGAAGGAAAAGGGAGATAGAGATCATTTTTATAGTGAGACTCAGTGTACAAGCTTGATTACATGAACATCAGAATCTAACCAGCTCAGTTAACCAGTCATGGAAAATTTCAGAGGTTTAAAAGTCAGTAATCAAATAAATCCCAAGCTGTTGGCTTACCCACATAGGTATGCCTAAATATAAGCCCTTAAAACTGTGCCTTTGGGTGAAAGGAAAAGAGATTTAATAAAGATCTTAATCCCTGTCTGTGCAGCTTTAGATGCTAGTTCGTGAAGAAACTAAAATAAAGAGTGAATACTTCCAATGCCCATGCAGACAACAGGTAGAGCCTCAGAGAACAGCGTGTTGAAGGTGCACGAGTTCAGATCACACATTTCCAGTGTGTGTGGCTTCAGGTACCAGAGCAGAGTCTCCTTCTTTAAGCTGTGCATACAGTGTTCAAGGTTTCAGTTGCTACTATGTAGTATGTAGTTTGTTTGATATGTCACTGTGTGTTACTTAAGACACCCATATCCCCAGGGTCTGGTGCTTTAGACATCATTGTACACAATGAACACAGTTTAGGATTCAAGGCTATACAATTTGTACAGCTTTAGATGCCATAATTTATATGTTTGTACCCAGAATATGTACCTGCATTCACTAGTGGATACAGCTTCATATGCTTGAGTAATTCCAAACAAAAATTTTCCACTTGGAAAAATGGAGGTAAGAAGGGAGTTTTATAAATAATATGCATGTAGTTCTATTATCAGTCTTTAAAAAAAAGGTCCTCTTTAAAATTATCTGCTCAAAATGTTATACTACATGCAGACTAGACATACAATGTCTTTTAGGCATGATTTCATACAGTTTAGAATATTCTTCCATAATTCATGAAATTCCAAAAATAAAGCAAAACAATTTCAATCCAGTGGGCCATGAGAACATTGAGTGGTGTGATATTTAAAATGACTGCATTACTTAAAGTTTTAAATTTTCTTTTTAAATTGGTAGCTTCCAGTCCATCTCTAAAGGAAATCCTGCTAATTCACAATGAAGCCACATGACAAGAGAAAAATGTGTATAAAGTCATAGAGAATTAGATATCATTGCCATCATTATGCTATTATTATGGGCTCCTGTTAGACCCAGATATATCAATGTATTAGAGAAGAGAATAGGTAGGGTTCATGCAACCTTTACCTGAGAGGACAAAATTGATCTTATTAAACATTGAAGACTTGTTATACAAATATATAAAAAGATACACACACACATATATAGAGATGCAGTATATCCATATCCATATATATCTACATCTATATATCTATAACTATATATAAATATAGTTTATATGTACTTTTCCTACACATACTCTGTGGGGAGCAGGGTAAGGCTTCCAGTTTTTAGAGGCAACTTCTTCCCTGGAGGTTCTGGTGAAGGTGGGTGTCCTCCTCTGTCAAACTCCACAAATGATGTGAAGAATAAGTGCCCAGTTAAGGTTTGTTGTGGAATTACACCTGCAGTGATATATATATATACATATATATATATATATATATATATATATATATATATATATATATATATTATAAAATTAGTGTTTGGTTGGTCTTAAATAAAGTGCACACTATCGACATGAACCATACAATACTGTGAACCATACAGAGAGAAATAAAATATTTTAATATTTACCTGATATTTATTACATACCTAGTAAGTTTTAGATACTACAAGCAATATGTTGCATGTTGTATTAGTTTCCTAGGGCTACTTTAGCAAAGTAACAGGAACTGGGTGGCTTAAAACAGAAACGTATTGTCTTACAGTTCTAAAGGCAAGAAGTCCAAGATCAAGGTGTCAGTAGGGCTATGCTCCCTCTGAAACCCGTGGAAGAATCCTTCCTTGACTTTTCCTAGCTTTTGGTGGTTTGCCAGCAATCTTTGGCATTCCTTGCCTTGCAGCTGCACAACTCTAGTTTCTGCCCTCTTTGTCACATGATGCTCTCCCTGTGTCTTGCTTTCTTCAGCATAGCAGTCTTTTTATAAAGACACCAGTCATCTTAACTAATTACATACGCAGAAACTCTATTGCCAAATAATACCACATTCTGAGGTTCTGGGGGTTAAGACTTCAACACATCTTTTTTTAGAAAGGAAAAAGGAATAATTCAACCCTTACCACATAGGTTCTTTAATTTCATTCTGTTTAGTCTTATTATTTTGTCTTAAGATTATCAATATTTTACAGATATGACGAGGCTCTAAGTCAAAGATATTTAATGAACTTCCAACTAGTAGTTGGAGGAGTTGACATTTGATCTTCATCTTTCTAATCACAAAACCAACGAGGAAATTCTCATGAAAAATAGTAACTAAAGTACAAGACGTAGTTAAATCAATGCCACTAAGTACAGTAGAAGCCAAAGGAGTAATTAATTACTTCTGACTGGAAAGATCATGAAAGGCTTACTATAGGTTATTACAGTTGAGTTCAACTTTAATGGGTGGGTTGGAATTTAGTAGGGAAAGAAAAAATGTATAAAGAATGGGAGGGCTTTGAAAAAAGTATGGAAATATTACAATATTTAAACCAATTGTCCCTCAGTTGCAAGTAACAAGTCTCAGTACATTCCACTCAATTTCACTAAAACAAAAAGGAAATTTATTGCTTCATGTAACTCAAAGTCCAGAAATAGTGCCGGATTCCCAATCAGCTTAATTCAGTGGCGTCGGGTCTATGGATTAGACGTGAATTTCTCTTAGCTACAACCTCCTCCTTCAGATTTTCTTCTCAGGTGTTTGCCTTACAGTGACAATAGCAACTACCATTTATTTCTACATCAAGACTTCCAAGGAAAGAGGTTATGTTCTCTGCTGGCATTATAAGGGTCCTGAGATTCTCACTCATTGCACACATGTCTACCCCTGATGCAATGACTGTATGACATAAGTTAGAGTATAAATGTAAAGAATTTAGAAGAGTGTATGGAACCGTTAGTGTTATATATGTGTTAGCTGCTATTACTAGATGTCCATTCTTAGCGACCTGGAGAACCCAGCTTATACCTCTATCATTATCCCAAGTGTTGCCCTCTCTATTTTGAGCTTCTTAATAATGGGCTATCATCTTTTACTCATCTTATATCCCCAATGACTATTCTTATATGGCATATGTTTAAATGTTTGTTAAATGAAAGAATGCTAGATAAATGTAAACATTTATTGAAAATATAAAATAAAACCAGACCGTTTTTATGAGAATTAGGAAATAGAATAAATTCACCACTATATTTACCCCTTTAAATATATAAATATATATTCTAATATTCTTAAAAGTCCAAGAAAAATTATACTGATATATTGCTTTGAATAACTTGTTAACTCCTAGGACGCCAGGAACTCTTGGAGTGAAGAAGAGTTTCACTCTTCTTAAAGTGATGTGAAGTTTCACTCTTCTTAAAGTGACAAAATATTAATTAGAAAGAACTAGGGATTCACCATTCAATTCACCAAATGTCTATTAATCAACAATTATATATGATACTATGTCACATGACACAAGGGGAAAAGCATTGAATTAGTCATTGTCCTAAAAATATGAATTGGTAAGAAGTATTCCAATTAAGTAAACTTGTCATGTCCATGATTTCGAATGGTTTTATGAAGGTTCCAGAGAAGCATGAGCTTTCTGGAAACTATATATTTTGGATGTTATCACTAGAAATATACATATTCATAATATATACATTATGTATGTTATGGTTGTGCTAATCAAATTGATCCTATTTTATCTGTTATTACATGAATACAACTCTCTACTATCTGATTCTTCTCTTTCTAGGAGAATTTTGTTACAATTTCAAATATAATTTTTCTAGCAATATTTGTTGTTTCTCTTTCACAGGAAACCCCATTTGCGTTTTATAATGAACGTTTAAAAACTAGGACCATATTTTGAACAGATAAAATACATAGTCAGGGGCTTCCCTGGTGACGCAGTGGTTGAGAGTCCGCCTGCCGATGCAGGGGACACGGGTTCGTGCCCCGGTCCGTGAAGATCCCACATGCTGTGGAGCGGCTAGGCCCGTGAGCCATGGCTGCTGAGCCTGCGCGTCCGGAGCCTGTGCTCCACAACGGGAGAGGCCACAACAGTAAGAGGCCCACGTACCGCAAAAAAAAAAAAAAAAAAGAAAGAAAAAATAGTCATCTTTAATAATCACCATTCACTCAAACCATTCTATTTAACACAAGACATTTTTGTCATTACTTTATGATTTTTTTGTACTTCATTATGAAAATGACTAACATGAAGTTTTCACTGATTGATTCCCTTTTCTGTGAATCCCAATAACAGATCCTCTTTGTAATATAAATTTTAGCATTGATTTTCTGAATATTTATGAGCATACAAATTATTTATTAGAAATATCTTTCTCTTGGGTATTGTATCCCTCAGACAATGATATTTAGGAAAAACCTACATGTTAAAAGCATTAATTTAGTCCTGTCAGTTATTTTATGAAACAGTAGCAGAACTGAGTTTGGGACAGTCATCATTGTCACCTCAACATTGAATCAAAAGGAAATTTATTGGGTGTTTGTTTTTGCTTTTGATTCTATAAAATGCAAATCCATCAACATTTTAGTAGAGATTTAGCAGGAACTAGTGGACCAGTAGGACCCAGCAACTTTTCTTTTTGGTGTTCATTCACATTCAGTATCTCTTTATCCACTTCCAAAGTTATGCTGCTCCCCTTTAAAGATCAAGCTCAAATGCAGACAAAATCACCTTTCCTTAGCTCCTTTAAAACTGAATTTTCGGGCTTCCCTGGTGGCGCAGTGGTTGAGAGTCCGCCTGCCGATGCAGGGGACACGGGTTCGTGCCCCGGTCCGGGAAGATCCCACATGCTGCGGAGCAGCTAGGCCCGTGAGCCATGGCTGCTGAGCCGGCGCGTCCGGAGCCTGTGCTCCACAACGGGAGAGGCCACAGCAGTGAGACGCCCGCGTACCGCAAAAAAAATAAAAACAAACAACAACAAAAAAGCACTGAATTTTCATAATTACCTTTTAAAGATGTTATAAAATTTTTAAATAGAAAAAAAGAAAAATTTACACGTACAAAACTTTTCATCATAGTTGTCTCATTTCTTACTCTTTCTGCAAAATATCAGCTGTTTTACACATCAGTGAGCTGTTATCATTTCAGCTATAATGTACCTGCCTTCCTCCTGTCAAAATGCAGAGTTCCATCTTTTTTTTCATAGGAAAGAATCTTTTCTTAACCAGCTGAAACCTTTTAAAGTCAAATTCAGTGCATCTAGTTTTAACCGTTGATGATGTATTTTGCAGTTCCTTCAAAATGCCTTTTTATGAGTTAACACATTTCTCTTAAATAATTGAAAGGTAATTGTTAATGCTAGATGTCCTCTTCAGGGTATATTTAGACAATAATAAAAGCTACATATAACAAGTTTCCATTGATAATGGTAGGAAGACTTTTATACCCTATTAGAAGTTTTAGCTGAAAAAGTCAAGAGAGAGCAGTACTTTGACAGTAAATCTTGTCTCAGAAGAGAGGATGAAGTTGGGACATTCATGAGTTTTTTTTTTTTTTTTTTTTTAGAAGATGTTGGGGGTAGGAGTTTATTAATTAGTTTATTTTAGTTTTGCTGTGTTGCATCTTCGTTTCTGTGCGAGGGCTTTCTGTAGATGTGGCAAGCGGGGGCCACTCTTCATCGCGGTGTGCAGGCCTCTCACTATCGCAGCCTCTCTTGTTGCGGAGCACAGGCTCCAGACATGCAGGCTCAGTAGTTGTGGCTCACGGGCCCAGTTGCTCCGCGGCATGTAGGATCCTCCCAGACCAGGGCTCGAACCCGTGTCCCCTGCATTAGCAGGCAGATTCTCAACCACTGTGCCACCAGGGAAGCCCCCATTCATGAGATTTTTATCAGGTAAATTGCTAATCTGTTTCATTTAGTTCTTTTTCTGAAGTTTCATCTTATCTTCTGGTTGGAACATATTCCCTTGTTTCTTCATTTTACCTGATTCTCCGTGTGTGTGTCTATGTATTAAGTAAATCAGCTATCTCTCCCAGTCTTTTTTTTTTTTTTTTTTTTTATGGTACGCGGGCCTCTCGCTGTTGTGGCCTCTCCCATTGCAGAGCACAGGCTCCGGACGCGCAGGCTCAGCGGCCATGGCTCACCGGCCTAGCCGCTCCACGGCATGTGGGATCTTCCCGGACCGGGGCACAAACCCGTGTCCCCTGCATCGGCAGGCGGACTCTCAACCACTGCACCACCAGGGAAACCCTATCTCTCCCAGTCTTGAAAGAGTGGCTTTATTTAGGAAATGTCCTATGGGTCTCAGAGGTACAATCCTGCCTGGCCACCAGAGTGGTATCCCCTGTGTGGGCTGTGTCTGCTTTCCTGTAGTGGTGAGATCACAGCTACTGCTGCAGTGCACTGGTTGGCAGGGCTCTGGCTTAGCAGGCTGTGAGGCCCGGCAGAGGCAAAAGGTGAGCCAGACTCTCAGCAGGTCACGCCTATTGATGTCAACAGGTTAGAGGGAGAATTTCAAAATGGTTCCCACCAGTGTCTCAGTCTCCAGCGGGTGTCCCAACTGGCCCTTGCCTCTCTGGCAGGTGCTTCAAGATTAGTAAGTGGGTCTCCTTCACCTGTGACCTGCGTGATTTTCAGTCTGGTGTTTCTGTGCTGATTTTTGTGATCAAGTGAGTCTGCGTGGGAGCCCCTTTACAGTTGGTTCCACTTTCCCTGCAGTTCTGTGATTTTCCCGGATGTATTCCCCATTGGTTTTCAAATCCAGGTGTTTGGGTGGTTTGTCTCGTTGGTGCTGCCCGATGTGGAGCTCAAATCCCTGTCTCCACAGGAAAAAGATTTGTGCCTTTGTAATCCTTCCCAATTGTGGATTGTTGCTGCTGGGGTGTGTTTTTTCTCCTTGGTGAGACTGTATCTCTGCCTTTCCTACCCATCTAACTCCGTCCTTTCACCCTGTTCATCCAGTTTTCAAATCCATTTCTGAGGAAATTATTCCATATTTAGTTGTAGATTTGTTGTGTTCGTGGGATAAGATGAGTTCAGGATCTTCCCATGCTGCCATTTTGAAACCTCTTTCAAGCAAACTTTCAAAAAACCTTTATAATGATTAAAAATGAGTCAAATAATAATTGATACATATTTACATACTTCAGTCAGTTTCTGACCCTAATTCTGTGTCATAAATATTTTTCTAAAGAATATTCTTTTATTATAGAATTTTATTTTAATTAATTTTATAATGTTGCCTGCAATCTTCAGAGTTGAATTTTGACATTAATATATTCTAATAGTTCACACCTTATTTACGTCTTCTTTGCAGACCATGTTATTTATAATCGAGGAAATATTCTGTTTGGGGATGTCAAGATACCTCCTAAATAGAGGCTGTTCCCTTCTTATTTTTTAAATAGAAGTAGATAATATTTTCAGAGATATAGTCTTTTGATCTCTTTTAGGGTACCTTTCTTCAACACATTTTTTTCAAGACAAGCTGTCTCTAGTTGCGATTATATTGACTATTACAATAAATTTAGATGATTTAGAAGAGTAGACTGCAATTTTATCCCATTTCAATATAGAGTATAAATATATGCAATAAAATAGAAGAGCCATAAATATGACGAGTACAATTATATTGCAGAGTACAATTATATAATTCAAAAATTCAATTTTATACACCCCGTGATCTCACATAATTTGATTTATTCAGTACAACTCATCTTTATAGATCTTAATTTCAGTGTTTTTCTGTTTTCGAATTTTGTACTTAATAATTATCGGTCAGTAAACCTTGAAAAATGAGGAAAATTTGCTGCTCCATTTTTGAAATAGTTTATTCAAATTTTCTAAATGCATTAGAAAAGGATTCAAACAAAATGTAGAGGAGTAATGCATTTAAAAGTTAAACACCATTGTAGGGCATTTAGGTTGATTAACAAAATAGTTCCTCAAAGGGCTAAACATCTCTAAAATCTGACTGATGACATGCAGCAAAGAGAGAAAGCACATGCTGCTATGCTATGCTATGCTGTGCTATGCTATGCTATGCATATGTATGTAAGCTATCAGCTCCCTTACAAAAATACTGTAGTTCAGTTACTCTAGCTTCATATACATATACATACAGAAACACACACACAAATATTTGGAAGTTATGACAAGTACACATTCTCTTTACATTTGGAAAATAATTGAGGTTGCTCAGAAACAATCATGAATTATGCATGTGCCACAACTGATTTCAAGTACATGTTAATTCCATTCTTGTGTTACTATTTTTAGTAAAAATATTGTTTCTACCATGACTCTTTGCTTTACCAAAATCTGTACTTTGAATTGTAAAATAAAATACTTTTATCTCAATGTTGAGTTTCAATTGGGTTTAAAATAACACATAATAATATCAAATGTCACATTAACTTTCAGTAGCTTTACTTTGATTCCAAGAATTGGAGGAAAATAATTTGAACCACTATTGGATTTAACTTTTCTGGTTTATATTTTAAATCTCTCAATGCTCCATCTTCAAACAACCTCATTTAACATTTTGTGATATGATTTTTCTTCTAAAGGACAAATACTAACAGATCTCATTTCAAACAAGAAAACTTGTCATTGAAAATGATAATAGTCAATTTAGGAGAAGTCATATGATCTAAATGAAAATTCATACTTCACAAACTGATATGTAAATGCCTTTCTGGAGCTCTGCATGATAAATCGTCATCATAGAGCACATTCTAATGAAACTAACTATAATGTTTTAAATAGATCCTAGAGCTTATTTAGCAGATTCACAGTGGTTATCTTAATAGAATATTAAATCACAATAGTCTTAGTAGATGATAAGGGCTGATATTTTATCAACACTTTTTGAAAAAGTTAAATAAACCTTTCATTATACATGGACTTTTTAATCTCATTGCTGCCGAAAAACACCATTGCAAAATAAGAGGTTTCAAGTAGTAATAAGAATAGCTGCAAATTATATCATACAATATATTGCAAAAGCACTGTAGTGAGAACCTTTGAACTACACTCTATACTCTCTTTAAACTCTGTGGTAGGACTGCTTATTATTTATTACCCACACATATTTCACATTCACAAAGATACAATTTTTACCGCCCAGTCCCACTGATAGGCATTCTGGTGGCTTCATGCATTTGGCAGGCTTCAGCACCATCCATGTCACCCCAGCCGTATAGTTAGGTCCTTGGCTAACTTGGCTATTATCCAATCACCTTCATTTTTCAGCAAATATCCTAAATGCTGAGCTTGAAAGAGAGTTGGGAGTTAAGTTGAGACTGAAGTAGTCCACAGAAAGAAAGAAAAGAAATGTGTTATTACAGACAATCTTTTCATTTTAACCACATGTTAAAGCAAGAACTCTGTGCTTTGCACGTGTCTCACGTGTGTCGATGAAAACAAATGCACAATGTGAGAATTTTGAGTTTAGGGCAAAATGGGGACCATAGCCTGGGAGACATCCTCTCAGACAGCTCTGAGGAACTGTTCTGAAGAGGTGGGGTGGGGGGTAGGAGTCAGTATATATGTGATTTTGGTAAAGGAGAGTACATGAAATCAAGCATACATTTTGGCAGAAGGTTACTCCTTGTCACGAGAAGGCTTCTAGTCACAAGGAGCAGATGTCTCCATTAATGACCTTAGTGCTTTTCTATGTATGAAAATATGCAAGAATTTGAACTCCTGCCAGTTTTCCCAGAGCACAGAGTGCTTCATTCCTGATTTCTACCCTGAACTCCTTTCAGGGTATGTTGAAGGTAGGCAACCACAGTGGCTAGTGACTTAATCCTTGTAGAGGCAAATGGCAAGTGACAATTCTTAGTTGGCACATGATACAAGAAGAAGATATGGTGGAAGCTGGAAGTAGCAAACGGGAGTCCACCAGCGTCATGCACGTTTATGTAACTATTAATACTTATAGTGTGTTTAAAGAAAATGAAAAAAATCCAGAAAAATGCTAAACCAAGTAGACAGAATTCCTGAACAATAGAAATTAACTGGAACTGTCCATGTCAAACCAGGCTGCTTAACTCATAAGTTTCTCATATGATTTGGTACATTCTTGTCTTATGCTGTCATTCTTTTTAATTGCTATTTACTTATTCAATTTATTGATTATTGTCTGGCAGAGCTTTTCCTTTTTTTTTAATAATTTGCTTCTAAAGTTATCTTAGTAATGCTTTAATGCTGTGCTTTGTTTTCCACTGTGACATTGTTCTGTGTTTCATAATTTGGAGATTTTGAAATATGTCATTGAAAGATTTGATAGTGCTTTATATAGTATGGAGTGAAAGAGCCAAACAGTCTTGTCATTTTAGTGCTTCTCTTCCTATTTCTATAGGATTAAAGTTAAAATTTTGAACTCAGGAACTGGACAAACCAAATTCAGATGCCAATCCTGCTCCCTTGGGCAATTTAGATACTTAATCCCTCTATGCTCCAGTATTTTCATTTGTATCTTATGAGGTAGATTTTCCCTGGGGATTAAGTGAGTTAATAAAAGTAAATTGCTTAGAAGATACCAGGCTTACTCAATGCTTGCTATAAACATTGTCCTGAGGCTACAGTTTTATTTCTGTTCTGTTATTACTTGCTTTGCCTCTCTTTTTTCTTTTCTTTCTTTTTTTTTTTTTTTTAGATGTTGGGGATAGGAGTTTTATTAATTAATTAATTTATTTTTATTTTTGCTGTGTTGGGTCTTCATTTTTCTGTGCAAGGGCTTTCTCTAGTTGTGGCAAGCGGGGTCCCCTCTTCACCACGGTGCACGGGCCTCTCACTATCGTGGCCTCTGTTGTTGCGGAGCACAAGCTCCAGACGCGCAGGTTCAGTAGTTGTGGCTCATGGGCCTAGTTGCTCCACGGCATGTGGGATCCTCTCAGACCAGGGCTCGAACCCATGTCCCCTGCATTAGCAGGCAGATTCTCAACCACTGTGCCACCAGGGAAGCCCTCTCTTTTTTCTTTTACTGTTATTATTTCTCAACTCATTGTGGACTGTAAATACCTACATTTACATAACCCATGCACTCTATAAAATGTTCACCCAAGACCTATCCTAACTTGGCTTGAATTTTGCTTTAAAATTTGAATGTTTTTCATGAAGAAAGTACAAACCACTTAGCACATTGCCTGGCCCCTCCAAGGGTTCAAGAAATCAAGGCTACTGTTGTCACCACAGCTGCTTGGTGAAATCAGTGGTGGCATTACTACTGTTCAGGTCATTATAACTACTTCATATTATTATTTGGGAGTTATTATTATTCCCATTTCTTAGGATCCAAAAGATGAGGGATTTGAAGTGTACGATTTGTAATATATTTCTCACACAGAAGAATTTTGATAGTATGTCTTCAGTTAATTTTAACAGAAAGAGAAAAGGGCAAATCAACAGCTACCTTGTTCAAGTTAGAAACCAAATTATGAGGTTATTGTTTCTTTGCTTTATATTTTTGACTGGGCAAAAAATAATGATCTTTGTAAGTATGAATCAATGAAATATTAATTTGTTTTTACTTAAAGCAGACTAAATTACACCAGCATGAAAACTTCTGTTGGGAGTCCTTAGTTATGAATGCATTTTATTATACTTCAGTCTGCTTTCTCCACAATTGCTACTTCGCAGTAAAATTGATGGTTCCCTAATCCTTTCAAAAATGATATCAATTTAAAAAAAAAAGTCTTCCTTCATAAATTTAAGATCATTTAGTACCAAAGCAAAATTCTCTTTTTCTTAAATTTTTACTTTTAATCTGGGTTACTCCATAGCTTTACTGGGAAAAAAATCCTATTGAGTCTATGACTGACATGTAGACTTTGAAATCCATCTTTATCTTTGCAATAAAATAACAAATTTTTTATGAGATACAGAATGTGTTTGCTCTGTGGAAATCACAGAATTAAACAGAATGAAGTCACATTTTCAAAAGTGTGCTTTTTTTTAAGAAAAGTCTTACCATGGATAAATAAATGATCTTCAAAATCATATAATAAATGCTAGTGATAAGGAAACATGTGACCATTATTTTTTCTTGCTTCAGTGCAAATAATCTAAATATTAAGAAGAATAGATCTTTTAAAAATGGTTTTAGATGCAGAGGAAAGCAACTTTATTTGTTGGTTAAATAATTTTATGTAACAAACTACCCAAAATTCAGCAATTTAAATATGCATTTATTTTACTCCTTAAAATTATCAAGATTTGGGTTTCTAAGTGCTTATTTGAAACTTTACAACTGCAAACAATTGTAATACTAAAGAGAATCAATGTATTAGCTATTATGCTATTATTTACATAATGAGGGTAATATTAATAAGTAACTCAAAGCTTCTTTTATTTTCATATCCATTGCATTAATAAAGTCTGCCTCTTTCTCTCTTCTCCTTTGTTGCTCATGAATCAGCAGATTATCTGAGATCAACTGATGTAGCTGGGCTCTGCAAGCTTTGATGAGGCTTGCTCATGCATCTACAGGTCAGCTAAGGACTCTGCTCTAAACTGGACGCTTGACTAGGACATCTTAACTGGGAAGCATTGGTCCACATGTCCAGGCATGGTCTTACAGTGATAATGAAATGACAGGAGAGTAGAAATCCATAATGCCTCTCAGGCCTTAGCTTAGAACTAGCATAGTGGCACTTTCTCCTCATTCTGTTGTACAAAACACATCTTATAGCACAGGGGTTCACAACCCCTGGGCCAAGGACCGGTACCAGTCTTTGGCTGGTTAAGAACTGGGCTGCACAGCGGGAGGTGAGTGGCCGGTGAGCGAGTGAAACTTCATCTGCCGCTCCCCATCACTCCCCATTGCTTGCATTACCATCCCACCACCCAACCCTGGTCCGTGGAAAAATTGTCTTCCATGAAACCGGTCCCTGGTGCCAAAAAGGTCAGGGATGGCTGTGAAGATCAAAAAGTATAGGAGTGGGGAAATATGGTAGTCTTCTTATTGGAAGGAACCAGAAAGTAATGTGACAGAGGGCTTTAATATTGGCAGGAGTAAAAATGTAAAGTCAATAATGTATCCCACTTCATTTTCCTTCTTTCTTCTTTAATCTGAAGCACTGATTTTTGTTTTCCTCAAATTTTAGCTGCACATTTCACAGAAGAAAAACATGTTTTTTTTGTTTGTTTGTTTGTTTTTTACTTTAGAGTTAGCTTGGAACTATTGTCACTATAGACAGTGCACAACTAAAATAAGCTTATTAGTGGCACTCTAGAAGCAATCTAGCCTTATAAGGTAGCAGTAAGATTTCTATGATGCAGTTAAGTTTGGACTTACTGTTTTCCCACAAATAACCATGAAATAATACTGAGTGCTTCCTTCCATGACTTTATGGCAACTCTTTTCTTCCTTTAATTGCAAGTTTGGAATTTCTAAGTGTTTGTCTATGAATTTATAATTGCAAACAATTAAAGTCCTAAATGGAATTAATATATTAGTTACTCTATTGTTGTCTACACTAAGAGACCAGTGTTATTATTGTATAATTGAAAGTTCTATTTGTTTCTGTGTTCACATGTTAACTTGGTCTGACTCTTTGGACCTGGGTTCTCTGAAAAATGTCATTGCATATTGACAGTCACTTTGTGAAGTAAAACCAGTGTTTGTTAAGATTATAAAAATAGTCAGCTTCATGGAAATATTAGAAAAAGTTCCAACTATAAAACTATGGAAATGACTTGATCTTTTTATATTCATTAGTGTATAGATATATAATAAATCCAGATTTGCTTATTTTCCAAAATGCCGGCCATGGCTCATTATGTACATTTATATTAACAGATTAAAGTTGGCATTTCAAACGTTTAAGGAATGGAATAGAAAGAGATAGAACAAAAAGGAAAGTATTAACTACAATTCACACAGTTATAGTAAGAACTATTTTATGAAACTCTCCTTTCTGGTATGTGTGTGTGCATGCTGTAGGTCAAAGAAATTTGATGACTAGCAATCTAAATTATGATATCATAGCATGGATCTGAGAAATTCTCTGGTTCATCCCTCTTTCACAAACCAAAAAAAAAAGTTGTATGATTTAAATAAAATTGTACAGAAAGTACAGTCTCACAAAAAACCAACATGCTTAAAAAATGGGCAGAAGACGTGACTAGACATTTTTTCCAAAAAAGATATACAGATGACCAGCATGTACCAAGAAGATGCTCAACATCACTAATCATTAGAGAAATGCAAATGAAAGCCACAATGAGATATCACCTCACACCTGTTCAAAATGGCTCTCCACAAAAATCTACAAATGACAAATGTTGAAAAAGATGTGGAGAAAAGGAAACCCTAATTCATTGTTGCTGGGCATGTAACTTGGTGCAATCATTATGGAAAATAGTATGGAGGCTCCTCAAAAAACTAAACATAAAACTACCATATGATTCAGCAGTTTTACTCCTGAGTATATATCCAAAGAAAATGAAAACATTAATTCAAAAAGATACATGCACCCTAACGTTCATAGCAGCATTATTTACAATAGCCAAGATATGAAAGCACCCTAAGTGTTCATCAATAGATGAATGGGTAAAGAAGATGAATAGATGGTTATAGATATATGGTGGAATATTACTCAGCCATAAAAAAGAATAAAATTCTGATATTTTCAACAATATGGGGACTAGTATGCTTAGTGAAATAAATCAGAGAAAGACAAATATGTTATAACTTATATGTGTAGAATCTAAAAAATAAAACAAATGAATATAACAAAACAGAAACAGACTCACACGTATAGAGATAAAATTAATGGTACCAGTGGGGAGAGGGGAGGGGGGAGGGACAAGATAGGGGTAGGGAATTAAGGAGTACAAACAACTATATAAAATAAATAAGCTACAAGGGTGTATCATACAGCACAGGAAATATAGCCAATATTTTATAATAACTTTAAATGGAATATAATCTATAAAAATATTGAATCACTATGTTGTATACCTGAAACTAATATAATATTATAAGTCAACTCTACTTCAATAAAATGAAAAGAAAATCTCATAAATTTCATTAACGTATTTCAATGACTATGATTCCCAATACTGCTTAGTATTTCTAAAGCCTAACAAATCCTTCTTACTATATGAACCTTCAGACTAGTACTGATGTAAATAACTTTTTATGTACAAGAAATTTGTGAAACAGATATGGAAATGTGAGCGTTGCCAAATTATTGATAACTTGCCATACAGAATGGTTGAAAGCACGACCCCTACCTCATTAAGTGTTTTATGAAGCATAGGGTTTTAGATGGCCATCTGAAAGGTCATCCAGCTTACAGAATTATACAAAAGAGCATTCTCTAGACAGATTCATTTAGAGAAACTCTTTGGTATAGTGAAAAGATAACAGGGCTGGAAGTCACTGAGTCCTCTAGCAGACTCCAGATTTGCTGCTTGGGTCTAAATGTTTCAACCTGTACAATGTACACACTACTGCATTCATCATAAGATCATTGTGAGACTCAAAATAATCTATGGGAACAGTTTTGTAAAGTTTAAAGTACTTTTAAAAATGATTTGGGGCTTCCCTGGTGGCGCAGTGGTTGAGAGTCTGCCTGCCGATGCAGGGGACACGGGTTTGTGCCTCGGTCCGGGAAGATCCCACATGCCGCTGAGCAGCTAGGCCTGTGAGCCATGGCCACTGAACCTGTGCATCTGGAGCCTGTGCTCAGCAACGGGAGAGGCCACAGCAGTGAGAGGCCCGCGTACCGCAAAAAAAAAAAAAAAAAAAAAAAATGAAGATAACATTATTTTGGTATTGAATGTATTATGAAAGCAAGCTTATTGAAACAAACTTCTGCTGAAAGCAGTGACTGTGAATGTTAAGTTTGACAAATACCTTCTTTCCCTACATCACCCTAACAGTAGACATGGAAGGGTCAGGTCAAATACAGGTTCATGCTGGAGGACTAACTCCTTCCAAGGTAATCTGGAAATCCAAGATAGGGATGTAAACTAGATTGTTCCAAATGTAGCTCTTAATTGCAGACACACACACACACACACACACACACACACACATTAGTTCATTTGGCAGATGGGGAAATATTAATTATTTAGACTTGAGGAGTTGTAGTTGTTAAGTAATGAACTTTATTTTAAGGATTAGCATGACTTAATTTAAACAAAACAATTCATATTACTTTGGTTTGACCTTCGTGTAGAAAGCAATATCCTAAATAAAAGGTCTAGTTTTCTATTTCTTATGACTAAGGGACTGAAAATCTGACTTACAGTTTTATTCATTTTAGTTCATTTATGTTAGCCTTAGAGTATTTCCTATATGATAACATCATAATAATCTTGGAGAGGACATTCCATAGCAAGGGAAACTTAGAAAGTCATCTCTCTTTCAGAATTACATCTGAGGCATATCTGATAGACCATTAGAGCATGCCCCATAATCCAGGCACTCTGTATCACCACATATGTTGAAATCTACAGGTAACTGGTTATTAAAAGTAATATCGGGCTTCCCTGGTGGCACAGTGGTTGAGAGTCCGCCTGCCGATGCAGGGGACACGGGTTTGTGCCCCAGTCCGGGAAGATCCCACATGCCGCGGAGTAGCTGGGCCCGTGAACCATGGCCGCTGAGCCTGCGCGTCCGGAGCCTGTGCTCTGCAACGGGAGAGGCCACAACAGTGAGAGGCCCGCGTACCACACACACACAAAAAAGTAATATCAATATTTAACGGTAGTATACAATGCACAAAGTCCCTCCTTTACTACTTTCACTATATAATCTTAATACAAATTAGCAGTTACTATAAACGTCATTTGAGAATAAATGCTTCAAGTAGTAGTCATATTTAGCCTCACGGAGATGAAGGGACTTATGTTGAGGCAATTATTTTTCAAGTTATAGGAGAGATAGGAAAGTAAATGAGTGCGTGCATATTTAGTGATAGAAATAACTTTAAGACCTATAGCTAAGTATAACTTTATCTTCTCCACACCTTATCCCTGCACTGTGGCTTTATCCCTGCACTGTGGCTTTATTCCTGGTTAATATCTACTGTCCTTCCCACATGTCATGCAGGGTCTCACTCATGTACTACCCTTTCATTACACAACAGAGATTGTTGTGATTCAGTAATGCTAGATTTGAAATATAGATATGTTTTTCATCTTATTTGTAGTTTACTTTCTTTTTCAGGCATAGAAGAAAACACTATTCCATTAATATTTCCACTAGACTATATAACTATATAGTAGTTATATGATAGAATACAATCTATCTGAGAGTCAGTGATTGAGTCCAACTATAGGTGAAACTGGAAGCTATTCACTCAAGTAATCTACCAGTAAGTAGGATACCAAATTAATTTTCTTTGAGTTTGATGGGTCTCTGCTCTGTGTTTTTGTGTGCATCATTTTATACATTAGTCAGAGTTTGAGGGGAAGTACAGCATCAAATTTATGGTAACAACAGTTTTCTTTAAAGCATAACAGCAAAGATGAATTGGCAGACTCTGGTTTGCCATCTTTTATACAATATTGCCCTCTATGGGAATCTAAAATATTGAAGATTTTAGTTGAGTGGTAAGCATATTTTTTAATATACTTCCGTACTCATCACATGCTTTTTTCCCCCTCAATTTAATTACTGCTTCCTTCCTCACCTTCTAACAGACATAAACAGGTGAGCTGGCAAACAAATTTATCATTCCTTCATTAGGTAGTGTGTTTACAGTACCATTTTACTTTATTCATTACAGAATTCATTTTAATTTATTTTATTTATGTATTTTATATTACATTCAGTTATTCGTTTTGTCTTCTTTTGGTAAAATATCTCCATCTTCAGAGTACCATATTTGTTTCCAGTTAATCTATAATTATTTCATGTATGATCATTTCTATTCAGAAAGGGGAAACATCAATTAAAGCACTAAAGTAAAATGATACTTATAATAGAAAAGGTAGACAAATCATATTATATAATGGAACATTTAGAAATTACAATGTCATTCCTTTGATTCTATAAATACAAATCAAATATATATATACATATATATTTAAAATATTTAAAGAAGAAATGAAGACTTTATTCTTACTAAAATATTTTTCTTCATGAGTAATATTAGGGAGATTTAAATGACATGGGCTCTAAAATGGAAAACTAATCTGGGTTTTCTTATCCATGGGGAAAATTGCTTTATAACACATCTTTGTGGCTTCATCTTGAAATGAGCTGTTGCTTCTATTTGTGGAATATAGAACTGGCACAATGATTGCATTGAAAATATATTTGTATATAAATATTAGTGCACCCCCTCCTTATTTCCTGGCTCTAAGTTGCCACCATTCATTCATTCTTAAGTTTAATTTTTTTAAATGTACAAATATCTACTTTATGCCATGACAGTGCTCCAAGTATTGAAGATATAACTTAAAAATATATATATGATTTCTGTCCTCAAAAAGCAAAAACTCCATTGCTTGGATTATGACTGGGTACTCAAAATTAGTGTGTGCCCCTAAGACAGGTAATGGTAGCAATATAGTGCTGTATACCTAATCACTAGCTGGTTACAGAAGGCAACACTGGGCTTACAGGAGGAGTACAGTCTGACCCTGGTCATATATCTCATATGTTTTTTTGTATTACCTCTCAAGCATAAAGGAGACTTTCAATCACTGCTGGCTAACTTTCAAACATCATATTTTTGTACCATTGCTCACAACTCACCCTTTCGCCTGCCCCCAACACACACACCACTGTAGGAGAAAGAGTGACAGCATCCATTGAATTGCCCCAGAGTGATGGGAATGTCAAGTGAGGTGTAGGAGCCAACAGAACAGAAACCGATTTAGGAAGCCTTGGTGAAGCATTAAGATTTCCCACGCTGCTCAGAACATTAGCAGGAGTAGCTCATAGATGAGATGCTTTTCCCCAAAGGACTGGAACAGACAGAAAGCAAACGATATTGGGATGGATACCTAATATAAAATGAATTTGCTAACAGATGAAATGAAATATCCTTTAGGACAGAAAGTTTTTACAAATTTATCACCATGATGTTAGGATTCTGGTCTGCAAGAAGGTGTCTCATTTTGAGCACTTTGGACTTTAAGTTATAGAAGATATAGAATGACTTGTAAGGCCTAACTCAAAAGGAAATTGCCACGAAACCATAATGAAATTTTGGCAAACACATTACAAAGGAAAGAAAGAGAAATGAAGTAAGCAAAGAGTAACTCCCTATCGTAGATACCTCATTCATACTGAAGCGCTTTGCAGTATTTAAAGATTCTCCTCTGATAAGAGACTCCCAATGGAGCTGTGACCTAATTAATGTACTTTATGAACTCTAACCACTTTTATTTAGCCTCAAAAAGTGAAATTCACTGAAAATTCTCATAACAGGGATCAGACCATGGAATAATCATAAATTCAATTTCTACTGTGCTCCCCTCCCTCATCAGGGGTCTCACTTATGTGCTACCCTTTACTTATTATTATTTTTTTTTTCGGTACGCTGGCCTCTCACTGCTGTGGCCTCTCCCGTTGCGGAGCACAGGCTCCGGACGTGCAGGCTCAGCGGCCATGGCTCACGGGCCCAGCCGCTCCGTGGCATGTGGGATCTTTCCAGACCGGGGCACGAACCCGTGTCCCCTGCATCGGCAGGCGGACTCTCAACCACTGCGCCACCAGGGAAGCCCCTGTGCTACCCTTTCAATACACCACAAAGATTTTTGTGATTCAGTAATGCTTTGGCCAACATCTGCTATTTATTAAAAATCATGTTCCTTTAAGCTGTTGTCAGCCAAACTGGAATTGGACTGTTTAGTCTGTTTGTTCTCTCACTTGGCCTTTCAAGCTTTGCATCTTCAAAGGATTTATTTGAAGCATTAACATGCTGATTTGTTTCTTGCTAAAGCAATGTGCTACAGTGATACTGGCAAGAAGGTTCTTTCTTTCAACCTATGGTTCCCATTTATTCCTCTCTCAATAACTTGCTAACCAGAGATCCAGATGTGTAATAAGATACCATTTAAGTATGTGAATGGAATAACTGTTATATAATTAATGCTACATGGCACTAATTATTCCCATCATGTATATGATTCCAGTGGAGCTAAGCTGATTTTATGCTCTTTCTTTGTCACATGATTTCTTATCTAATTGCTAGCAGAAGATTTTTTCCTTAAAAAAAAAGTTTTTGTGTTAGTCACCCACAGCCAAATTAGAGGCCTTTCACCCCAATGGCATAAACTTTGAACGTAGTTTCTTCTATTCATGCTTTTTCCTTTCAAAAAGAGTTAGAAGAGCTTCTTTGTGTTGGTTGGGACAACTAGAAAGTTGCTCATGATTAAAAAAATAATAATTATAAGGAAAGGGGACAGAAAGTAGTACCATGTTATAGAACCCTACATATATAAGATTTAGTAGTTTAAATTGTAAAATACATTAGTATTTTTTCTAACATCTTTATTGGAGTATAATTGCTTTACAATGGTGTGTTAGTTTCTGCTTTATAACAAAGTGAATCAGTTATACATATACATACATCCCCATATCCCCTCCCTTTTTCGTCTCCCTCCCACTCTCCCTCTCCCACCCCTCTAGGTGGTCACAGAGCACCGAGCTGACCTCCCCTGCTTCCCACTAGCTATCTATTTTACATTTGGTAATGTACATGTCAATCCTACTCTCTCACTTCATCCCAGCTTACCCTTCCCCTCCCTGTGTCCTCAAGTCGATTCACTACATCTTCATCTTTATCCCTGTCCTGCCCCTAGGTTCATTGGAACAATTTTTTTTTCTTTTAGACTCCATATATATGTGTTATCATATGGTATTTGTTTTTCTCCTGACTTACTTCACTCTGTATGACAGACTCTAGTTCCATCCACCTCACTACAAATAACTCAATGTCCTTAAAAAACTAAAAATAGCACTACCATATGACCCAGCAATCCCACTACTCAGCATATACCCTGAGAGAAAACCATAATTCAAAAACAGTCATGTACCACAATGTTCATTGCAGCACTATTTCCAATAGCCAGGACATGGAAGCAACCTAGGTGTCCATCAACAGATGAATGGATAAAGAAGATGTGGCACATATACACAATGTAATATTACTCAGCTATTAGTATTTTAATCGTAGTTATTCAAAATTGTCATTTTTGCAGTAGAATTAAGGAAGAGAAATAAAACTTGGAAAACTAAATATGTATATTTAAAGCTATAGTATCTTCTATTATAACCTGTACATGCATGTGAAGGGTTTTTAAAGAATAGAAGCTACAAGATACTTGTAAATAATTCTTTGGCATTTTTGCAAATTCCTATTTATTTTAGATGCGTGGATTTAAAACTTGTCTTTAGTATTTATTAACAAAAAGAAAATTAATGAGAAAAAACTAATGGAAATTTTAGAAATTGTTGTTTGCTGAATTTTTCTGAACTCTTCTATTATTTCTGTTAGTAGATATACTTACTGTCTTTCACTGTAAAAAATGAATTGACATATAAATGAAACAAGAGTTTCTTTCTTTACTAAATGTGTTTGGTTTGGTTTCTGCTTCTTCTACTGAATAAATAGGCACTGGTGTATTCTTTATATGCTTTATATACATTTTAAATGTGTATTATAGAATATTTTCAAAGTTTTTTTTTTAATTTTACAATTTTAAAACATGCATATAATACATTTTTTTAACTTTCAAGGAAATTCAGTTGAAAAAAGATGTTTTGATAGTAATTGAATAAAAATATGTGAAGCTCCAAAAATTTATTAGTTCAACATATTCAATTCAATTTAATAAAGATCCGTTGAGGACTTAGTATATGTCTGGACCTGGACCTATGTCTTAATAGATAAAGAAAAAATTATATTGCACTCCATGGGATATCAAAAGAAAAATAATAAAATTCAGCTATGAGTAGGTGGGCAAATGCTTGGCATAACATGTATTATTACAAGCTAACTGGAGAGATGCTACATCTGACTTAAATGCAAGCCCTATAAATTGTGGAACACAGGTTGAGGTTGAGTGATTAAAAACCACTTTGAGAAAGTTATTCTTCCTATCTTCTCTTGCATATCACATTTCTTCTTCACAACGTTCAAGGTCATTTACTTCATTTTCCCATCCTAACAAATTAGAAAATGATAAAAGTTAAAATGTTCACAAAGTTGTTTTTAATGACTGGAAAATACAATTTACAAAGGAAATTATAAGAAAACTACTCAAGGTGATTTGGGGAGTATTTTATTTTTATTGTTTAGTATGGACACCATGAATTTCTCCAACTTTCCCCAGGAGTAGCAAGGAAAGCACTTTTTGGTTGGCTCCCATCATTTATACATGGTATATCTGATGGAACCCTCTATCCCCAAGACTATGTTTAATTCTGAATAAACAATGAGAAAAGCACAGCAAATTGTTTGTTTGTTTGTTTTTCCCCTTTTCCTACTAGGAAGTTGAACTCAGAAATTTGGATTTTTTTAATTTTAAAGTTAGTGTTTAACAGATGTTTTAATGTATTTTGTGTTAATATATCTTCCATTAATATTGTAAACAACACTTTTACATTGTCAAAGTGCTTTCACTCTATTATTCATTTCACTCCAAATAATAATGTTGTTTCTTTAGCTACAGCATTGTTTATAGACTAATACTGGATTAAAAACATATCAACAACTTTTCCTTGCAATCAATTCACACCAACTACAGTTATCACCAGAGCTAAGGATATAAATCCTCCTCCGTGTTTTAACGCCATGGCTTTGTGTAAGTGAAATTACTCTGATAAAGTAGCATTCTTTACTGAGCTGTAAAATAGAAATATATCAATAGGATACAAAAATTGAGTAATTTTTAAATGTTTATTTTCATTTGTATATACGTAAGACAAAAATGATGACAACTTGAATAAATAAAAAGACATTATTAGTATTAGAAACCCCATAAAATGGAAGAATCTTCAATCAGCTTTTTTAATTTATTTTATTTTGTTTCTCGGCAATTAGTGTTTAGCTTGATATTCTAATAATTATTATTTTATTAAGATAGTATTGAACTACTTAGCTGCAATTTATTTATCCATTTTGTATTTTGATGTGAGTCACTGTGGAAGTTCTTGACTTGACCTTCAAATGCATCTTTGCTTTGCAAACATTCTTAAAAGGTAGTAAGTAGTTCTTTGAGTCTTGAGGATTTTCAAAATACAAATTTTTCCTTTAGGATACTTTTAACCTGTGCACCTGAAATAATAACTGACACATGATCCATGATCTATTAATGATAGTGTTGTTAGGTTAGGAAATAACTGGTGTGGTCTTAACAATTTACCAGATTTTTTTCCTGTCCTCTACTTAGCATATGCTTACAGCTTGCTGACCCTCAAAACTTCGTGCAGCATTATAACACTAGTACCACTGATTATTCATCCAAAGACTACATCATTAATAAATGTGTGTTTTGAGGGACAATCCCCCCCTACCTTCAACATACTGAAAGGGTCTCTGACACCACCCCAGCAATTCTAGCAGAACTCTTTCTCACCAAAGACACAAGCACACCAGGATCTAACTTTGGGTTTGAGAAAAGTTTGCAGCTCTCTTCTCTAGCCTATAAGGGGCCTCAAGCTGAACTGTCATCAACACATTTTATTTCATTAAATTAAATGGTGGAGGCTAAAGAACGTACCCAAACAGTATAAGCCCAGGGAATCAGATAGCCTGGAATGAAGAAATACCCTTGAAAGTACTTTACTTTTATCTTGTATGTATTTGAATGAAGAAGTTCAAAGAACTTTACATAAAGTAAATAAGTATAATTTATAATATGCAACATATAATATCTTTATGAGTTAATGTGAGTTAGTAGAGAACAAAGAGCAGGTAATCCTCATCCTATATTGCCAAGTAGAAAGTGAGACATGGAGATAATTTTTGTCCATGCTGGGAATAGAAGAGAACTTTTCCATAATAATCCAGTAATTTACCTCAATGAAACCATTTATACCCTTAACACACACACATATGCCTACTCATTGTTTTTCTTCTAGCATTTATTATGATCTAAAATATTATTATTAATTTCAGGAATATGTAGGTCACTAGTATTTCTCCAAGTTTCCTCCTGCTCATCCTTGGCTTTTGTTGAGTTCATAACTCCTGCTTGACTAGCACACATTTACCACAGAAAACCCTGTTGTGAACTTTTCTTTTTTCACCCAATAGAATCTTTTGGTAGAGTGTCATAGCTGCAAAGTAGAATTTTACTCTCAAATTTCATAGGAATCAGTCCAACTGTACAATGAAAGATTATGCAAATCCGCAAGGAACGTCTAATCAATCACCGTGGTGTGAGAGGAATGCAGCTGATCGCTGAATTAGCTTCTGTGGGAATGTATTCATGTGTAACATCCCACTGACTGGATGACATCACAACAGCTCCAGGTCCTTGAAAGTCTTGAGGATGATTAGCCGAAGGAATTGGCTGTTTCTGCCAATCATAATCCGGCAGAGCTGCCTTTATAGTTCTGGAGATGTGAGAGAAAGAGGGGGGAGGGAAAGACCAACTCCAGCTAAAGGAGAAGCACAGCAGCAGTAGCAAGAGCAGAGCCGGAGCAGCTGGTATTCTGGTGATTAAATAGTTCTCGTAGCCTTTCTGCTGTACTCGGTCCGCTCCCTGGTGTAAGTCTCATGTCCAAGAAGGAAGCTGCATTTTAACGGTGTGCTGAACAGAGGTTTGAATCATTCCAGCTGGCTGCTTGTTTTGAAAAGGACAATGTGCGTATAAATAAAAAGAGACTCTGCTGGAAGAGTCCAGATACTAGGACTGGAGCTAAAGAGTGCTCTCGGAATATTAAGGCAGATTGTATGAACTGAAAGCTCCTTTAATTAACCTGGAGCCAAATGAATCTGCATACTGGATATCTCATTTTCTAACTCGGATAAATACAAGTTAGAAAAAGAAAAAAAAAATTGAAATGCTTCTCTAGGTAAGTTATTGCTTAATTTGCTGAAACGGAGGTGTGTGCATTAAATGAATATATGTTGCTTAGCTACGTAAACAAGTTGAACACAGTAAAGTTTTATTTATGAAAGATTTATGTAGAAGCAGATTATAGTTTTAAACCAAATGCAGTCTCCCTTTTCAGCATATGTGTGCTTACCTGTCATTACGCTTTGTGGAAGTTATATTTGCACACTAAATGGAAAATAACAGTCCTGCCTAAAAAAAGATACAATTTGAAATATTGTGAACTGTTGCCAGAACATTTGCATAATAAAAATCTCACTTGATAACAATTTTAGCCTTTTCATATTAAAACGCCAGTATTCCAAACTCAAGCCGAGCAGTGGGGTTATAAATGTTTCCCTGAGAAGTGTTACTGATAACATGGCATTCAGATTACTCAAGATGGGAACTCCTCTCTTTGGGACCTGAGATTTATAGCCACTTTCTGTCCTAATGGTCTGCTTTAGAGAAGCAGCTGTCACAGACCTTTTAAATTGCTTTTAAAGAAATAGATGCTTTCCTACTAGGACCTATTAAGAAAGAAAAACAAATTCTTAAAACAATATATGCCATATGCCATAAGCACAGATTCCCAGGAGGATAAAAACAGCTTTATGTTACACCTGTAAATACCTCCAAATTCCTAATGCATAGAATAAGTTGAAATATAAGAAATGTTATTTAGGGAAGAGATATGGGAACATATGTACATGTATAACTGATTCACTTTGTTATAAAGCAGAAACTAACACACCATTGTAAATGGTGTGTTATACTTCAATAAAGATGTTAAAAAATGTTATTTAAATATGGTTTTCATTCATCTCTTCCAGCATCTCTGATTAGAGAAAGTTAAATAAAAAGGGAACCTTAAACCTGTATTTTCCTTGTAATTTGTCCTCATTAATAAGATACTGTATTTTTCAGAGTTACTATCAAGAGTATTTTCAAGTGATAATATATTTTGTTTGTTAGGATAGGTTATACTGTGAATTCTAATATAGTTCTGAGAAAGTTTCAATAGTTTACACTTTATTCTGTCTTTTCAAGCTCACTATTTCTTGATTTCATGGTGTTGTCTATCAGAATATTTTTCATCAACTCAAGATCATAAATGTTGTAAAGTAAATTGCATGTGAAGATATTGATGTGCTGTCTTAATTATCAATATTTTAGTTATTCACTTTCTTACCAACTTCATGATTCAAATCCTGTGAGTTTCTTTATACAAATGGAAATAGATGAAGACAAAAGTTGTTGTAATTGGTTGAATATCTCCCAAACTAGGAGGCAATTTTTCCCCACAAAGATTTTAAAAGTCTTTTTTATATCAAAATAATAACTTTAATTTATTCTATTAAAATATTTCAGCTAGCTATATCCAGATGCCAAGTAGGTGCTATGTTGGTCATGGCTTTTTCATGAAGCAAATGTATGTAGAGAATGTAAAGTCCACTGACTAAATAGTCTAAGTCTTCAACTGGAATTCATAAAAAATGAGTGATTAATAAGCAAAATGTATTCAACACATACATTTATCTACATACAAAAATGAGAATTTAACATAATTTAACACCTGCTATGATTGTTAATATTGTTCTAATAAGAATCCTGTGAATATATATCTTATGATGATCAATATGACACAGCACCTACATTTGATGGAAGTCTCATGATAAGCTGATGGAGATTTTTGGAAATTGAACATTAAGCAGAATCATTGTTTTTTTACTCCATCTTAATGGCAGTTGGTCAGCACTAAGATTGATGCTTAGAAAATCCTTTGAAAAAATTATAATATGTATGACTTATTAACTAAACATGAAATTCTCCCTTAGAGTGAGAATATAAATGCAATTTAGAAACTCAGGCATCATTCTTAAGTAAAAAGGTAAAACTTCACAAGGATTCTAATATTTGTTTTCCTTTCTATAAACTTGCCAATGTATGTAAATTGCATTTTTTTTCTCCAGCTGAAGTAATTATCTAGGAGACATGTCTATTTAAATGATTTTCCTTAAATACCAAAAGAAAGTAAATGGAGACTATTTTATATATAAATAAATAAAATCATAATTTGGAATTAAATAAACGCAGTTTCTTAATTCAAATCTAAGTGCTAACCTTACTTCTTAAAGATGTTAAATAAATGCTCAGTAAGTATTTGTACCCTATAGGTCTGATGTTTATATGATCCTCAGCACGTTCTGTTTGAGTGGGAAAGGTGCCATTGAGAATAAAATCCAAAAATCAAACTTTCTGTGCTTCATATAGTAGCGACGACTCAGGGAGAAGAACAAAGAAACGTTTAGCATACTTTGTTCAAACTAGAAGTTTCTAGCTGGTGCTGCTGTCTCCCCAGATTTGGAAAGCAGCTGGGAAAAGTTATAAAATAAAGCTAGAATATCAGCCCTGGCTGGAGGCCACGGCAGAGGAGCTGTGCACCCAGAAGGCTAATTCTTTCTGGGCTGAAATTCATTGATAATGCATTATGCTTAAAGTCTAACCTAACGTGTTACGTTTTTCTCTAGTACGAACTGTGGGATATTTAAAGAGCAAATATATTTTCTGAGGAGAGTAAAATTTTAAAATAGCAAACTTTTCTTCTTTATTAAATGTTGCCCTAATGAAAAATGCGAATGGCCTAGCTGAAACTCCTATAAAATATAGTTGATGTTCAGGAGCAGAAAGAGAAATAAAGATGAGATGCACTGCCTAACCTTTATCTTGGAGATGGCAGAGTGGTCAGAAATACCACATATATTGGGGCTTCCCTGGTGATGCAGTGGTTGAGAGTCAGCCTGCCGATGCAGGGGACATGGGTTCGTGCCCCGGTCTGAAAAGATCCCACATGCCGCGGAGCGGCCTGGCCCATGAGCCATGGCCGCTGAGCCTGCACGTCCGGAACCTGTACTCTGCAACGGGAGAGGCCACAGCAGTGACAGGCCTGCGTACCTCAAAAAAAAAAAAAAAAAAGAAAAGAAAAAGAAAAAGAAAAGAAATACCACATATAAATACATGCCCAAAAGAAGTGTGAAGGTTTTCTGAAAGTAACTGGCCTAGTAAAATTTATTGTAGAAGTAGACTTACTAAAACTGTGGTGGTGTATATCTTGTGAAGCTAGATAACAAAAGGGAAATTTAACTCTCATCCATATTTATTCCAAATCACTAGGAAAAAGAGAAGCCATGTTGTCTGTTGATTTATTTTAAGTTTATGAAGTCAGAGAAATGGGTCAGGTGGTAGACATAATGCTGCTGCCTTCAGCCATCAGGGAATAACATTTAGTCAACCTTTTCCTTAACACTTCAGCTATACTGTTAGAGTGTCAAATGCCCTCTTTTTTTTAGTTATTTTCAGCAAGCTTCAGAAGTTAGAGATGTCAACTGCAATGTAGAACTTTTATAAACACAGTCTTATTTCCAAGTGTTCTTTATCTCAGTTTTCTTAGGAATACTATCACATTCTAGAGTTGACAAATCTAAAATTTCTTTTAGAATAATATTGAATTGATAACAGATTTTCCCCAAATCCAAAACAGTCTTAATGAAATCCAAACATATCAATGGCTTTCAGCATTTCAAGACAAATACATTTTTTTTAATGTGAAGATAACTTATTCTCCATTCCTACTGGTGAAAATGTTTGTGGATATAAATTGATATATTTATTTCTTTTGTCTTCTTATAATTTGTCTATATTCATAAAGAGCCATATAATTCAGGACATGACATAGATTATAACAAAATAGCCTGTATATGACAAACTAAATATTGGCTTTCAAGTGACTCATTGAGGAAATTCTCATATATAGGCTACCTTAAAAATATTTCTTCAAGAGATATACTTGATACTTTATGAATTCTAAATGATAATCATGATTAATTAATTGGAATTAAGGAAACATGAAAAAAACTGAAGGGTTAAAAAAGACTGAATGCTTGAGAACTTAATTTGGTGATGTACTCAGAGTATCTGAGAAAACAAAGCTGATGACTCTAGTTCTAGAATAGAAACTTCTGTGCCAAACTCAATTTTTACACTTCTTAGAAATTAGTGTTTTAAATATTTGAAGGGTTTGATAAGAAGGAAATTTTACCAAGCTAACACACACATACACACACAAAACACAAAGCATTCTTTTTCCCCAGATAAAAAGATTTCCCCCATTTTGGACCTTCCACCATCAGATGAACTTGAGTTTGCTTTATTTCAAATATTTAACCTCCTCATTAAAAGTCTTTAATGGAATCTGTCTTCCACCATAACCTTATGGAAGTTGAAAGCTGGGCAATTTCAGTATGTTCAAGCAAAAGTTAATGTGGAAATGCTTCCTTAATCTCTTTACACTCACTTTTTTCTTCCTTTCTTTCTGTTCCTCCTTTTCCTTCTTTCTTTTTTTCTTCCTCTCTCTTCCCTTCCCTTTTCCTCCTTTCTTCTTTCTCCTCATTCTTTCCTCCCTCTCACCTTTCTTCCTTTTCTTTCTTTCCTTACCTCTTTCCCTTCCTTCCTTACTCCCTTCCTCTTTCCATCCCTTCTTTCCTTCTTTCCTTTCTTCCCTTCCTCAATCCCTCCTTTCTTTTCTCTCTTTATATTTGCCACCTCAGTTTAAATGCTCTCTTGCAAAGTTGGGGAGCACACCACTCATATTTAGTATGGCAGCTATTGTTTATCTAATGGCCGGGTCTGAACATGGAAGTGAGTAGAAAAAAATGCACAGAAAAGGGGGTTAAAGAACACTAAACCATAAAGGAAAGGTAAGATGGGATGGGAAATTCATGTCAGAGAAGTAGAAATGTCAACTTTAAAATATTGACTGTCCTCCTACCTATGAATTTCTATTTAATTGACTAAATTCTTTAAGAAGAACCCTTTGCTCCCTTTCCATATACTTCCCTTTCATTGTCAGTGAAATTTTTTTCATGCAGCAAATGCAGCTTGGTGGCAAAAACAAAATAATAATAAATGTAAATAATCCTTATACTGGTGTTTTAAACCCCCATAAATCATTTTTATATTTAATAGTTTAAACATAGTAACATTCATATGCAGCCTAAATAAAGGCCGACTGCCATACGAATGGAAAAAAAGAGAGTCAAGCCAAAGCACATTAAGATGCTTTGGCTTGACTCCATTCCTGAATCACAAATTCAATTGTAGACTGCTGATCCACAGAATTTGTCATATTTTATCAGACATCTCAAAAGAGTTCTTCTTGATGTACTGAATAGTCTTTCACGCCTACATAAAAATAATTTAAACCTCAGAAATAAATATAGCGACACTAAAGATTAATACAAGAAAGGAAAGAGATGCAGAGATACATATGCTCCTGTGAATGCATATAAGAGTCCTAATTCTATTCATTACTCTAAAGTGCAAATGGATAATTAGAATCAGAATTAAATTTCATTTGTTTCCCAGCCAGTCTTTCACTAATAGTTATGTCAATCCACTTGAGATTTCACATACTGTAATATGTAATATGTAATATGTAAAATCAAACACAGTCAGTCATTTAAAAATTACACTTATTAATTCAAGTATGATGGCTCCTGATATCTGTTTGTAAAGCCACTTTCCTTGGAATAGGGTGCTTTTTGAATAACCACAAAAAAACGATCAAAATTGGTCAAACGAAGTTGAATTCAATTTAGTACTTAGGTTATTCTCCTTCTCCATCTACACATATATTCACATTAAACAGAAAAAAAATACCTTTTCATTTTTGTTCAATAATGTTCATAGTGATAATAAATATTATCTCTTATTTTTAATACGTGCCAGACACCATTCAAGATACTAGGGTGAACAAAACAGCTCTGAGGCTTGTATTCTGGTGGGAGAAAACAGGCAGTAGATAAATGAAGACTATGATAGGGCTATTAAGTACTGTACTATGAAGATGAATAAATCAAGGTGGTAGGGTAAAGGGTATAAGTGAAAGCCATAGAGCTTTCTGATGAACTGATGATACTCAGAAAATCTACTGAAAAGTTATATGCCAAACTGAGAACATTACTTCATCTTGTAGAAAACTGTGATGAGGAGTAGCATCTTGTTGTAACATGCAAGCTGGCAGGCTGATTTTGATCCTACCTGTTGATTATTTTCCTTGTTTCTGTGAAATTGTCTGGTAGCATTTAGGATATGGCACACAGTTTAGTGTTACTTTCTCTGGAAAATAGACAAATCAGTTTTAGAAAATATAATTCTCAACTTTATTTCTCCTCTTTACAGTTCCAAAGAATTGAAAAAGTAGTGTATGAGTAAAGTATCTCAAATTATTGTATTTTTTCCTATAGCCTGTAAGTTAATGCTATTATTGAAATGTAAGCAGCAGAAGAACTGGTCCCCTATCTCATTCTTACAAATTGGTGGGTGTAAGAACCAATATTCCAAATCATCACTCAGTTGTCCAGAACAATGGACTTAATGAAATTACAGAGGGATAAATGTAATTATTGAATTTTTTAAAACATTTCACCAATTACAAAAGTACTTCAAACTCAACAAGAACCAAAAATATAATAAGGCTAATACAATGCTAATGCAAACGTAAAGTGAAGTAACAGAATCACAGCATCAACAGCAAGGAAACAGTGACCCTAGTTAGCACAGGTCTGACATCATTTGGCCTATTCACCAATCTCAGGTTCCTGCTACCTCACATCAGGAGCAGTCTTCTGTTTTTTGTTTTGTTTTGTTTTGTTTTGTTTTTTGCGATACGCGGGCCTCTCACTGTTGTGGCCTCTCCTGTTGGGGAGCACAGGCTCCGGACGTGCAGGCTCAGCGGCCATGGCTCACGGGCCTAGCCGCTCTGCGGCATGTGGGATCTTCCCGGACCAGGGCACGAACCCATGTCCCGTGCATCGGCAGGCAGATTCTCAACCACTGCGCCACCAGGGAAGCCCAGGAGCAGTCTTCTGTGACCTTCCTTTTCCCCCAGGGTGGAGCACTGTCCTTGTTTTACTCTCACAGTTGTATCCCAACACCTATACCTTATGGTGTAACTACTGTGTGTTTATCCGTGCCCCTAATGTAACCAAAAAATTTAATGGCAAGAATGCTAGAGAGTGCTTGACCTAATGTCAGGTAGCAAGGGTTTGATAAATGTAAAATGGAAGGTGACATCTGGGAAGCGTGTCATTTGAACAACAGTTGAAGAAACAATGATATTTAAGAAGAAAAAGCCTACGGAGAAACAGTATAGTTACCTTTATATGTTGCAGGATTTTTTCCTTAATGAAAAGCAAATTTGCTTTATATTGTGTAATACCAGCAGACTGACATATGAAAGACATTACGAGGTTGTTTCTGTGCAATATCAGGAGACACTGTACATTCTGAAAATCAGTGAGATTCCAGTCAATCAAAGCAATCCACTAGGTTGTATTGCAGCTTATCCAGAAGACTCCCATGGAAGGAATGTCTGCTGTGAGTAGGAGATAAATGGTGGCTACAGAGGTGTCTCATGTTTTTCATTGTACAACTATAAGGAGTGTGGATAAAGGCTTTAGCGTGAATGTCCTGCCCACCTAAAACCCAGCTCTAGCATTGGGTTAGAAGACTAGTCAACAACATTCAAGTAAATAAGGATTGTGTACAATTACATAGCAGGAATATATGTATTGATTAGGATGTGCCCTACCGCATAAAAGCAAACTTTTATTAAAAGGCCATTTTTATAAAATGTATAATCTCTTAAAGAAAATGAAATGACAACTTTCTTAAACAAAGAATTGATATTTTAAAATTGAGATGTATTGGTTTTACTCCTCTTTTGAGCCAGTCCAAGAACGAAAATATCTAATGATTAGATTAATGAGTAAGAAAGATACTTCTGGCTTCTACGAACTTCTACATGGTAAGGAATATAGAGATTGTTTGGCTTAACTGTGAAGTGTAAGCCTTGCTAGAGAAGAGTTGCAGTCATGTAAACAAACATGAATTGATTTAAAGATGAGATGGCATCATGGCATAGCAAGAGGCAGGAGGTAATGTTAAATACCTCCAAAGCTGGAATTAGAATCTTGTAATATAACCTCGAGAAAGCTAATTAACCCTCTGTGCCTCAGATTCATGATCTGCAAATGGCAGTAATAATTACTTCACAGAATTGCTGGGAAAGCTAAATGTGATAATATACATAAAGTTCCTAGTACGATGTTGGAAACATGAGTGGTGTTAACTTAATAGAATTACATATTAGTTACATGCATCAGTACTCTGACTTTGGCCTACAGTGTAACATTTTGTACTAATTTAAAGAAACTCCTGAGTGATGAGTACTGACTGCTTCCAATCCTCTTCACTTGGAGGTAATGATCTAAATCGCATTTTGCACTGTCTCTATTTCTATCACATATTTGAATATTAATAATATTAAATCTAACTTAAAGGATCAAACTTCACTAACCAACATTTTAATCTGACTCATCACAGTTTTGAAAATTAACTCACATTCAAATATCTTAAGGAAAACAGACCATAAACCGGAAGAAAAAACTGTCAGAAAAATGTTCCAAATAGTTTATCTTAATTTCCTGGCATGCTGGAGTAAGGAAGAACGTGGGATTGGAAGAAGACAAGAAGGCAAAGTTTCAGAAACTGAAACTGGATAAAACTAAAACAGATACAAATGTTATTTCGTTTGCAGTTTTCTCAAGTAAAACACTAAAAAATATTTCACATGGTGTCTATATTGACATATTTTCTAGCATTATTACAAAAGATACTTATGAATGCTTTAAAAGGATGCTAGGCACTGAACCAAAATAATTCGTTTAGGAAGCCTATTTGGTAAAAAAAAATACTGGGAGACTATGAAATGTAAAATATTTTATTTATCTTCAAAGTATATTTGGGTAAAAAAAAGAAAAGGGAAAATGAAATTTGTTTTACATGTGGTAACCAGTAAACATGTGAAAATTATGCTGCTCCATAATTTTCCCCAGTTCTTTCCTTGATATTTATTGAGTAGTTTTTTAACCGACTGCAGAGCAGGTTTGGAGGTGGGCAGAATGCTCATTATCCACACCCCTTGTAGTCCCGCAATGAGAAACATGAGAGAGCTTGGTAACTGCTGTCTCGCTTCTACTCATGGCAGGAATTCTTTCCACAGAAGCTTTTGGACAATAGACTGAACTACTCTAAATTACTAGTGTTGACCCAGACTGAGAATAAAAACATACAAATTATATTTTAAGTTTTGCCACAAATGTGTTGGTATCTTAAATTGACCTTATTGGTTTCACATTTAAAACAAGACCACTTTCACTCCTCCTATTCTTTTCTCCCAAAGATATTTTGAAGATCAATAAAATATTTTACATTTCATAATCTCCCAGTATTTTTTTTATACCAAATAGGCTTCCTAAGTGAATTATTTTGGTAGTGTGCCTAGCATCCTTTTAAAGTGTTCATAAGTAACGTTTGTAATAATTCAAGATTCCACTCATCAAGTATTAAAATAGGAGCATCTCAAGAAATGTTGCCTCTGACAAGTAGCAGAATGCTTGAAATCATTCCAAGTCTCTTCTCATGAGTTTTTATCATGCTTTTTCCAAACTTTGAGAATTGTGTATCCTGGATCAGTTTTGAGTGGGAGGATGAAATTCTATATGGGATATATTTACATGTGACCAGTTGTGTTATTTCTGTTGATGGCCAAGCTGGTGTTTTATTCTGCAGTATCTAAAAGTTAAAATTACATAAGCTATAAAGCAATTAGATAAAAATAAAATAGGCACAGATCACCTGTGAAACTGAATGGAGCATGTCGTTCTTTGATAAAGGATTATCCAACTCTCTTGTGCTGTGTAAAATTAAGAATGCTCCGAAGTAAGAGAAATAAGTAAAAGGTGGAAATAGTAATGATAAGATACATAAAATCCACAATTAGGAAAGAAATCATCCACAAAACTCAATATTTTCATTTCAATAAAGTTCTTTATAAGTCTTGCTCATGGTAATGAAATTCTACTTCTTGATATTTAGGGTATGGATGCAGAACAGCAGTAATGGAGAAGGAGATACAGAATCAATCAGAAAATGTGGCTTCATGTGAGCTCTGTGGCATTGGACAGTTCTCTTCAAGTTTCTGTGCGTTAAGTTCTCCATTCATTCATTCCCTGTGTTCTTCAAATAATAATTTTGAATATTGGAATTTATAGTTGTTTGTACACAGGATAAAAGTGTCCATTTGAAAAGAGTTTATTTTCCATTACAAGCAGCTCAAAGTCAGTAGTCTATCATGTTACACAACAGTATCCTGATAGTGAGATAATATAATGAAAAACAAAACCTACTAGAACTTCCTATAAACTAGAACAAAACAAAACAATCTAAATTTTCTCCAGGCATTTATGTATTGAGTCTCTAGGTTAGAAAGTCAGTGGTAGAGAAGTGATTGTTGAAATGAATTTTAAGAGATAGTAATCTTTTGTTACTTCTGCTGTAGGCAAATTCTATTAATAATGATAAAGAAATACCTTAATTAAAAAGGAGAATAATTAAAATATTAAAAGTATAGCTTCTAAGAGACTCTGGATTTTAATGTAACTTGTGAACATAAGTGTAACACTATTAGTAATACATTAAAGTCACAAATAACAAGCCAATAATTACAAAAGTTTAAACAACTTATAATTTAATGAATTCCTTAGTGATTTCTTGAAATTAAACTTCAATGTTAAATATTAGGCAAAATTCGTTTTCTCTCTCCTCTATTCATTCATAGGTCAAGAAGTACACTTCTATGTTATAACTTCATTCATTCATCTCTATATCCTATAGTTCCCTTGCCAGTAAGAATATGAAAGCTAAGTGGGCATTTTATGTTTCATGGATAACTGCTTCCATGCTTGTCTGCTGAGACAATTAACAAGAATGCAGATCAATGCTAAATATATTAATAGTATTTAAAGAACGATTACTGACCTAATCCAAAGCAATTATCAGCTGATGACAGTCATTTTATTGCTGCTGGCTGTAAGTTGATTTAACTAAAATGTATGGAGAAAAGCACAGAAAATTAATACTATATTGGAATTCTAAAGGCAAAATTGGTCTTGTCATTACCCTGCCTGGTCCTGAATCTTGGTTTTCTTCTCTGTTTCAAATCTCTTTCCTTTCCCCCCAAAATCCAAATCATCTCATTCTTCAATGATTAGAACAGTTGACTTCCCTCTCTAAATCCTCTCCTAATAACTTCATGTTCATAGGACTCTCTTCTTTTGCTTACATCTCATAGCATACACTTAGAGTTCTCACTTGGCAACAAATTTTGTATTTCTATTCATTCTTTCACTTTCTTTGTCTTTTAACTTGCAGCTATTCTCAACTTGTTCACCACCTACTTCCTTCTCCACTTAGTTTAATCTTCTCCTTGACTTCACTACACCACCAGACATTTTGCTAAAGTCACCAAAGTCAAGGTCAATTTTCAGTTGTATTTCATGACTCATATATAGTATTCAATTCTTTTTAGAGTCTTTATATATTTTTTTTACATGCACACACTGTATTTTATTTTTACAAGAGATAAATAAACTGACACCAAGCATTGTAAATGGATGACCACAACAAAAGCAACAATGATTGCAATTACCAAACACGAAACACACTCATACTATGTCATAATATTGACATTCAGTCCAGTAATCCTCCACTGTAACAGCTCCTTTACTTTGCAGTGAAAATTGATTTGTGTATTTTTTACCTCTGGGCCCTTGTGGGATTTTTTTTCATTCCAACATAAAGTCACAAAAATTATAATCATCCTCATCAGTTCACTCAGTCCCATGTAATTAATTTTTTTTCATCTTGATCTTTTGTTAGTACTTTTATGAATTCATCAGTTTTCCATTAGAGCTCTGAAAATGCTTATTCATTCAGGTCAGCAGTATAGTCAGTTACCAGAAACCTGTACTTGTCAGAGTCTTTTCCATGAATTCCTTGAAGATGAAACCCTTTAATAGGAACATTTTTGCAAAAGTATCAGAGTACACCCAGAACTGTCTGTAAATGACAAGAGACTTAAAAATGATCACGGTTAAAGATTTGATGAAAGTTCATAATAATGCAATTGACAAGGAAATTCAGTTATTTCTGAGATATACATTTTAAAGTAATAACTAGAATTATGACTATAACATTATACCAGAACATATAAGATTTTTAGAAATTTCACATAACGTCTGAAACATTTATATTAACATATTTCTATACAAATAACCCAAACAAAGTTTAGTATTAGTTGTTTTTTTGTTTGTTTGTTTATACTGCAGGTTCTTATTAGTCATCAATTTTATACACATCAGGGTATACATGTCAATCCCAATCGCCCAATTCAGCACACCACCATCCCCACCCCACCGCGGCTTTCCCCCCTTGCTGTCCATACATTTGTTCTCTACATCTGTGTCTCAACTTCTGCACTGCAAACCAGTTCATCTGTACCATTTTCTAGGTTCCACATACATGCGTTAATATACGATATTTGTTTTTCTCTTTCTGACTTACTTCACTCTGTATGACAGACTCTAGATCCATCCACGTCTCAACAAATGACTCAATTTTGTTCCTTTTTATGGCTGTATAATATTCCATTGTATATATGTACCACATCTTCTGTATCCATTCATCTGTTGATGGGCATTTAGGTTGCTTCCATGACCTGGCTATTGTAAGTAGTGCTGCAATGAACATTGGGGTGCATGTGTCTTTTTGAATTATGGTTTTCTCTGGGTATAGGCCCAGTAGTGGGATTGCGGGATCACATGGTAATTCTATTTTTAGTTTTTTAAGGAACCTCCATACTCTTCTCCATAGTGGCTGTATCAGTTTACATTCCCACCAACAGTGCAAGAGGGTTCCCTTTTCTCCACACCCTCTCCAGCATTTGTTGTTTGTAGATTTTCTGATGATGCCCATTCTAACTGGTGTGAGGTGATACCTCATTGTAGTTTTGATTTGCATTTCCTCTAATAGTGATGTTGAGCAGCTTTTCATGTGCTTCTTGCCCATATGTATGTCTTCTTTGGAGAAATGTCTATTTAAGTCTTCTGCTCATTTTTGTATTGGGATGTCTGTTTCTTTAATACTGAGCTGCATGAGCTGTTTATATATTTTGGAGATTAATCTTTTGTCCACTGATTCGTTTGCAAATATTTTCTCCCATTCTGAAGGTTGTTTTTTTGTCTTGTTTATGGTTTCCTTTACTGTGCAAAAGCTTTGAAGTTTCATTAGGTCCCATTTGTTTATTTTTGCTTTTATTTCCATTACTCTAGGAGGTGGATCAAAAAAGATCTTGCTGTGATTTATGTCAAAGAGTGTTCTTCCTATGTTTTCCTCTAAGAGGTTTATAGTGTCTGGTCTTACATTTAGGTCTTGAATCCATTTTGAGTTTATTTTTGTGTATGGTGTTAGGGAGTGTTCTAATTTCATTCTTTTACATGTAGCTGTCCAGTTTTCCCAGCACCACTTATTGAAGAGACAGTCTTTTCTCCATTGTATATCTTTGCCTCCTTTGTCATAGATTAGTTGACCATATGTGCATGGGTTTATCTCTGGGCTTTCTATCTTTTTCCATTGATCTATGTTTCTGTTTTTGTGCTAGTACCATATTGTCTTGATTACTGTATCTTTGTAGTATAGTCTGAAATAAGGGAGTCTGATTGCTCCAGCTCCATTGTTTGCTCTCAACACTGCTTTGGCTATTCGGGGTCTTTTGTGTCTCCATACAAATTTTAAGATGATTTGTTCTAGTTCCATAAAAAATTCCATTGGTAATTTGATAGGGATTGCATTGAATCTGTAGATTGCTTTGGGTAGTATAGTCATTTTCACAATATTGAGTCTTCCAATCCAAGAACATGGTATATCTCTCCATCTGTTGGTATCATCTTTAATTTCTTTCATCAGTGTCTTATAGTTTTCTGCATACAGGTCTTTTGTCTCCCTAGGTAGGTTTATTCCTAGGTATTTTATTCTTTTTGTTGCAATGGCAAATGGGAGTGTTTCCATAATTTCTCTTTCAATTTTTCATCATTAGTGTATAGGAATGCAAGAGATTTCTGTGCATTAATTTTGTATCCTGCAACTTTGCCAAATTCATTGATTAGCTCTAGCAGTTTTCTGGTGGCATTTTAGGATTCTCTATGTATAGTATCATGTCATCTGCAAACAGTGAAGTATTCAGTTCTTGATCAGACACATTTGCATCCCTTTGTTTATAGCTTCCGTGGCTCTCTTCCTCTAACCATAATTCAAGCAAAGTCAAAGGTCTTCATGCCTGGATCATTTTACTATACATACTGTTCCTTAGCTTTGTCACTCAATATAATGGCTTTTCCTCCCCTTTAAGTTACCATTCCAGCACAGACCTTAAATCCCATTATTATATATTCAGCAGGCAGCTTGTTGGAAGTTCCTTTATCAGATATGCCTGTTGCAAATATTTTCTCCCAGTCTGTAGCTTGCCTTTTCAATCTTTTGACAATGTCTTTCACAGCAAAAAAAAAAAAAAAAAAAAAAAAAAACAATTTTAATGAAGTCTAACTTTCCAATTCTTTCTTTCATGTATCATTCCTTTGGTGTCATATCTAAAAAGTCATCAGCAAAGCCAAAGTCATCTATATTTTCTCCTACTTTGTCTTCTAGGGGGTTTATAGTTTTTTTAAATTTTACAATTTGGTTTCTGATTCATTTTGAGTTAATTTTGGGGAAGGGTGTAAGATCTGAGTAGAAAGTATTTTTTGACATATGTCCAGTTGTTCCAATACAATGTATTGAAAAAACTATACTTTCTCCATTGAATTGCCTTTGCTGTTTGTCAGAGATTAGTTGACTAACTTGTGTGGATTTACTTATGGGCTCTCTATTCTGTTCCATTGATCTATGCATCTTTTTTTTTTTTTTGCCAATATGACACTGTCTTGATAACTGCAGCTTTATATTAATTCTTAAAGCTTGTTAGTGTCAGTCCGATGACTTTGTCCTTCTTCAGTATTGTGTTGGCTGCTCTGAATCTTGCTTTCCATATAAACTTTGCTTGCGTTTTCTTAAAATCCCTACTTCTGTTTTCTTTTTGTTTGTTCTTTTAGTACTTGGTCTTTGTCTCTTTGTTTCCAAAAGAAGAGACAAAATAGGGTAGCAGTTATGAGTGTGAGCTTGTGAAGTTTAGATTCTGGCTTTGCCACTCTCTAGCCACATGACCCTTGAGCACACTGCTTAAATAGAGCTTTTCTCCTTTGCCAAACGGGTCGTAATATCTCCCTCATAGGTTCATTGCAAAGATCAAGTGAAATATCTTAAGTAAAGTAAATCACATAGCACCTGGCATAGAGTAAGTGCCTCCTTAACCATAATGTGTTTCCATATAGAGTTGAATGTAATTCTTCACCTTCTCTTTGCTTTCACTGATTTAAAGTTCTTTGACATCCCTGCCCCACTGCTTTAATTATTTAACTGTTGCTTCACGAAATGTTTTTTTTATCCTTTTCCATTATAGTTTATTACAAGATATTGAATTTAGTTCCCTGTGCTATACAGTAAGACCTTGTTGTTTGTCTATATCCATTTTCTTAAGTGGACTATTGCAATCAATTTTTAACTGATCTCCACCTTTATGGCTCCAGTCTGTCCTCTTACTCCCTCAAAAAATTTTTATAAAACAACATTTACCATGTCAGCCTTGAAATTAAAATGTTTCAATAATTGTCCAATATTCAAGGCAATTATAAATCTCAACATTTTGAATAAGACCTTTTTATCTTCTGGTACCTACCTATGTTTTCAATTCAATTATCTATTATTCCCTTTTAAAGTGTGATATAGATACTGAGAATAGAATAGAACAAGACAGAATAAGATCCCTGATTCAAATGCTAGATTCTATTGGAAATGATGGATAATGCAAAAAAAGTAATATTGTTTATATAGTATAATAGATTAAAATCACACACCTATAAGAAAAAAAAAGAAGAGGTTAGAAAGTGTTGGGAGTGAGCTTGCAACTTTGCATTGGGAGGCCAAAAGCAGATATACTGAGAATATTACATTTTTTTGTGTGCTTAATTTTCTTTATTTATTTTTTATTGAAGTCTAGTTGATTTACAGTACTGTGTTAATTTCAGCTGTACAGCAAAGTGATTCAGTTATACATATTTATATATACTTTTTTATATATTCTTTTCCATTATGGTTTATTATAGGATATTGAATTCCCTGTGCTATACAGTAGGACCTTGTTGTTTATCCATTCTGTATATAATAGTTTGCTAATCCCAAACTCCCAGTCCTTCCTTCTCCCACCCCACCTCACCCTTGGCCACCACAGATCTGTTCTTTATGTCTGTGAATCTGTTTCTGTTTTGTAGATAAGTTCATTTGTGTCATATTTTAGATTCCACATATAAGTGATATTACATTTTAGTAGGACTAAAAGAAATGAGAGTGTATGTCATGTTTATACTTAGGGGACAAGTATTCTAGACAGAAGAAACAGCAAGTGCAAAAGCCCAGAGCTAGGTTATCTGAAGAGCAGAGCATATTCAGAGAACATTGAGAAGGCCAGTGGGTTTGTTGAGAGTTCAGTGAAAGAGAAGTGGTAGACTGGGTAGAGCTGTAGAGACCACTCTATGAATTTCACTGTTACTCTGAGTGAAATGGGGGAGTCCCTCTGGGGGTGGGAATTGATCAGAAGAGAGGCCTAATCTGATGTACATTGTGAAATGATTCCTTTGGCCAAAAAACTGATGTGGGGAAAGAGCAGAGGCAGAAGTCAATTAGGAAGGTATTTTGATGATCCGGTGGAGATATAATGCTAATATGAACTAGAATGAGAGCTGAGAAGGTTTTAAGGTTGTTCAGATTCTAGATACATTTTACAAGTAGAGCCAATAGATTGAAAATCTAATGGGTGTGTGTGTGTGTGTGTGTGTGTGTGTGTCCCTAAGCAAATAAAGTAACTCATCTATCATTTGCTTCTCTGGGGAAACTGTGAGAGGAATCAGTTTGGGGTTAAGAAAAATATCAGGAAATCAGATTTGGTCTTTTAAAAAAATTTATTGGAGTATAGTTGATTTACAATATTGTGTTCATTTCTGCTGTACAGCAAAGTGAATCAGTTATGCATATACATATATCCACTCTGTTTTAGATTATTTTACCATATATGTCATTACGGAGTACTGAGAAGAGTTCCCTGTACTATATATTTAGTAGGGTCTTATGATTTGGTTTTGTTCTAGTTTTAGATATCCATTAGATTTCCAAGTGGAAATACCAAATAGGTAGTTGAACACACAAATAGAAGCAAGTAAAAGATTTAACTGGAGATGTAAATTTTCAAGTCAGCTTATAGATAGTGTTTAAAACAATGAAACAGTGTGAGGTCACCAAGGAAATGAATGTAAATAGGAATGAGATGAGTTTCAAGGACTAAGACCCAGGGAACTCCACATTTGGAGGATAGGGAGATGGGAAAGAACCAGAGAATGTGACTAAGAACTTATAGAAAACCAAAAATGTATGATTTCCTGGAAGTTGGGTAAAGATGGTTTTGTGTGAATGAGAGGATATTTAGTAATTAGTAAATTAGCTTGCTAGGCCTACCTAATAAAGTACAGCAAAGTGAGTAGCTTAAACATGAGAAGTTTATTGTTTCACTGTTCTGGAGGCTGGAAGTCTGAGATCAAGGTGTCAACAGAGCCTTGCTTCCTCTGTCCACATTGCATTCTCCCCTTGCATGTGTCTGTGTTGAATGTCTCCTTTTTATAATTTCCCATTTTACCAGTCATATGGGTGTAGGGGCCTACCTTACTACAGTATGACTTCATCTTAACTAATTGTATCTGTAATAATCTTATTTCCAAACAAGTTTGCATTTTGAGAGACTAGGGGCTAGGGCTTCAACATACACATTTTGGGGGGACACAAGTCAACCTATAGGATTTGCTCTCAACTTTGTCATGCCATTTCATTCTTTTTATAAATAGCTAATTTTGTTTATAAGTACTTTGTTTAGAATTTTTACACCTTATATTCATGAATTATATTTCCTGTAATTTCCTTTTTCGTATCATCCCTTCACCAATTACTACTATCAAGATTATGGTAGCCTAATAAAATGAGGTTGACAGGTGTTATTATTTTTTCATTTATCTGAAAAAGATTGTGTAAGTTTGGAATTATTTATTCCTTGAAGCTTTGATAGGACCTTATGGTGAAGGAATCAGTGACTAGAGTGTTCTTTTGGGAATATTTTTGACTATTTATTCAAATTCTTGTATTTTGCTTTATTCATTTTGAGGCTTCTTTTAAATCAATTTTATAAAGCTACCTTTTCTCAAAAGTTTTTTACTTAAATTCTTTTAAAACTAAAATCTTTTCTTATAAATTCATCCATAACTTTCTTGTATCTTTTTAATGCCTGAAGGAAAGCTAGTTATCTTCTCTTTCTCATCCCTATAATTTATGTGTGATTTATCTCTTTTTAATCTTAATGTGTCAAATTTATCAGCCTTTTGAAAAGAATCAGGTTTTAGATTTGTTTTTTATTGTATCTTTTATCTGAATTTTTTCAGTTCATTTTTGATATGTCTTTTCTTCTATCATCTTTGTTATGATTTTATTATTTTCTAGCTTCTTGAGAAGAATGCTTACCTTATTAACTCATTAATTTTCACGCTTTTTTTGAGTACGTGCTTCTAAGGTTCTAAATTTATCTATTATGATAGCTTAACTCACAAATTTTGATATGTGTTATTTTGGACATTATTTGTAACATAAAATATATATTCATGTTTTTCTTTGCCTTAATTTATTTAGGATTATGTTTCTTAAATTTTTAATATATGAGAATTTTCTAGTTGTTTTGTTATTAGTTCCTAGATTAATTACATAATGGTTATAGTACATCTCTATGTGGCTTTTAGTTCTTTGAAATTTATTGAGACTTTCTTTAGGACTCAGTATGATTAATTTTTGTAAATATCTCCAAGTTCAGTATGCATTCTACAGTTGTTGACTATCATAGTTTAAGTATGTCTTTTAGACCAAATTTGTTAATCGTGTTTATAGGTATTCTTAAACTTACTAATCTTCTATCCAACTTTTCAATCAATTCCTGAGAAATGTCATAATTCATCTTCTACAATCGGGAATTTTAAAATGACACCTTGTAGCTCTGCTTTATATATTTGAGGTTGTGATGCATGTAAGTTTAAATTTTAATGACTTCCTAGTAAATTGAATATTTTATTGTTTTACAGTGATCTCTGTATCTCTAGTAATTCTTTCTGCCTTGAATCTAATTTCCTGATATTTACATAGCTTTATCAGTTTTCTTTTAATTAAAATATTTCTGATGTATCTTTTTCTAGATGTTTACTTTCACGCATACTTTCATGTGTCACTTTTAAACAACATATACTTGAATTTGTCAAACAGCCAATCTTTGATTTTAAAAGATAATTTAGTTTATATTTAGTGTGATTACTAACATAAACAGACCTAAATAGTTTTTGTTTTGCATTAGTCCTACCTTTTCTAGGTTTCTTTTTCTCCTCTTTATTCTGTTTTTAACTGAATATTTTTCTTGCATTTCATTTTCTCTCCTCTACTAGTCTTGAAGATATATATTCTGCATTGGTTTCATTAGAAATCAAAATATGCATGCCTAACTTACCAACGTCTTAAGTCAGTTAATATCATTACCATAATACAGGGTTCTTAGAACATTTTTACTCCATTTACTCCCTTCTGATTTCTGTGGTATTGTTTCTGTTTATTTCAATTGGTCTTTGATTTTGTTTTTAATCCCATAAAGCTTTATTATTCTCATCTTATATATTTAAGATCCTTTAGATTAATTTACATTTTTATCAATTATTTTATCTTCACTCTGTTCAACAATTTGAACATTCTTCCTATGTTTGAGAAATTCACGATCCTAGAAGTTTCCACTTCTTCACTTTAGATATCAGATAATTATTTCCCAACCTCTCTCACAGCCAAGGCATGGACATGCCAAGTAAAAGTGTGTAATCAGATGCACCTCTACCAGACTTTCACTTAGAAGATAGTGAAGTGAAGAAGCAGGTCCAGAACAGATTCCCTTTAGGTTAGGGTGTCTTCACCTATATCCAAGGTCCAGAGGCAACAGTAACAGCATCTCTTGAAGAGCTGCCGGGATCTCAATACTGACAATGCTGAATGTGCAATATTTGGTCTATGGTCATTTTTTCAAAATGGACCTTTATGATTTGGGGTCTGTGTGTGTGTGTGGGTGTGTGTGGTCTTAACTGTGACATGAGCAAAATGATATGACTAAATCTAATTAAGAACTATTTTTGATTGCATTTTTCAATCATCCTGATGTTTGCATTCCAATTATAGTTTGTAAGTTATACTACCATCTGATTCTATACTCATTTATGATATATTCTGTGATATTGAACATCATTTCTTAGTCTCTAATATACTTTAACAAATTTTTAATGACTAACTTGTGGAAACAACTTTGGGAAAAACTAAAAATGTGAACAGAAATAAATTATACACTTATACCTATTACTCAGGATGACTAATTTGAGTATATTTCCTTGCACGAACAACCTCCTAATGATCAATTATCTTTCAAATAATCAGCAAAGCAGCTACATATGAACAGTTTTTTTTTTTTTTTTTTTTTTTGCGATACGCCGGCCTCTCACTGTTGTGGCCTCTCCCGTTGCGGAGCACAGGCTCTGGACGCGCAGGCTTAGCGGCCATGACTCACGGGCCTAGCCGCTCCGCGGCATGTGGGATCTTCCCAGACCGGGGCACGAACCCGTGTCCCCTGCATCGGCAGGTGGACTCTCAACCACTGCGCCACCAGGGGAGCCCTGAACAGGTATTTTTATAGATTCTCAGGTAAATGATAAATTATAATGAAAGCACATAATACTACAATTCTAAGATATAGCTGTGAGCAGTAGAAATTGATATATAGAAATCTTTCTTTGCAAATAAATCATAATGCCATTTTAAACAGAATTGTAACCACGATTTTAAATTATTTTCAATATAGTCCTTATGTTTTATATTTCCACATCAGAACTGAGAAGTAAAGTAAATTGGGAGGTGACCTAAATCATAGTGTTCACGTTTCTCCTTTGTATTTAAGTTTTGCTTAACATTCATTTTATGTTGTTTATTTACTCAAGATTATGAAAAGGAGTTAATCATTTAAGCAGATTCAGATCTTCAAAAATCATGTTTTTGGGGGCAAATGAAATTATTGCACAAACATGATTGCATAATAGAGAAATGTAAAACTGAATGGTAACTCTATTTCACACAAAAAAGCATACATTGTACCTACTTAAGAAATAGAATTCGTATATCCTAAAGAAAATGTTAATTTGTAAACAAGGTATGGCAAAGCTGGTTTATACATCTTTGCAGTACAGGCATTATACTTTTGTTCCTTTAAATAAAAGATTTAGATCTTAAAAGTTTGCAAAAACTAGCACAATATTAAGGGCAGGTGATATTTCATTTATCTTTATCTTGGGTATAACAGCAAAAAATATACTTAATTAAAAAACAGAAATGAGAATTCAGAAACAGGGAATCATACAAGCAGTATAATATTTGTTGTTTATTTCAAATATGAGGAAGAGAATTGACTAAATATATTTGGTGTGGAATTGTGGCGTAATTGGTGTTTTAACCTTAAGAATCACTGATGTTTCTCTGATGTCAACAGCAGAATACCTGTCCTAAGAGCAAAGTAACCTGTGGGCTCTGTACTCAGCACTTCAGCTGTCTATGGAGAGGAAGTGCTGTGGGTCTATTTTTGCAATAAAAGCAAGAACATATCGCCCTCTAGTGTTGAAAAAGCTAGGAGATTGAAGGATTGTTCAGAAGTACAGAAAATACATTTTAAAAAGCAAATGTCTTATTTTCTCTCTTCAAATAAATGTGATATACCAGTATTTAGGTTAACGCCTTGAATTCTAGAAACACAAATGCCAAACATGATTGATTAACCTACTTGTATGGCCCGTGTTATAGGAAATGCTAACTAGATTGAGAATAAATTATTTCTTTTTAATATTTTACTTAAAAAAATTTAATTATATTACATTTTATTGTAGTTGTAAACTTTATGAATTAGTTATAATACTTTATATCCTAGTATTTATAATAACTTTACTTATAAAAGTTAGTTGTTAGTATTCTTTTAATTGTTAAAAAGGTATTGAATACAATTCTGTAGCATGGGTCACTCAATTAGCAAAGGTGACCGTATGGGTCCTTTGTAGCCAGAGTCTATGCCTAGAGAAAAATCTTTTCCCTTCTCTGAAATGCAAGACTGAGGATTATGTGAAAATTTTATTAGAAAAAGTCATCTAGAAAATAAAAGTAGGAAGTTAATGATTAAGGTAGAAAGAACAACATTTATCACTGTATTAATGAAACGAAAGACTGACACAAAGTAAATTCTGGGGGAAAATATACCAATATTAATATAATCCAATTTCTCCAGACTTCCACTGTCTGTAGGTACACATGGGCTCTAGTTAATAATAAAGCACCTACATTATTGGCTCTTCTCTCTTGTCACACAGTCATTTCAGTGCCCTTCAAGATTTCATCTGTGCTTGTCATATGGTAGGTGCATCCTGGCTTTCCTGCCTGTCACCAGTCTCACTGCACAGAAATCACTGAATGTGTCTCAGCAAGGCCACTGCTGCAGGCACCCACCATGGAAACACTAGTGCACATGCAGAGTTGTGCCTTCCTATACCCCCAGTGTTCTATGTGCATGAGGGTCTTGAACAGATTTTGCAAATCAACTCAGGCAAATGGATGGATGGTTGCGTGTCTGCTGCTCCTTGAAGACTCAGGTTGATCAGAGATGCCAGTGCCTATCTCAGGAGTAGACAAAACTTTAACACTTGGGCATCCTGCCACCCTTTTTAATCCAAGTACTGTATTTTTCATTTCAATAACAGATTAATATGAATTTGGTATTTTTAAAGAATTATTTACATATATCTTCTGACAAATTTGTACTCATCAGAAACAATTGATGCATCATAATATTTTAGTTATAAGTAAACTTAGAGATAATTTGGTGCAATTGATTTTCCAATTTTCAAAATCTTAGGTTTGAATTCTGAGATAATTGTTCCAATGGAACTATTACAAATATACTAACATGGAATATAAATTTAACTGATTTAGTCAAGATTATTAAGTTTCAACTATGTGCCTAATTTAGTATTGGGTTATGCTTGAGGGGAGGGAAAGTAGTTTAGTGTGAAAAGAGAAGTTTAATAAACAGACTAGTCTATTGAAAATGTACCCACAATCATCTTGGGAAGACTTAAATAAGTTTAACAAAAATGTAAGGGTATCACAAAAAATATCTGGATGACATATTCTTCAGCTATTTAGAGGAAGAAGGGTTATCGGGGATCAGAATGAATAGGGAAGGCTTATTATTCACAAAATTATAGAATTTTAGAGTTGGAAACAACCTTAATGTTATCAAATTCACTTCCTTTTAAATTTTCTACTTAGATTTTTTGTGCTTTTTATAAATATACTTCATGTTCCTGCAGAAAATTCAAATGATATAGAAAAGTATAAGAAAGACATAGATGATCAATCTCTTAATGAGTATCCTTTCAGATCTCCACTTTTTAATGGATACATGGAAATAGAAAGATAAACAGCTACGTTTCTTTAGTTTCCCAATGACAAAATTGAAGCTCAGACTTTTTCTCCCACCCCACAAGTTTCTGGAGAAGATAGCATTTGAGCTATTCCTTGAGGTAGAGAAAAAAGTTTAATATATGCAAGATGTGAATAAGTTGCTGATTTAGCGTAAATCAGCATTGTTTCATGCATGAGACAAAGACTCTTTGCTTGACCAAACTCTAAGCAGGCTTCTGAACATTCTCCCAGGTGTTCACTTTCTTGGAAAATCTAGTTTTTGCAAGAATCCTGCTCACTCAGTTTACCTAGAACCCCTTCACCCCCACCTCGATATCTGATCACCCTCAGTATCCAATCAGGTTCCTCATCCTCCACCATCCCCCGGACGATGTCTCATAACCCCAGCCTGTCTTTAGCAAGAATCCTGTTAGGTAGTTTTAGCTAGAACCTGCCTTACATAGAATGTTTCCTCTTAGTAATTTTCCATTCACTGACTCCCACCCTGATCCTTGGCTATAAATTCCTACTTGCCCATACTGTATTCGGAGTTGAGCCCATCTCTCTCCACCACTATAAAACCCCATTGCACTTGTCCCTATACCTATCACAGTGATCTTGAGTAAAGTCTGCCTGACCACCTTTAAGTGTCATTGAATGTTTTTTTGTTAACATATGACTTACAAGGTGGTCTATAGTGTGCTGAATATTCAATTGTGAATAAATCACAGTCCCTGGCTTCATGGGAATTCATGAGTAATTAAATTGAAACTCACTTAAATTAACGTTTGCAAGCCAGGGGAGGGAGATTGATTTTCTTGTTGTGGCTTTATCTAAACTGAATCTCTAAAAGTGAAACAGAGCTGGTCAAACTTAGAAATAGGAGAGACAGCATTGGTCATTCCAGAACTGCAAATGGGTCAACATGTAAAGTGAAGGAATAACAAGATGAAAGAATTTTGTAAGAGAAAACTTTCAAAAAGTTTGACTTTAAAGGTGCAGAGAAAGATTAAGGCAGTCGCTAGGGCTGGGGTAGGGGACAACTGTGAGAGGAACTTGTATGAACACAGGTGTGAGTTAAATCTGTGAAGAAGATTATAGTCTTAAACTAAAATAAATACAGGACAGGCAGATAGACTTAAATTAGTGAGCAAATGGTGGCGACTAAAGCCATTCAGATATTAAAATATTGTAATTACCAGGCAAAACATATGCAAACTCTGTTTATAGTGAATTACTAACATGATTATCCCCAGTTTTTAACTAAATCTTCAGAAAAGAGAGATTGAAGTTCTAGAAAAGACTTAGGGGTGAAAGGAAATAAAATAACTTTATAAGAGATATATATTTTCCACAGAACCAGGAAGCAAGTAAGTAAGTAAAGTGATACTTCCTTAGGTTTGGGAAACATTGATGGGAGTCAGTTTGGCTCCCTGGGTGATGTTTAGCTGGTTCAACCCTCACTTTCTATTTTCTTTGTAGCATAAATTGAGGGGTTAGGTGGTGGGTCTACCAGGCTTAAAAAGTTATTGAAGGGCTTCCCTGGTGGTGCAGTGGTTGAGAGTCTGCCTGCTGATGCAGGGGACACGGGTTCGTGCCCCGGTCCGGGAGGATCCCACATGCCACGGAATGGCTGGGCCCGTGAGCCATGACCACTGTGCCTGTGCGTCCTGAGCCTGTGCTCCGCAACAGGAGAGGCCACAACAGTGAGAGGCCCGCGTACCTCAAAAAAAAAAAAGGTATTGAAATCATCAGAGTATACATAGTTGGGGGAAAAGAAATGAAAAAAAAACAATGATGGTATAAGAAGGACTTCTCAATCACGTGTTCCTTTTATTATAACTAGTTATGTTATAATTTTAAGTTAAAAGGTAGGATAAAAATTATGTTTGTCGTGTAATCACAGCTACATAAAACCAGATTACAAACTACATATCGAGAAGACACTAGGAAGAAATATATGAGAGGTTTTTGTTAAGCAATGTTCATTTCATTTTTATTTTTCTAGGTTTTCAAATTTTTCATGCTTTTGTAATGAGATTTATTTAATAACTTGCACAAAGAAAGTAGTAGTAAATTTAGTGTCAATTTAGTAGTCAATTTAGTAGTCAATTTAGTAGTCAATTTAGTAGTAAATTTAAACTTTAGTGTCAATTTTTTTTTAAATTTTTTCATTTCACCTTTGTAAATGAGACAGCTTATAGAAAAAGAGCCTACTTTTGAGAGAAAATGGTTACGATTATATCTAAATAAGGAAGCATACCATTGTATTTCCTCAGTCATCTTTTATAGCTCCCATGTAAATTGTTTATATGGAGAGAAAATAAAATGGTGATAGGAAATGGAAATATTGTCATACAGATTGGCTGATTAATGGCCACATTTCACAATAAATTCATTAGCACAAGTTTTATATCCAGTGTTAAAAAATAAAAGACTCTCTAGAAATTAAAGAAAAATAGATAGTAAATAAAGAGAAGAAATTAAGAACAAATGAAAGCAAAATAAGGTAGGTTTTTTTTTTGTTTTTTATGATGAGATGATATACAGCTGAATTTGTAGATGTGCCTGGAAAATTGTAGGCTGTTAATAAAGGTTGATACATTTATGTGTTGAATGAATGTTGGATGAATGCCTTTGCTTCTTACCTAAAGGAGAAAATAGAAGCATATCCAAAATTGAATTTTAGACAGCATATCTGGTCCTAGTTTGATTTTGAATGTCCCATTGTAAATATTACCCCTAAATCTAGACAAAAATGAGACAGATGCCACAGATCTATCCAAAGTCATCCCAAGTTTCTAAGGGAGTGATCTGGATTTCAGGAATCTTTAGGAAAGATACAGGCATTTCAAAGCAGTTTAATTCTACTTAATTCTGGACCCTACTTGAGATATCATTATTTCACTAGTGTTAAGGGCAGAAATCAACAATGAAATTTTAAATATAAATACAAACAGTTTTACACAATGATTATTTTACTAGATCACCCCACTTGGTCACAAATAGCATTTCTGCTACTCTATCTAGAAATCTTATGTGGTAAAGCAGAATAAATATCCATTTAGTATTTTCCTTCTCAAAGTTCCCATGTTTTTCTGATAAACAAGATAAACAGATAGATATTTACAGTTTGATTTTAATAAAAATGGATTCTTTTTGAAAAATCATATTGTTTCTCTGCTTTAGAAAACAAGACCTAGGAAAATGGTAAATAGGCACTATATATATCTCTAAGAAATGTTGACAAAAGAAATCAACTGAAATTTACTTTTCTATTTACTGAGTTGCCTTTTGAAGTGTGAATACCGCTGATAGCTCAGAGCTATGTACCTAGTATAATATGATGTTACAATATACTATGGTGGTAGTAATGTTATCATTATGTTTGAAATGACACTTTTAGGAGTTGTACTGATAAAAATGCACACTTGAGGACTGAAATAAGTGTATATTATGTCACTGAAATCAAGAAAATATGAAATGTATAAAAGTTAAGTAATAGTCAACTGGTTATTTACAACGGTAGAAAATATTCTTATTGCAGAAAATCATAAAATAAGTATACTTCTTTGATTTTGAGTAAATATAACAATTTCTCATCACTTTACACCTTTATTTGAAAAAAGTTATATATGCGGCTTTGGTTGTTGCCAAGAAAAATAGCACAATACTTTGTGTCCTGGAAGCTGAAAGGAGCGCCAAGTGACCAAACTACATGTTATTAACCAATTCCTAGTCTCAAGTTCTGTTGAGTCAATAGTGAATATTTTCAGGAACCACTTGGAATCATAGGAGACTACATTCATCTACAGCTAAAACCTCTGCAGTATTTATAAAACCAGGTTAAATGATTTGAATTATCTGTGCTCTCTTGAGTAGTGTTTCGCAAAAACTTTTGACCCTGACTCAGAATAAAAAATAATCTTGCTTTGGGACCCAGAACACAAATAAATACACACACACACACACACACACCCCAAACAAACATGTTTCCTAAAGCACTATTTACCTTTACCCTTCATGAAGTACATCAATATTTCTATTCTCATCTATTTTCTTTTCTTTTATGTGGTGCTGACCTATAATTTGGAAAAAAAAAAGAGTATTTCTCTTGAAATATGGTTATAAATTTTGGAATTCTCCCCTAGAGATTGAAGGTGCTATTAATATATTTGAATGAATGGTTAACTGTGTACATAGCACAGTTTTTAATTAAAAACTGCTTTATTTATATGAAATATAGGCTAATTCTTCATAATATTCCTAAGGGCAAACAAAAATCTCATGAAGCATGTAGAAATGGGATACTTGATAAAATGTTTTCCCCCCCATGTATCATGAAAAGCCAAAGGTGGTCAAATTATTGCAATTCTTATGTCATCCCAACTTACAACACAGCTTCTTTTGATCTGATCCAATTCACTTATAGATGTTTTCTGCATTTTTGTTAGATATTTTTAGCATTGAATATCTGAATTTTTAAAATTGAAGTAAACTTGCCAATATCTGGGTTAAAGTACTTAATTACGGTAACTGCTAATAGTTTGGTTTCAACTAACTTAATTTTTATTTTTCTCATCAGTGCAACTGTGAGAAAATAGAACTCTAGCATCACAAATCACTCGTGGTATAATCTCAGTCTTTTTCCTACACCCTCTAAACCTCAATTTCTTCATTTAAAAAATAGACTAATAACGGCTAAACAGGATGATGAATGCAAGGAAAGTAGCATAATGACTGGCAAGTAGTAGCTACTCATTAAATGCTGGTAAATAGTTTCTCTCTTTTTTTTTTTCAATTTCAGCTGAACTTTAAGAGCCTCTAGGACGTTCTGTATAGTTCATCAGTTCACGTTCAAGAAAGAAACAATCACACATACAATCATTGCAAGTCTTAGCCCCTGGCTTACTTCTGAATTTCCTTCTTGCCAAAAATCACTCTAGTACCTGCAGTTGCTTTGTTCACCAATTTCTCTGCTGCTACCAGGTATAACTAAAAATTTACAATGATTGAGACCCCTTGGTAAATGGACTTTGCAGACTGTATTTTAGAAAATCAATAAAAACAGTTTGGAAATAAGTCAAAGAGCGATTTTAAAACAGATACACAGAACAATAATTTTTTCATACTATCTAATCTTAAAAGAGGGAAATTCTGGGAACTATTTATTCCACTACTATTGATATGATGAGTCACACTTGGAGGATTAGAAGTTTAAAAAAAGAAAAAGAAGAGTGAGAACAAGGAAAGCAGCACCTAAAAAAGTCTTGCTTTTTTTCTCATCAAAGTCTGCAAAGGGATCACACAACTGGAATTTCGGGATAGATTGTTGCCAAAATAATGAGAAGGTCTCCCTTTCCAAATTTTTAACAATAGATTTATTAGGATATGTGAAAGCCAGATTCAGCAGAATTGGGATCAAAGTCTATTTAACTTGTTTGTTTTGGTGCTTGAGGAAATATCAGTTCTTCATAGATGCAGTTTACTCAGTCATCCACATATTTGTCCGTTCATTCAGTAACAAAAGACCAACATCATGGTAGAAGGGGAAAGCGGACAAAGTGCTCCTGTTCGTGCCAATTCGTTGCTAACTCGTCTCAGGTTCATCCTTCACAATGCATTTTATTAAGGTAAAATTTAACATATCACCTAGACTCCTTAAAAACACATGCCACATAAATTTTAGACTTTTGGAGCAGCATTTTAATGTCTTCACCATTATCTTTAAATGCATATTCTTAATTTTGTATGACTCATTTAACATACATGTGTCTTTAAAAATAATCTCGATTGTCTTATTTGACCTTTCCATGGTGCTTAAGTTGGTGTTCCTACCTCCTTGCACTTTGCCTTGCCCTTTTTTTTTTTTTTAAATGGTCACAGTACTAGATAGGCATATAGAAAACCTACTTTTCCTCCTGTGCGTTTCTCCTTTACTCTCACACTACTATCACACTCATAACACTTCCAACACAAGGTGTGTGAGGTTCTCCCATACACACCAAGCAGTGCTTTGTGACGCCAGCCAGGCGTCCTACAATTCAAATTTCACACTAACTGGAGTTAGCACAGACCCCATAGGTTAGGGGCTCGGTCCCATAAGACTGCTCCCCTCTTCAGATCCAATCACAAGTAGTAGGTCCCTGGCTCTATCCAACCTGGCTACAGATCGGAGGTCCCCATGACGCCTCACCTTGGATTTGATTATTTGTTAAAACAGCTCACAGAACTCAAGGATAACACCCCCTTAGTTTTACCAGTTTATTATATGATAAAGGATACAGATGAACAACTAGATGAAGAGATCCATAGGGCAAGGGCTGGTACAGTCCTGAGAGTAGGACCTTCTCTCCTCACAGATTTGGAGGTGTGTCATCCTCCCAGTGAGTGGATGTGTTCCCAAACCTGGAAGCTCTCCAAACCCAGGACTTTGGGAGGTTTTATAGAGGCTTCATTGCATTGGCGTGATCAGTCATTTCTAGCCCCTCTCCACTTCCTAGAGGATAGGGCTGGGCTGAAATTTCCAAGCTTCTAACTATTGTTTGGTCTTTCTGGTGCCCAACTCCCATGCAGGAACCCACTAACTGTTGCCTCTGAAGCTGAATCCAGCCTGTGTACCCTGATACTGAATTAAGTCTCTGAGACAGAATTTGGGGTGAAGTAGAAAAGAATAGCTTTATTGCTTTGCCAGGCAAAGGGAGCCACAGTGGGCTAATATCCTCAAAACTGTGTGTCCCAACCTGGAGTAAGGCGTTTAATGGTAGTGGTTGAAAGAGAGCATGATCCGCTCATGGACATTCTTCTGATTGGTTGGTGGTGAGGTATATCGGAGTTAACCATTAACCGTTAACTTCTCCCGCCTGGTAGGGGTTTCAGTATTTGCAAAACAGTTCAAAGATATCGTGTGTATCCCTTGTTGGGGAATCAGGACCTTGCCCGAAGGCTGAACTATTGTTTCTCTTGACTGTTGTTTCTCCTTTGTCTTTTATCCCCTCCTTTCCCTAATGAACAATTGCTTGAACCTGCCGGTTGGAACTCAGGGAAGGTCATGGAGGCTGAATGAAGACTATTTCCTGTAATCAAAGAAATGGGGGACACAGGAAGGCTTTTGTGCCCAGTAGCCCCACAGGGTCCTGCTCTTATCACCTCATTAGGACGAAAGACACTCATATCACCCAGGAAATTACAAGGGATTTAGGAGCTCTGTGCCAGGAACTGGAGGCAGAGATCAATATACATTGTTGGGGGTCAAGGCAGCCACCAAAATGTGCCAAAGTGGCATATTGATTATTTGGAATTAAAGTCATTTAAGAAACAGTCAGTGCAAGAAGAACATTCTACATCTAATTTCTCTCCAGAAATTAGGAAATAAATCTCCCATGTGAAAGGTACGTTCCCTGGAGCAGGAGGTAGGAAGACGTCTTTATCACCAGAGATAGGGAATTCAGAGTAGAGAAGCCTGTGTAAACAAACTGCTTAGATTCTACACTAACTAATACCCAAGCCCAATTTTCTTTGTCCTGTCAGTTCTTCTGAAATTTATTGTTTCTTTGCCTAAAAGCTGCTTGCTTTGGACACTTCTTTTTTTTTTTTTTTCTTACATCTTTATTGGAGTATAATTGCTTTACAATGGTGTGTTAGTTTCTGCTTTATAACAAAGTGAATCAGTTATACATACACATATGTTCCCATATCTCTTCCTTCTTGCGTCTCCCTCCCTCCCACCCTCCCAATCCCACCCATCTAGGTGGTCACAAAGCACCGAACTGATCTCCCTGTGCTATGCGGCTGCTTCCCACTAGCTATCTATTTTACGTTTGGTAGTGTCTATATGTCCATGTCACTCTCTCACTTTGTCACAGCTTATGCTTCCCCCTCCCCATATCCTCAAGTCCATTCTCTAGTAGGTCTGTCTCTTTATTCCTATCATTACCCCTAGGTTCTTCATGACATTTTTTTCCTTAAATTCCATATATATATGTTAGCATATGGTATTTGTCTTTCTCTTTCTGACTTACTTCCTCTGTATGACAGACCCTAGGTCCATCCACCTCACTACAAATAACTCAATTTCATTTCTTTTTATGGCTGAGTAATATTCCATTGTATATATGTGCCACATCTTCTTTATCCATTCATCTGATGATGGACACTTAGGTTGTTTACTTCTCCTGGCTATTAGAAATAGAGCTGCAATGAATATTTTGGTACATGACTCTTTTTGAATTGTGGTTTTCTCAGGGTATATGCCCAGTAGTGGGATTGCTGGGTCATATGGTAGTTCTATTTGTAGTTTTTTAAGGAACCACCATACTGTTCTCCATAGTGGCTGTACCAATTCAGATTCCCACCAGCAGTGCAAGAGTGTTCCCTTTTCTCCACACACACCCTCTCCAGCATTTATTGTTCTAGATTTTTTGATGATGGCCATTCTGACCGGTGTGAGATGATATCTCATTGTAGTTTTGATTTGCATTTCTCTAATGAATAATGATGTTTAGCATTCTTTCATGTGTTTGTTGGCAGTCTGTATGTCTTCTTTAGAGAAATGTCTATTTAGGTCTTCTGCCCATTTTTGGATTGGGTTGTTTGTTTTTTTGTTATTGAGCTTCATGAGCTGCTTTTAAATTTTGGAGATTAATCCTCTGTCAGTTGCTTCATTTGCAAATATTTTCTCCTATTTTGAGGGTTGTCTTTTGGTCTTGTTTATAGTTTCCTTTGCTGTACAAAAGCTGTTAAGTTTCATTAGGTCCCATTTGTTTATTTGGTTTTAATTTCCATTTCTCTAGGGGGTGGATCAAAAAGAATCATGCTGTGATTTATGTCATAGAGTGTTCTGCCTATGTTTTCCTCTAAGAGTTTGACAGTTTCTGGCCTTACATTTAGGTCTTCAATCCATTTTGAGCTTCTTTTTGTGTATGGTGTTAGGGAGTGTTCTAATCTCATACTTTTACATGTCCCTATCCAGTTTTCCCAGCACCACTTATTGAAGAGGCTGTCCTTTTTCCCTTGTACATTCCTGCCTCCTTTATCAAAGATAAGGTGACCATATGTGCGTGGGTTTATCTCTGGGCTTTCTATCTGTTCCACTGATCTATATTTCTGTTTTTGTGCCAGTACCATACTGTCTTGATTACTGTAGCTTTGTAGTATAGTCTGAAGTCAGGGAGTCTGATTCCTGCAGCTACGTTTTTCGTTCTCAAGATTGCTTTGGCTATTCGGGGTCATTTGTGTTTCCCTACAAATTGTGAAATTTTTTGTTCTAGTTCTGTGAAAAATGCCAGTGGTAGTTTGATAGGGATTTCATTGAATCTGCAGATTGCTTTGGGTAGTAGAGTCATTTTCACACTATTGATTCTTCCATCCAGGAACATGGTATATCTCTCCATCTATTTGTATCATCTTTAATTTCTTTCATCAGTGTCTTATAATTTTCTGCATACAGGTGTTTTGTCTCCTTAGGTAGGTTTATTCCTAGATATTTTATTCTTTTTGTTGCAATGGTAAATGGGAGTGTTTTCTTGATTTCAATTTCAGATTTTTCATCATTAGTGTATAGAAATGCCAGAGATTTCTGTGCATTAATTTTGTATCCTGCAACTTTACCAAATTCATTGATTAGCTCTAGTAGTTTTCTGGTAGCATCTTTAGGATTCTCTATGTACAGTATCATGTCATCTGCAAACAGTGACTTCTTCTTTTCCGATTTGGATTCCTGTTATTTCCTTTTCTTCTCTGATTGCTGTGGCTACAACTTCCAAACTATGTTGAATAAGAGTGATGAGAGTGGGCAACCTTGTCTTGCTCCTGATCTTAGTGGAAATGCTTTCAGTTTTGTACCATTGAGAACGATGTCGGCTGTGGGTTTCTCATATATGGCTGTTATTATGTTGAGGAAAGTTCCCTCTATGCCTACTTTCTGCAGGGTTTTTATCATAAATGGGTGTTGAATTCTGTCAAAAGTTTTCTCTGCATCTATTGAGATGACCATATGGTTTTTCTCCTTCAGTTTGTTAATATGGTGTATCACACTGATTGATTTGCATACATTGAAGAATCCTTACATTCCTGGTATAAACCCCAGTGGATCATGGTGTACAATCCTTTTAATATGCTGTTGGATTCTGTTTCCTAGTATTTCGCTGAGGATTTTTACATCTATGTTCATCAGTGATATTGGCCTGTAGTTTTCTTTCTTTGTGACATCCTTGTCTGGTTTTGGTATCAGGGTGATCGTGGCCTCATAGAGTTAGTTTGGGAATGTTCCTCCCTCTGATATATTTTGGAAGAGTTTGAGAGGGATAGGTGTTAGCTCTTCTCTAAATGTTTGATAGAATTCGCCTGTGAAGCTTTCTGGTCCTGGGCTTTTTTTTGTTGGAATATTTTTAATCACAGTTTCAATTTCAGTGCTTGTGATTGGTCTGTTCATATTTTCTATTTCTTCCTGATTCAGTCTTGGCAGGTTGAGCATTTCTAAGAATTTGTCCATTTCTTCCAGTTTGTCCATTTTATTGGCATAGAGTTGCTTGTAGTAATCTCCCATGATCTTTTGTATTTCTGCAGTGTCAGTTGTTACTTCTCCTTTTTCATTTCTAATTCTATTGATTTGAGTCTTCTCCCTTTTTCTTCTTGATGAGTCTGGCTAATGGTTTATCGATTTTGTTTATCTTCTCAAAGAACCAGCTTTTAGTATTACTGATCTTTCCTATCGTTTACTTCATTTCTTTTTCATTTATTTCAGATCTGATCTTTATGATTTCTTTCCTTCTGCTAACTTTGGGGTTTTTTTTGTTCTTCTTTCTCTAATTGCTTTAGGTGCAAGGTTAGGTTTTTTATTTGATGTGTTTCCTGTTTCTTAAGGTAGGATTGTATTGCTATAAACTTCCCCCTTAGAACTGCTTTTGCTGCATCCCATAGGTTTTGGGTTGTCGTGTCTCAATTGTCATTTGTTTCTAGGTATTTTTTTATTTCCTCTTTGATTTCTTCAGTGATCACTTCGTTGTTAAGTAGTGTGTTGTTTAGCCTCCATGTGTTTGTATTTTTTACTGCTCTTTTCCTGTAATTGATATCTTGTCTCATAGCGTTGTGGTCAGAAAAGATACTTGATAAAATTTCAATTTTTTAAAATTTACCAAGGGTTGATTTGTGACCCAAGATATGATCTATCCTGGAGAATGTTCCATGAGCACTTGAGAAAAATGTATATTCTGTTGTTTTTGGATGGAATGTCCTATAAATATCAATTAAGTCCATCTTGTTTAATGTATCATTTAGAGCTTGTGTTTCCTTATTTATTTTCATTTTGGATGATCTGTCCATTGGTGAAAGTGGGGTGTTAAATTCCCCTACTATGAATGTGTTACTGTCTATTTCCCCTTTTATGGCTGTTAGTATTTGCCTTATGTTTTGAGGTGCTCCTATTTTGGGTGCATAAATATTTACAATTGTTATATCTTCTTCTTGGATCAATCCCTTGATCATTATGTAGTGTCCTTCTTTGTCTCTTCTAATAGTCTTTATTTTAAAGTCTATTTTGTCTGATATGAGAATTGCTACTCCAGCTTTCTTTTGGTTTCCATTTGCATGGAATATCTTTTTCCATCCCCTCACTTTCAGTCTGTATGTGTCTCTAGGTCTGAAGTGGGTCTCTTGTAGACAGCATATATATGGGTCTTGTTTTTGTATCCATTCAGCCAGTCTTTGTCTTTTGGTGGGAGCATTTAATCCATTTACATTTAAGGTAATTATCGATATGTATGTTCCTATTTCCATTTTCTTAATTGTTTTGGGTTTGTTATTGTAGGTCTTTTCCTTCTCTTGTGTTTCTTGCCTAGAGACGATCCTTTAGCATTTGTTGTAAAGCTGGTTTGGTGGTGCTGAACTCTCTCAGCTTTTGCTTGTCTGGAAAGATTTTAATTTCTCCATCAAATCTGAATGGATCCCTGCTGGGTAGAGTAATCTTGGTTGCAGGTTTTTCTCCTTCATCACTTTAAATATGTCCTTCCAGTCCCTTCTGGCTTGCAGAGTTTCTGCTGAAAGATCAGCTGTTGACCTTATGGGGATTCCCTTGTGTGTTATTTGTTGTTTTTCCCTTGCTGCTTTTAATATGTTTTCTTTGTATTTAATTTTTGATAGTTTGATTAATATGTGTCTTGGCGTGTTTCTCCTTGGATTTATCCTGTATGGGACTCTCTGTGCTTCCTGGACTTGATTAACTATTTCCTTTCCCATATTAGGGAAGTTTTCAACTATAATCTCTTCAAATATTTTCTCAGTCCCTTTCTTTTTCTCTTCTTCTTCTGGAACCCCTTTAATTCGAATGTTGTTGTGTTCAATGTCCCAGAGGTCTCTGAGACTGTCCTCGGTTCTTTTCATTCTTTTTTCTTATTCTGCTCTGCAGTAGTTATTTCCACTATTTTATCTTCCACCTCACTTATCCATTCTTCTGCCTCAGTTATTCTGCTATTGATCCCTTCTGGAGTATTTTTAATATCATTTATTGTGTTGTTCATCATTGCTTGTTTCATCTTTAGTTCTTCTAGGTCCTTGTTAACTGTTTCTTGCATTTTCTTTATTCTATTTCCAAGCTTTTGGATCATCTTTACTATCATTATTCTGAATTCTTTTTCACGTAGACTGCCTATTTCCTCTTCACTTGTTAGGTTTGGCAGGTTTTTATCTTGCTCCTTCATCTGCTGTTTGTTTTTCTGTCTTCTCATTTTGCTTATCTTACTATGTTTGGGGTCTCCTTTTTGCAGGCTGCAGATTCGTAGTTCCCGTTGTTTTTAGTGTCTGTCCCCAGTGGCTAAAGCTGCTTCAGTGCGTTATGTAGGCTCCCTGGTGCAGGGGACTGGTGCCTGTGTTCTGGTGGATAAGGCTGGATCTTGTCTTTCTGGTGGGCAGGTCCACCTCTGGTGGTGTGTTTTGGGGTGTCTGTGAACTTATTTTGATTTTAGGTAGCCTCTCTGCTAATGTGTGTGGTTGTGTTCCTGTCTTGCTAGTTGTTTGGCATAGGGTGTCCAGCACTGTAGCTTGCTGGTCGTTGAGTGAAGCTGGGTGTTGGTGTTGAGATGGAGATCTCTGGGAGATTTTCACCATTTGATATTACATGGAGCTGGGAGGTCTCTTGTGGACCAGTGTCCTGAACTTGGCTCTCCCATCTCAGAGGCAAAGCACTTACTCCTGCTGCAGCACCAAGAGCCTTTCATCCACATGGCTCAGAATAAAAGGGAGAAAAGTAGAAAGAAAGAAAGAATGAAAGAAAGAAAGAAAGAAAGAAAGATGAAAGAGGATAAAAGAAAATAAAATAATGTAAGATAAAATAAAATACAGTTATTAAAATAAAAAATAATTATTAAGAAAAAATATTTTTTAAGTAAAAAAAAAAAAAAACGGACTGATAGAACCCTAGGACAAATGGTGAAAGAAAAGCTATACAGACAAAATCTCACACAGAAGCATACACATACACACTCACAAAAAGAGGAAAAGGGGAAAAAATAATAAATCTTGCTCTCAAAGTCCACCTTGTCAATTTGTGATGATTCGTTGTCTATTCAGGTATTACAGAGATGCAGGGTACATCAAGTTGATTGTGGAGATTTAATCTGCTGCTCCCGAGGCTGCTGGGAGAGATTTCCCTTTCTCTTCTTTGTTCGCAGAGCTCCTGGGGCTCAGCTTTGGATTTGGCCCCGCCTCTGCGTGTAGGTCCCCGGAGGGCATCTGTTCTTCGCTCAGACAGGACGGGGTTAAAGGAGCCACTGATTCACGGGCTCTGGCTCACTCAGGCGGGGGGAGGGAGGGGTACGTAGTGCGCGGGATCCTGCGGCGAAAGAGGCCGGCGTGACGTTGCCCCAGCCTGAGGCGCCATGCATTCTCCTGGGGAAGTTGACCCTGGATCCCGGGACCCTGGCAGGCGGGCTGCACAGGCTCCCCAGAAGGTTGGTGTGGAGAGTGACCTGTGCTCACACACAGGCTTCTGAGTGGTGGCAGGAGTGGCCTTAGCGTCTCATGCCCATCGCCTGGGTCTGCGCTGTTAGCCGCGGCTCGCGCCCGTTGTGGAGCTCCTTTAAGCAGCGCTCTTAATCCCCTCTCCTCACGCACCAGGAAACAAAGAGGCAAGAAAAAGTCTCTTGCCTCTTCAGCAGCTCCAGACTTTTCCCCGGACTCCGTCCCGGCTAGCTGTGGTGCACTAACCCCTTCAGGCTGTGTTCATGCTGCCAGTCCTCTCCCTGCGCTCCGACCGAAGCCGAAGCCTCAGCTCTCAGCCCCTGCCCGCCCCGGAGGGTGAGCAGACAAGCCTCTCGGGCTGGTGAGTGCTGGTCGGCACCAATCCTCTGTGCGGGAATCTCTCCGTTTTGCCCTCTGCACCCTTGTTGCTGTGCTCGCCTCCGTGGCTCCGAAGCTTCCCCCCCTCCACCACCTGCAGTCTCCGCCTGCAAAGGGGCTTCCTAGTGTGTGGAAACCTTTCCTCCTTCACAGCTCCTTCCCAGAGGCGCAGGTACCGTCCCTATTCTTTTGTCTCTGTTTTTTCTTTTTTCTTTTGCCCTACCCAGGTACGTGGGGAGTTTCTTGCCTTTTGTGAGGTCTGAGGTCTTCTGCCAGCGTTCAGTAGGTGTTCTGTAGGAGTTGTTCCACGTGTAGCTGTATTTCTGATGTATCTGTGGGGAGGAAGGTGATCTCTGCGTCTCACTCTTCCGCCATCTTCCCCCTCTCCTCCTTTGGTCACTTCTTAAGTCCTATATCTATGAGACCTCCATACATATGAAATTAACTTGTTTTTCTCAGGCTTTCTTTCTTTCTTTTTTTTTTTTTTTAATTGTTAGAGCACCCCAAAGAACCAAGTGGGCTAGGGGGAAATTTTTCCCCTCCCCAAATATATATACTATATCTCTTTGGCATACCATATCATTTCTTATCTCAGGCATAGGACATAAGTAAATTTGCTTGTTACATTATCTTTTATTGCTCAGGCTTCCTCACCTCCACTGGCCAGTTTTTGCTAGGGAAGAATAAACGGGATTGAATGGGAAGTATAACTCATTTGATTAACACACACACATACATGCACACAAACACAGAGTCAGACATATATCTACAGTGGTGGTAATCTGCATCTATCATTCTTCTAACTCTGAACTTATTAATTTTAAATAAATGTCGCATTTAAATTTTATTTATGCTTTTGGTTGGCAGATTCTAGTTCCATATGCTTTTTTATTTCCTTTTCACTATTGCATATTAGAATGAGCTGTTCTAATATGCAAAACTGACATCTCATACTTTGTACATTCAAAAATAAAAGTCAGATTTGTGATGTCAGAATAGATAAGGATTTAACAAATATTAACTTGGCATGCACTTAGTTTCTTTTCAAGTTCCTGATTGAATGCATTCTGAAAATACTAAACAAACCACCAAAATATGTGGATTAGATTTCTACTTTTGTGGAGTGATGCGAGGGGGGTGGGTGGGAGTGGGACTGATTCCATGTCTCCTTAAATGGATTTTTTAATCAAATACATGAGCTTGGAGAAGTCTGGGAAGGAATATAATAAAGAATGGATAACTTTCTTTGGCAAATTCCAAATCTCTTTCAATATTTATTATATATATATAATTTAATTTGATTTTTCTTTTAAAATTTACTTTATGAACATTTTCAAACGTACATAAAAGTAGAGGGTAGACCGTAATTGGCTTATATATTTTATACCAAACCTAAGCCTTTTTATCACTGTATTTTATTTCTTTTTAGTAAAATAATAATTCAGTGTATTCAAAGGGAACAGAACTTTAAAAAAATTGAAAGGTTTTGGGGGAACAAATAATTATCTTAAAAATTATGTCTGATAACATTGTATTAGTAAGTCCCTAGTATGTGGAGTTAATTTTCTTTTAAAGTGAATTTGAAATTACTAGAGAGATTTTTTTAATTGGCTCACTATTTCAAAGGGGAAAATTCAGGCCTGCTTATATATTTGGAATCTGAAGAAGCAAAATGTTTGGTAGAAATTTAAACTTTTTAACGCATGTACCTTTGAGATTGTTTTAAATTTTTTTTCCAAAATCTAAGACAAAAACAAATGTTATTTCAACTTACTGTTGATTTTTAAAATTTAAATTACTAAGTAGAAAAAATGTGTTTCAGAACACAAAAATAAAGCAATATAATATGATGTTTAATCATTTAATCTAATATTCTTTTAATCATTATTCAGTTTCTTCAAATTAAAAAATAAAAAGAAACTCAAAATATTTGCAGTGTGATGGAATATACAACTCATATTACAAAACACTCTAATTTGATTCTCTATGATATAGTACATCAATAATACACACCTTAAAGTATATGTATCACAGATTAAAAACATAACCTATTTTGGTTACTTTCCTAGGATGCAAACTGGGAAATAGAAAATTCCATAATTATTCTAACACAGTTCTTAGGAGAATGAAGAAAATTTGTATAGGAAGGAATTCACTAAAAATCAAAGTCAAAAATAATGGAAAATTATGTCCATTTGTGGTGAAGCAATTTGGAAAAGCTGGGGTTAATGCTTTCTAATTTTTTTCTTTTTTCTACTTTTTTTTCTTTTTAAAAGAAATTGATTAGGGAAGTAGAACACTTGACTGTTGGATAAAATGTAATAATCGAAAACAATTTTAATTCTAATTAGAGAAATCAGCCAAATTTAGGAATGGGCTTTGAGAAAAACATGTCAAGATTTTTCTTCTCATCTAGGTTTCTGGTCTCTGTTTCATTAAAAAGATCTTAAGATCCTCTTCTCATTTTGTTCTTTCTCCCATAGCTTCTCTCTCACTTTGCTTCTAAGAATGGTGAAAGAGAAATCCTCTCTATTTTGGCTGTTACGCTGAAGAAGGCCAAGTGTCTCCCTGTGACTTCAGAAAAGAATGTTACTAAAGGGAAAAACCTGTAACTACTATGTATTTGAGACAAAATCATCCCCTCACCTTAGAACACCAGATACCTAAGTAGATACTTAAAAGCATGTTAAGTGATACTTAAAAGCAGTGCTCCAAACCCCACATGCATACCTGATTTCCTAATTGTGTATGTTTATGTCTACCAGCCTTGCAGAAGCAAGTTTTATGGTTTTAAAAAATGTGATTTTACCATTTATGGTTTTATGGTTTTACCATAAGTTTTATGGTTTTACCATTGTACACTAAAACTTTATTTCTTACCTTCTTTTTTTTTTTGAAGTGACTAGTTTGAAAAATGATCTCAATCAGTATTTCTATATAGATGAATATTTTGACAAAATTAAATAGGGTCTATGTTCTTTAAGGCATGAAAAAATTCTACTACATTCTAAGTAGTAAAATCTAGACTGTAAACATTGGGTTATTAATATTATAACATATTCACATACTAAATTTATCTTTAATATGTATGTTTCTTATATATCAGCATAGGTATACATGTAAATACTTATATTACTATTTTTGTTTTAGTCATTATATTTCTCCTCTTTTTCAGGTAATGTTTAGAGGACTCTACAGCAACCTTTGGTATTGGACATATTCAAAATCTCTTCAACTTTTACTTTCCTAGTCCACTGTCCTCCAACGTTAACTTGCTTGCAATCCCATCAAACATTTTACATGGTTTGCAATGGTTACATGAACTTGTGGGAAGTAGCATTTGTACCATTTCATACTTTATTTATGATGGTACTTTAGGAAAAGAACTTGGAAAAAGCTTCCAAAGCAGTATTTTAAAAAATGAATCTTACTGTGAAGCTTCGGAGAAGTTTTCGAACATTGATTGTTCTCTTAGCCACCTTTTGCTTGGTGAGCATTGCCATTTCTGCCTATTTCCTCTACTCTGGCTATAAACAGGAAATGACACTTATGGAAACCACTGCAGCAGCAGAATGTACTGACGTTAAAATCCTACCATATCGGTCAATGGAGCTGAAGACAGTTAAACCTATTGATACATCCAAAACTGATCCTACTGTCCTCCTGTTTGTGGAGAGCCAGTACTCTCAACTTGGTCAAGATATTATCGCTATCTTGGAGTCCAGCCGATTTCAGTTCCATATGGTCATCGCCCCTGGCAAGGGAGACATACCCCCTCTAACAGATAATGGCAAAGGGAAATATACTTTAGTTATTTATGAAAATATTCTGAAGTATGTCAGCATGGACTCATGGAATCGAGAGCTTTTAGAAAAATACTGTGTGGAATACAGTGTTAGTATAATTGGTTTTCATAAAGCCAATGAAAACAGCTCACCAAGTACACAATTAAAAGGTTTTCCATTAAACCTTTTCAATAATCTAGCTCTAAAGGACTGTTTTGTCAACCCTCAGTCTCCTTTGCTGCATATTACCAAAGCCCCTAAGGTTGAGAAAGGCCCTCTTCCTGGGGAAGACTGGACAGTTTTCCAGTATAATCATTCAACCTACCAGCCTGTGCTTTTAACTGAATTACAGACAGAAAAATCCCTTTCATCCTTCTCCAGCAAACCACTCTATGCGACGGTGATTCAGGATCTGGGGCTTCATGATGGAATTCAGCGAGTTCTCTTTGGCAACAACTTAAACTTTTGGCTGCACAAGCTCATCTTCATAGATGCCATCTCCTTCTTGTCAGGGAAGAGGCTGACATTGTCTTTGGACAGGTATATCCTTGTGGACATTGATGATATCTTTGTTGGGAAGGAAGGAACAAGGATGAACGTCAAAGATGTGAAGGTAAGAACATTTATAAATCACATGATTATTTTTCTTTCACTAACTCTGTGGTATTGATGAAATAGAATTTTGAATATTTTAGACTTCTAATTACTCAAAACTTTAAGATGCAGTAAATTTGAGATAAAATAAGCATTAAAAGTAAAATTTAAACTAAGCCTTAACCATTCCTCACCCACCCCCAAAATGCTTCAGAAGGACATAGAAATAAAATATCCCAAAGAGTATTTGAACTTAATCTCCTTGCCTCTTTTAGATTTTGCCCATCCCAGCCAGCACCCCATAGAACAGCCTCCATTACTCCACACACATTGCAGTTTGTAGCAGTCATGAAAATCTATCACTGGACAGATCCTCCTACCCTACTTAGGTTTGACAATGGTGGTTAAAATATAAGATAGAGAAGCAGCCTAAGACTTTTATATATAACAAGTAAGCATAGTGCTTGTCTATATGAAATGTTCATACATTTGTAAATATAGATATGAAAAAAAAAGTTTTATAGGGGATGTGGTATTGGACTTGACCTCAGGATCTACCATCACTATCTCTATTATCACATCATTTTGGGTAACACAGCAGTGTTAACTGGTAACACTTCTAGGCTAAGGTCAAATTGGCTTCAGTATAACAAATTCACCCTGTGATTGCTATCAGATAAAGGAAAAGTCAAATATGTTTTACTAAGGTGGGTAGGTAATTCTGAGAATAATTCCCTTTTTTATCATCTTGATTCAAGGTCTTCACTTGTGCCTATCTTGTTTTATATATAATTAAATTCTTTCTGTGAACAAGTAATTTTAGCAAGCATATAAACAAAAATAATAGAACACAGCTTAGAATAATAAAGGAACTAGAGATTGTTAAGATCATGTCATCTTTTTTGTATTTCTGCTGTTAGGCTTTTTATCCTCCAAAGATGAAACCTCAATATAACAGCTTTTTTTCCCCCCATCTTAACACCTTATGACCATTATAATAAAATATTATTAAAACCAGTGAAATAAGTTAACTTTTTAAAAATCTTCAAAATACGTGTGGACCAGTGAACTCTGTTTTTAATGAGCCACTGAATGAAGTATCACTTGACTGGGATCCAAATATTTTATTTTGGGTATTGTAGTAAAGGAATTAAGTAATCCCTCTTGAATTCTGTCTAGATTTTTCTTTTTTTTTTTTACTTACGCTTTTTTGTATTTACTATTCCTTTTAATTAATGTAAATTCTAGTTTTATTTTAATTTTAAAATCAAAAACTTAAGGCAAGGTCATGTGCTTCAAATGGTTCTCTGAGTGATTCCTATCCTGAAACCCTGAAAGGAAAAGTTTCCTAATTTTAGTCTCATAAACTGTATGAATTGAAAAAGTTCTTTATAACTATTAACAAATTTTTCTGCCTCAAATTCAGCTCTATTACTTATTCTCAATAGAAAACAAATAGCTATTCACCACTACCCAACTAATATTCAAGGCTTACTGAGGACTTCTTGAGTGACATAACCCCAAACAAAATAACAGAATACCAAAATTTAACAAAGGCTGGAACAATGCCACAGACAGATAAAGAATCAGAAATGTTGCATGTGTGTATATATAGATATATATATAGTGTGTATGTATGTGCACATGTATACTAATTGTATATTCTATACACACACAAACACACACACATGTGCCCATGCTAAGTTAACTGTCACTTTGAAGAAAATACTCTTTTCTGCCCCTTTGGGTGTTGTATCTGGTTCTTGCTCAGAACTATTAACCAAAGAATATCAGAAACTTGACTGGAACTGAAATAACTTGTTGGGTTACTTATAGGTCAATAGGGAATACTGTTTTTCAATATACAAATTATAGTTCTAGTCTTGGGAACTTGATTTCTCTTTTGACTATTATTTTTTTGATAAATATGATTTTGTGGGAAAGAATCTTGAACTGTGTGTAGAAAAGCTCTGCATACCACCAGTTCTTCATCCTCATGTTCCTTTTCTGGTGGTGTAAGATTTCTTTACACAATGATAGATGAGGAGAAATCCATCCTCCCTCAAAATCTCCCCAAATTTTCCAGAGCAAGGGTATTGGATAGCTAGTGACATTTTTCTATATTATTCTAAATTAGAGAGTAAAAGTATGCTGTTCCTCAGTAGAGCAAATTGAGGAAAGCTGGAGGGTTAGGGTTGAAAAACCTTGGCTATGTGCATGATTGGACCTTCCCCAGGCCACTCCCATGATTGGACTGGGAGCACATAGCTGGGAGCAATCAACAACAAATTCAAACATGGCCTTGACTGAAGCACCACCTCACTCTATGGACAAAACATATACCCGCATATTATTATTTGAGCCAATTTTCTCACTTTGTGGTAGAGATTCTGGATCATACTGTTAAAGAATTAGTGTTTTTAAGGCACAGAATTTGATGCAGTGAAAATAATGCAAGTTTTTCAACTGAACTTGAAAGTCCATATTCTTTCCACTACATGGTTCTGCCATATCTAAACTACAATACATCTAGTTTTTTTTTTTTGAGATTTGTGTGCTTTAACTTATTTCATCATGCCCTCATCTGACCAAAGCCACTGATATAAAAATTAATATGTCCATTTCTAAGGCAAGCAAAATTAAGCTCAGTTTCAGTAACTGTCATCTGACTGTTAATTAAATTTCACTGTGTATCTAAAAATTCAAGATATGAGAGAAATTTAATGTCTAGAAACTTGTAAAAACTATATTTTAAAAGATTGTGAAATATTAGCTATGAATGAAGTCAGAAAATATCGTCATGTTTTCACTTGTTAATATTTCTGTGTGGTCCTCAAGGCCATCATGAAATACTTCCTGTAAATCTAAAGCTCTATTAGCAAGATGACCTTCATCACCCTATGGAGGGTGATGTCTTATACACTTGAATTTATTCTTTCTTGGTTTTGAAAGCAACTCTTGTTTTCAACATGGCCCTACTTACGTGTAGGTAATGTTCATTCCCAAAGTGATATCAGTTGAGTGATAATGCATTTTTTAGAGGAAAGTAAAATAATAAAGGGCCATCCTGATTATTAAAAACGTAATTTATAAAGTCTTTTTGGAGACCACTAACCTGATTTCTATGAACAATGTTTTACCCTCGGTTGTTAACACTTGGTATAGTCATAGAAATTTGATAGAATTGAGAAAATATGTTCTTTTTTACATAGTTTCCCTAAGACAGAATAAATGCTCTTTCTCGATGGTAAATGTAAGCTTCCACACTGGAAATGAAATCAAATATATTATTGATGCTATAAATAATTCTGGTGCTTTCATCAATTCTGTTGACCTGTCATTATTCTCTCTGTTGGCAACAAGACACCATTATTAACATTTTATACGTCTTTAGATTTCTTGAAGAAATGCATCCATTTATTCATTGGGCATCTACTCTGTATAAGACTATATTTAAGACATTACTTGCCTGAGAAATCCAGACTTTATTTTAAGGCCCTATGTAATCCGGCTCAATTTACCTTTTCAACATCTATTCTTACTACTACTCAATATACACTGTTTCTGTTAGGCTAGCCCACTGTCTATTCCCCTGAGATGGATTGATACTGTTTATGTTCACCTCTTTTCTCAGCTTCTAAGCCTTTACTAAAATACTTTCCTTGAATCTACTCATATTTCAAAAGCTATCTCAAGTCCAACTTCTTATGAGAAGGCAACAGATGCCCTAATGACCCAAGCTGAAACTGTGTCCTTAAATAATCACTGACCTTAACTGTCACTTATCATCTTCATGTGCATAAGTCAACTCCAAAATTAGGTGGTGAAACAGTTTTTTCCCATACATCTAATTATCTCAACATATGTAATAAGTAATCTTAGACCTGATTTGAAAATATTATATTGACAAGCATTACACTGTTTTTTAACTGTTTGGTGAGTGCAGAACTAATTAGTCTCAGAATTGAACTTATTACTTTAAAAAAGAACAATTTAAGGATAGTTTTGAGTTTTGTCTCAAAACAAGTGATATGTATATTTTGAGTCAGAGGTAAAAATAGGGGGAAAAAAGTCTATGTTATAAACCTGAAGTCCAAAATAAGTGGCTAGCTAGCTAATTCATTTGACTCTTTCCCCCACGTAGTGTTTTTAATGGATCTATACGTAGACTGGTATTAAGGTTTGGTCCAGGTAAAGCAATTTACCAGTGTCTTAATTTGGAAGTCTTTATGCAGTTGTTTGACTCCATATTTCCTGCACTGAAAATCATAGGTTCAAAGATTTATAGTGCAAAAGTAATAAATTGTGCAAATTGAATGACTAAAACAGAGATGTTAAGTTAATAGATTTAAAGAAGACAGTTAATAGAGGGTCTTAAAATACAGAGAAATGAGTTTTGGTTAGTCCCAATAGCTATTTGAAAACTGTTCTTAAACAAGGAAATGATATGATGAAAATATTTGAGAAAGGTGTTTTTTATTATTAATGTAAATATATAAATAAAATCCCAGTTCAAACTTGTAGGAATTACCATATTTAACAGGAGCCAGATTACTATGAATAGGAAAAAAGAAATCTAGCATAGAAGAAAAGTTAAGACCCTTGTTATAGATTTAGTAAGGGCTGGAAGAGAAAAAGAAAGAAATCTCATGATATTTAAAGAAGTGACCTAAGAAAATAGAAAGTTATTGGTTCTATGAGCATCAACAGAGATGATGAGAGGTTACAATGGCAATTGAACACTAGTTTTCTAACATTTTACAATTGTAACTGAAACAAGTTATTATATTTGATAACTTAATAAACATTTTTTAAAGAATCTGTGATATCTTAGAATAAATGGAATCACAAGCAAAAAAAAAGAGACTAAAAGGAAAGGTTGGTATGTGGTAGCTGGACTCCAGATTTGATACATTATCAACCAGTATAGATTCAACAATGCAGGACAGTCCAGGCAGCAGGAACTGGATGGATGGCCCATCAGAGTTAATCAAGCAGCATCTGAAAGCTCCTCGGCAGTTTCTAAGCAAGTGAGCCAGCATGCAATCAGCAAGTGTAGCATAAGAGCTAGGCAGTGGCCCAGGCAGATGGGGGTCAACATTTATTGGGATATTTCACAGCAGAATGAATGGTTTAGGTTTGTGGGCATAAGTCTTCTTTCTGAAAAGAAAAAAAAAAAAAAACGGAACAGAAGATAGTGGAAGAGGTGGAATTTGAAAACATGGAGTTTGGCAGAGAGGGTATGACAGACCTGGAAGCAGGAACTCAGTCACAACAATAATCCTATAAAGGAGAGAGGACCCATCAGCAAGACTTGTGTGAAACTACAGCCCTGACACTGACTCAGATTCTTTAGATATCCAGGGAAAACTTGCATTTAGAACCTCCTTAGGTGCCCAGATGCAAGAAGTTTATGTACTACTTGAAGATACTCAATTGGCTCAAAAAAAAAAAAAAAAAAAAAGCAGGTACTATCAAAGACTTATAAGAATGATCCATGTTCTATATAAACATAGAGAGAATTACTGTGCCAATTAAAATGTTTTTTAAATTAATTTATTTTTCAGATGGGAGATATATTTTTTAAATTTTTTATACAATTTTTGAAGTTTGTTTTCCATTTACAGTTATTACAAAATATTGGCTACACTCCCCATGTTGTACAATACATCCTGGAGCCGATCTTACACCCAATAGCTTGTGCCACCCACTCCCCCACCCCTATGTTGCCCCTCCTTCCCCTCCCCACTGCTAACCACTAATTTGCTCTCTATATCTGCGTCTGCTTTTTTGTTATATTCACTAATTTGTGGTATTTTTTAGATTCTGCATATAAGTGGTATCATACAGTATTTGTCTTTGTCTGACTTATTTCAGTTAGCATAATACCCTCCAAGTCCATCCATGTTGCTGCAAATGGCAAAATTTCGTTCTTTTTTATGTCTGATTAGTTTTCCATTGTATATATATATATATATATATATATATATATATATATATATATATATATATATATATCACAGCTTCTTTATCCATTCATTTGTTCATGGACATTTAGGTTGCTTCCATATCTTGGCAATTGTAAATAATGCTGCTATGAACATTGGGGTGCATTTAAAATGTTTCTTGTAAGTAGAGTTTGACTTGACTGGAAGGAGAAGCTACATATAAGTATTTTGGCAGAGTCAATATTGTCCTCAAATATACTCGGAGGAGGACAGCCACTGTACAGGGTATATTTAATTATAATTAGCTTTCTTTCATCTAAAGTCTCAATGTAAATGTCTCAGGTTTTTTTTTTTCTTCTGAATTATTTCAAGTGGCCATATATTTAACTCTGTCAGTGGAAGGAAAACATATTTTTCCAAAAAAATATTCCTTTATGGAGCAAATAGGGTCTTTCTCCACTTAAAAAAAAAAGTCAAAATTTTATGAAAGTACACTTTTAAATGACAAAAATGAAAAACATGAGAAAATATACACCAGTAATCTCTCTTCCAAACTGGGCATTCAGCTAAAAACATTTACAGTTTATATATTAACTTAATATAATTTAATTAAATGCTCAAATCACTTATTTCTCACCTATGGGCTCTGTATATTATTCTTCACTATAGAGTTTACACAAATATGTGAAATATTAGGTTCTTGATTTCAGTAGTATAGGCAAGACATATTCACAATTATCAGCATTACGAGGCAGAATACAATATGTGCCATGACAACATTACTATGGGCAATGGGAACAAAGGAAGGGAAATGATATTTCTTCTTCTAGTAAATAGGGAGATTTCTTGGAAGAGGTGACATTTGAGTCTTCTGTGATGGTTTGACCGAACACTAGCAAATCAAGATGGTGAAGTAGATTCTTGACCAGCAGGTCAGCCCAACCTCAGACTTGGCTGAGACTATCAGCACAAATGTTAAGTTTCTGTCTTAGTTGGATGATAAAGTAAATAAGAACTAGTAGTGGGACTAAGTGCTGAAGATTTGGTTGTGGCCATAATATGGAGCTCTCTGGGTAGAAGGATACCATTAGAATCACTGAAGATTTTAAGGTAGACAGTGACATGATCAGATCTAGGATTGAAGAAAAATATATTGTTTGAATAAGGGAGATATTTTTGAGAAGACCTAAAACAGCCTATTACAACTATATGGGCATAATAATTTTTATACATGTTTTAAAATAGTATTTATTTAGCATATTAAAAGACACTAAGCACTGGGATAATCATTAACAGGTAGTATATCATTTAATACAACAACACTAAGAGAAAATATTTTGTACATTTTCTGAATGAGTAAAATGAGGCATAGCAATATCGATACACATCTAGCTAGTAAGTAGCAGAGCAAACGCAGACTATTTGTCCTGAATGTCTAAGCTTTCTTTTAGAATACAATGCCTTGTGTTTGGGTTTCAGTCTGGGCATCTACACGTACTAGTTAACCCCGAACATGTCTGAAAACCTCTCCAATTCTCAGATTGCAAATCTGTAGAACTGATGGAAAGCAACACAGTTCTTAGTATTGGGATGAGCCCTGAATGAGATAAGTACTGGAAAGCTTATAGGACAGAGCCTGGCCTGACAGAGCCAAGACAGAGCTTGGTGGCAGTCATGATGGAAAGGGGAGACTGGGAGAGGCCATGCAGGATTGACAGGACTTGGAAACATGCTCAGTGAAGGAGCAAAAAAAAAAAAAAAAAAAAAGTGCAGATGCCGTAGTATCATGGGTTTTAGCCTGAGTGTGTCCATAAACATATGCAGAATCGGGCAGAGGAAAAGGCGCTAGGAAGATGAGGAGTTTGGTTTAAGATCTAATAACAACATAGGACATCCAGATGTAGGCATTTGAAAAAATAGATCTAGAGTTTCAGATACCATCAGAGGTGGCAGTATAGATTTAGAAGCCATCAAGCTTAATACTTGCAATCTTATGATAACTAAAGGGAAGGAATCAAATAAGAAGGAAAACAGGTGGAATGCATCATTTTGGATATCCCGTAATAAACCCAAGGTCATGACAAGTTAGTTTCAGACAGAGAAAAATTGTTTCATGTACCGAGATGCTAGCCATCCCCTCAGGCTCTCATTGGTTATAAGGAAGAAAGCCTAAAACTTCAGTAAGTACCAGCAGTCCTCAGGAAAATTAAATTAAAGGAATGTCTAACTGGGGACACACTGTGTTGATGCAGCAGAGAAGGTACAATCTTTCATCTGGAATTTGGCATTTTGAACTTTTTCCATCCTATTTATGACCCTTTGATTAACAAGAATTGCAGTAGGACCCCCTCCTAACATGACTGTGAGATGTACCAAATGACGCTATGTTATAAATATTTCTGAAATTTGTAATGATATATAGGGGTTAAGTATTAAATGAACAAAGAAGCTAAATCTTCATTTTAGTTACTGTACTGAGAAATTATATTCTACTCAGAGCATTTTACTTAGTTTTTATGTATTTATTTTCTTGATGATATCAGTTATTGTGAACATGTCTATTTTTTGTTAGAAACAAGGAGTTTAGAGGCATACTTTCATTTACACCTGTCTTCTGCATATTAATCAATTATTATTCTTTAAAAAGCATATTTTAAAACAAGACCTGTTACCAAGTAAGGATTTTCTGTTCAGGACAAACTAGATTTTAATTTAGGATTAGACATTCCCTGAATTCATTTGCACTCAAAACAGGCTAAATAGAAATGGATCTAACACTAACTTGAGTGCTCACTTAAGATAATTACTGAGCAGAGAGCAATCTCTTGATACACCAGGGGAAGAACACAAAGTCCATGCTGCTCCATTTTGCTACTCAAGGTGTAGCAATTGTCTCCATGGGAAAGAGAAGATATTAGAAAATATTTTGGAAAGAGCAGTCAAGCTGGTCACCTCCCAGCAAGGAGGAAAACAACCCCTATTACAGCCTTTAAATCTCATGGTTAATGCCTTAAAAGCCATGGGGATAAGCACAGGGGATATTTTCTGACTGGTTTTGTATATTTTGTCATTCTCTGTGATTATATAAATAGTGATTAATTAATTAGAAAATTAGTTAGCTCAGATTATTATAAGGCTCTTCAGCTAAGGCCAGCTAAGTATGTGTTAATGATAATCATCAAAATATGCTACAAAATTGTTTCATATCTGAAGAATGACTGAAGAGAAAAACAAAATAAAAACTTACTCCTTTTATACTCTCTGTAGAAATACAGTGTGTTCTGAAATATATTAAATTATCATTGAGAAAAGCATCTTGATTATAGAATCTTGTGGCAGGTAGAATATATTATTATTATTATTCAGATAACAGATTAAACTGTTAAAGCAGTCATAGACATTGCATTTTATTTTCATTCAACCCTTCATTTTTTTATGTCTACCCTGAGCTTTGCTCTCTAGCTCTTTGCTGGGATTGATAATTTCCACCCACTACTCTTTACTTCTTTTTTTTTTTTAATTGAAATATAGTTGACATATAATATTATGTTAGTTCCAGGTGTACTATATAGCGATTTGATATTTGCATACTTAATGAAATGTTCACCACTGTAAGTCTAGTCACCATCATCAAACAAAGTTATTATAATATTATTGACCATATTTCCTATGCTGTGTATTATATCACTGTAGCTTATTTATTTTATCACTGGAGGTTTGTACCTCTTTATTTTCTTTACCTATGTCGACCAACCACCCACTCCACTCTCTTCTGGGAAAACCAGCTTGTTCTCTATAAATATGGGTCTGTTTTCATTCTGTTTCTTTGCTTTTTTTTTTAAGATTCCACATATAAGTGAGAACATGCAGTATTTGCCTTTCTCTGTCTGATTTATCTCACTTAGCATGATACCCTCTAGATCCATTCCTGTCTTCACAGATGGCAAGATTTCACTCTTTATGGCTGAGTAATATTCCACTGTACATATATACCACATATTCTGTAACCATTCATCTATCAATGGAGAAGTTGTTTCCATACCTTGGCTACCATAAATAATACTGTAATGAACACTGGGGTACATAAATCTTTTGGAATTAGTGCTTTTGTTTTCTTCAGATAAATACCCAGATGTGAAATTGCCAGGCATATAATAGTTCTATTTTCAATTTTTTTAGAAACCTCCATACTGTTTTCCATAATGGACGCATCAATTTACAGTCTCTCCAACAGTGGACGAGGACTCCCTTTTCTCCACATCCTCATTAACACTTGTTATTTGTTGTTGTTTTGTTGATAGTCATTCTGACAGATGTGAGATGGTATTTCATTGTGGTTTTGATTTACATTTACCTGATGATTCATGATGTTGAGCATCTTTTCATGTGTCTGTTGGCCATCTGTATGTCTTTTTTGAAGAAACTGTCTATTTATATCTTCTGACCATTTTTAAGTCAGATTGTATGGGGTTTTTTTTGATGTTGAGTTGTGAGAGTTTTGTGTATTTTGAATATTAACCCTTATCAGATATATAATTTACAAATGTCTTCTCACATTCAGTAGGCTGCCTTCTCATTTTGTTGATGGCTTCCTTCCTTCCTTCGTGTACAAAAACTTTTTAGTTTGATGTAGTCTTATTTGTTTATTTTTGCTTTATTTCCTTTGCCTGAGGAGATAAATCCAAAAATATATTGCCAAGATCGATATCAAAGAGGATACTGCCTATGTTTTCTTCCAGAAGTTTTATGGTTTCCAGTCTTACTTTAAGTCTTTAATCATTTTGAGTTTATTTTTGTATATGTTGTGAGGAAATGTTCTAATTTCATTTTTTTACATGTAGCTATCCAGTTTTCTGAGCACCATTTATTGAACAGGTTATCTTTTCCCCATTGTATATTTTTGCCTCCTTTGTTGTAGATTAGTTAACTATAGAAATGTAGAGTTTATTTCTGGGCTGTCTGCCCTGTTCCATTGATCTATGCATCTGTTTTTGTGCCAGTGCCATACTGTTTTGATTACTGTAGCTTTGTAGTATAGCCTGAACTCAGGGCCTGTGATTCCTCCAGCCTTGTGTAGTTATCCTCCCATTTGTGGGGTGCCACCCAGAGTTGTGGATCCTAACTATACTGCATCTCTGTCCTGCCATCCATCTCATTGTGGCTCTTTATATCTTTAGTTGTTGAAATATTTTTTTCTGTTAGTCTCCAGGTCATTCACATAGATAGTTGCTCTGTAAAGAGTTGTAATTTTGGTCTGCCCATGATAGGAGATGAGTTCAGAGTCTTGTTTTGAATTCAGAGCCATTTTGGCCTCTTTTTTTTTTTTTTTTTCCAAATAAATCAGGTATTCCTCTGATGTGTCTCTTAATTACTATAATATTGAAATACTTTATACATTCTAAATAGTGTATATATGGAATATCTATAATTAAAGCATGATAATAAGAACAGACTTGTACACACCACTTAGCTTAGGATATAGAATGTTACCAGCACCTTTTGAGTCACATACTACTTTTTCCACTGGAGAGGTAACTAGCTACTATACATATTCTCTGCAGTTCTTTTCCTTACTTTTTTTTTTTTTTTTTGCACCATGTGTGCCTCTTACTGTTGTGGCCTCTCCCGTTGTAGAGCATGGGCTCCAGAGGTGCAAGCTTAGCAGCCATGGCTCATGGGCCCAGCTGCTCCACGGCATGTGGGATCTTCCCAGACCGAGGCACGAACCTGTGTCCCCTGCATCGGCAGGTGGACTCTCAACCACTGCGCCACCAGGGAAAACCCTTTCCTTACTTTTATACCCGATATTCATCCACATTGATGCTTAACTCTAGTTCACTAAACTTAATTTCTTTGTAGTGTTTGTTCTCTCCAGTGCTGGTATTTTCAGACTTTTAAATTATTTGGCTATTTGATGGGCTTAAAATTGTATATGAGTTATTATTAGCATTTTTTCTGTTTATTTATGAGGTTGAATAGCTTTTCTTATACTTACTGACCATTATATTTTTTCAAGTTTTTAAAAAAACTTTTGGTTGACCTGAAAGTAAGTTGTAAAATATCACATTTCATCTTAAATACCTCAGCATTGATTTCACACTCACTATTACTTTTCCAACATTAACCTCATTCCACGTACAAGTAGAAATGTTCATAACTTTTGGACTATATCACATATTATAAACAGAGCAATATTCCAAAATCTTTCTCAACATACTAAATTAGAAATCACTTAAAATACTAATTTAAATGATAAAATTTGCTTACTTTATTTACATGTTATAGTTTGCCTAATTTGTTTAATTATTTTAAGGAATTCTCACTCTTATAAATGCTGCATTCAACCTACAATTAAAGAAAAAGTCATATTTTTTGTGTCTCTGGAGACATGTTCATATGAAATACTGCTGCTAGAAAAAATGTATCATTTCTTATTACACAAACTCCCAAATATATACCAGCCTCCCAAACAATATTTAATAATACATAGGATGGACCCTCAAAATTGGCTCCATCTTAGTCCCCACATTCAAGACATAAATTTTAAACTATAAGCTATGTTTCAAATATTAAATTTCTATCCTATTTGAATATTTTAAATGAAATTTTAGTTTTTGTTGCATAACTACAATTTAAATTCTGTTTTTAAATTTCTTAGACTGCCAGTAATTGTTTACTTGATTGCAACTTTTTGATGATTAAAGAAGACTACCTCTTTGACCTCTTAAAATAAGAACACAATTTGTATTTTCACAGTGAAAAGGAAGTTATAGTAATTTACAGGAAATACAGTAAATTGCTCTCTCTTTCAAAACCTTTTACTAAATTGAGACATAAGAATGTCTCTGCTGACACTTGTTCATCTTAAGGCCAATGAACCTTGTTGGACATTTTTTTTCAAATGACACAAATGAAAAAAGACCTAGCAAATTTTGCAGAATGAAGTAGGAAGACATTGATTGACAACTGTGTAGCAGTACTCTGGAGTATAAATGAATTTCATTTGAATGATTTATGTACCAAAATAGCCATTGTTACCATATTGTATTTGTCACTTACTAATAGAATATAAGCAATACAGGAAATAAGGGGGAGGTAGAAAAGAAAACATCCGAGGGAAGACAAGGGCTCTTGAAATAACAGGATTTTATTTTTTTTATCTTTATTGGAGTATAATTGCTTTACAATGTTGTGTTAGTTTCTGCTGTACAACAAAGTGAATCAGCTAAATGTATACATATATCTCCATATCCTCTCCATCTTGAGCCTCCCTCCCACCCTCCCTATCCCACCCCTCTAGTTCGTCACAAACCATCGAGCTGATCTCCCTGTGCTATGCAAGCAGCTTCCCACTAGCCATCCATTTTACATTTTACATTTGGTAGTGTATATATGTCATTTACATTTGATAGTGTATATATGTCAATGCTACTCAGTCACTTCATCCCAGCTTCCCTTTCCCCCACCATGTCCTCAAGTCCCTTCTCTATGTCTGTGTCTTTATTCCTGCCCTGCCACTATGCACATCAGTAGCGTTTTTTTAGATTTCATTTATATGCATTAGCATACATATTTGTTTTTGCCTTTCTGACTTACTTTACTCTGTATGACAGACTCTAGGTCCATCCACCTCACTACAAATAACTCAATTTTGTTCCTTTTTATGGCTGAGTAATATTCCATCGTGTATATGTGCCACATCTTCTTTATCCATTCATCTGTCGATGGACATTTAGGTTGCTTCCATGACATGGCTATTGTAAATAGTGCTGCAATGAGCACTGTGGTACATGTATCTTTTTGAATTACAGTTTTCTCAGGGTATGTGCCCAGTCGTGGAAGTGCTAGGTCATATGGTAGTACTATTTTTAGCTCTTTAAGGAACCTCCATACTGTTCTCCATAGGGGCTGTATCAATTTACATTCCCACCAACAGTGCAGGCAGGTTCCCTTTTCCCCACACCCTCTCCAGCATTTATTGTTTCTAGATTTTTTGATGATGGCCATTCTGACCAGTGCGAGATGATATCTCATTGTGGTTTTGATTTGCATTTCTCTAATGATTAGTGATGTTGAACATCTTTTCATATGTTTGTTGGCCATCTGTATGTCTTTTTTGGAGAAATGTCTATTTACATCTTCTGCCCATTTATGGATTGGGTTGTTTGTTTTTTGATATTGAGCTGCATGAGCTGCTTGTATATTTTGGAGATTAATCCTTTGTCAGTTGCTTCATTTGCAAATATTTTCTCCCATTCTGAGGGTGGTCTTTACATCTTATTTATGGTTTCCTTTGCTGTGCAAAAGCTTGTAAGTTTCACTAGATCCCATTTGTTTATTTTTGTTTTTATTTCCATTACTCTAGGAGGTGGGTCAAAAAGGATCTTGCTGTGATTTATGTCATCCAGTGTTCTGCCTATGTTTTCCTCTAAGGGTTTTATAGTGTCTGGCCTTACATTTAGGTCTTTAATCCATTTTGAGTTTATTTTTGTGTATGGTATTAGGAAGTGTTCTAATTTCATTCTTCTACATGTAGCTGTCCAGTTTCCCCAGCACCATTTATTGAAGAAGCTGTCTTTTCTCCATTGTATATTCTTGCCTCCTTTATCAAACATAAGGTGACCATATGTGCGTGGGTTTATCTCTGGGCTTTCTATCCTGTTCCTTTGATCTATATTTCTGTTTTTGTGCCAATACCATACTGTCTTGATTAGTGTATCTTTGTAGTATAGTGTGAAGTCAAGGAGCCTGATTCCTGCAGCTCCGTTTTTCTTTCTCAAGATTGCTTTGGCTATTTGGGGACTTTTGTGTTTCCATACAAATTGTCAAATTTTTTGTTCTAGTTCTGTGAAAAATGCCTTTGGTAATTTGATAGGGATTGCATTGAATCCGTAGTTTGCTCTGGATAGTATAGTCATTTTCACAATGTTGATTCTTCCAATCCAAAAACATGGTATATCTCTCCATCTGTTTGTATTCTCCTTGATTTTTTTCACCATTGTCTCATAGTTTTCTGCATACAGGCCTTTTGCCTCCTTAGGTAGGTTTATTCCTAGGCATTTTATTCTTTTTGTTGCAATGGTAAATGGGAGTGTTTCCTTAATTTCTCTTTCTGATTTTTCATTGTTAGTGTATAGGAATGCAAGAGATTTCTGTGCATTAATTTTGTATCCTGCTACTTTACCAAATTCATTGATTAGCTCTAGTAGTTTTCTGGTGGCATCTTTAGGATTTTCTATGTATAGTATCATGTCATGTGCAAACAGTGACAGTTTTACTTCTCTTTTCCAATTTGTATTCCTTTTATTCCCTCTCTGATTGCCATGGCTAAAACTTCCATTTTTAGAGTTTTAATGGGAATAACTCAAGTTAAGACAGGACAAGTAGGTCTTATACCAAAGCTTTAGAGAGAGCTTACCTAGTAAGATTAGGTGAGTTCCAGGTACACTATTATAAAAGTTTTAAGATTTCTTGTGACTGCTCCTTATGTGCCTTTGTAGAATGTTTTTCTTAGTTACTACTAGTTAAAAATCTTAGAAAACTTTGAAATGTTTGTGACTAATTTTGCGGATTAGTAGAGAGTAGAATAACTATGAATGCACTTTTATTTAAAGAAAGAAATTTGGATGAAACACAAGGTAGTGGTAGATTAGGAAAAGTGGGTTAAGAGAGAAATGTTCTATATAAAATTTTTCTTTAGAAGAGTTTTATAAGGAAAAATCATTGAATTCTCTAGGTTAATAATGTCTACATTTTGGCATTCTTCTATGGCTGTCCTTGGTCTCTGCACATCTGTGCTAGTTCTCAGCTCACTGGAAAACTAAATGCATCTCTTTGTAATTCTCACTGTAAAATATTACATCCATGTATGGTCACATGTGTACCATATAGAACCCCTTCCCTAATGAAGGTAATATAAGGCATGATGAAATGAAACACTATGGATGTACACAGGTATGTGGCTAGGGTTCTGTGAGCAAAGGGGCAAAATACAACTTTGTTAATTCCCTAAGATTATATTGCTCATTCCATACCCAGCTTAATACCCCTTCCAATATCTCTTCACTTTGGTTATGATCAATTCTCACCGTACTTATTGTTATAATCAGGAGAAGTCAATTGATTTTTTTTTTCTTTTTCTTATTTTGGTTGTTGGGGATGGAGCTATACTTTGGACAGTTCTCTTCATCATACTAAGGTTTTAATAATTTTTTGTTCAGTGCTATATGCTAATAAGAAAGAATATAAGTTCTTGGTTCTTGGTCTCAATAAATTCAATTTTGAGTGTGTGTTTGTGCCCGTGCATGTGCACATGTTAGAACTTTGCACAGTGCCAGCTACTCATCTGTTCTGACTCTTTGAAACCATTTTTTTAAAATATAAAACACAATTAATTTTTACTACCTGCTAAGTTTATATAATTTAATTCTAAGCCTTTTTTTACTGCTCTACTTAAGAAAAAATGTTTGGAGTTCCTGTGGAGTACAATTTCACTTTGTACTACTGAAAAAAGGAAATTAAAAGAGATCTGGAAATTGAAACTGTTTCAGAATATGCTACATTTAAACATTGCTGTATTTACTTCAAAGCAGAAGAAATGGGTTCAAAGCTGTGTGTTGTGCTGTAGAAAAGCACATCTGGATTTCAATGTCTTAAAGTGTTAAAAAAAAGGGAAAAAAAGAAAAAGAAAATAATAGGTGGTGCGCATTGGCAGGGTTAAAGTTAAACTATGTTTTAAAATCTCAGAACAAAGTAATAAAATTTAACAGGAAAACAAAAAGAATTGTTTCCTCTATTGTAAACCAAAACATAGAAAAGGCAAGTATATTACTAGGATAACTAGCTCATCCAAACGTAAAAAGCAGTTTTATAGGGCTTAGCTTGAAAACCGTTGTTATAGCAACAAGCCCGCCACAAAAAAATTATCAAATATATTTTTTCCATCTGCAATAGTATTATTGACGTTGCTTTGCTATTCAAATGCAAGTAAAAGAATAAGCACTTAGGACAATAATACAGTTTAATATCATTAACATAATTCAAACAGTTAAAAAAGTCCTGTTCATCAGGAAAGTAATGGCTCAGGTGAATTGACAGCTCTGAAAAGATACAAGTATCATTTCCTATGCACAATAAGGAGAAAAAAAAAGTGGGAAGGGGTCCCTCTATATATATTTATTTATATACAAATGCAAACATGTGTATACATATATACATATATATGTATGTGTATGTATATATATATATTCCTATAAAAGACATCAGGCATCTAGATAAACACACATCTGAACACTGCCCATTTCTGATGTGAGTATGTGCATGCACTCAAGTGTGTGTATATATGTGTGTAGCTATGCAGAAAATTTCTAGTCACAAAAAACAAAGCTGTATCTGTGTATCCCAGTCATTCATTCAAGCACTGTGGGTAAATTGATATGTTTATTAAGTCAGCCAAAATAATAGCCTTGCAGGACTAAATTGAAATATTTAAACAGTTTATGCTCAATGTAAACTGCATACCTATATGCAACTGTTTTCAGAAACAAAATATGACTGGATTTTAAAATTTTGAAATTTCTGCCAGATGTCTTATAATTTAAGCATAGTTTTAGTGTGTTTACTGTGATTGGATCACTTGACTGAAAGAGAAATGAAATAATAGGGATACCATAGTAAAGAATGGAATTGACGTGTTAAAATGGACATTTCAAAACAAAGCAATAGGTAAAAAAGCAACAATAATAGAAAATAATTTTTATTACTACTGACTCTATGAAAAGCATTATTCTTAGTGTTCTATGGATTTTAATTCAAATCCTCAAAAGAATCTAAGTCATGAGTGCTTCTAGTAATCCATTTTACAGAGGAAGCAACAGAGATGCTTTGAGTTTAAAAATTTCTTCAAAGTTACATAACCAGAAGGTAGGAAAGTTGTTATTTGAATTCTGGAAGTCTTAATTCCTACCAAATATACTACAATGCCTCTTAATATTGACTTTTGATCTTGAATTTTTCCATCGATCATTACATTTGCAGAGTGTTTGCTTATCTCTATATATTTTTATTTGAACAAATATTTTGTAATTTGACTGTCCTCATTAGAAGATGTAACCCTAATAAATGAAAATTTAAGATAGGAATCATAATTCATAATTTGTTCCTTTGCCAAGCTCATCTAATACCTTTATATTTTTTAACATAAGGTAGTGAAGCTTAACTTAAAAATTATTAGATATTATGTATCTATTAAATTCCTCCATTATGAACATTCGATTTTGATACATCATCCAAATGCATATATTAAATATGCATATGTGTTTATATATTTCACATTCATAAAAGTGATTATTCTCCAAAGATCTGAAAATTTGTCTCCTTACAACTAGTCTGTTCAGTTCTTACCATGTAATACTGGAAGGAAGAAAAGCTTTTTAGAAATATATTTTATTTATCTCAAGACTATTTTCTAATGCTACATATATATTATTATTAATGGTTTGCTTGTTGTTGGCTATATCTTTACTTTAGTGAGTAAATTAATAAAAGTGCTTTGTTTAAACATCAGATATACAGAATGAATCTAAGAGTCTTGAAAACATATTTTAATGAAATATATTAAATGAAGTTGTAAGAGTTTAATTATTTTAAAGTAATTTTTCAGTATTTTAAATCTCCATTCACTGTATTGCTGCAAATTTGATTTTTTAAAATGGTGTTGGAAGTTAAGGAGTTTGTAGGAAAACAGGAGCTTTACACCCTGGTTCTTCCATCTTAAGAATTTTGGTCTTATTAACTATTATCCCACTACAAATACCAGGATATGAAGTGAAAGGTTGAGAACATTTTTATATGTTTAGTTGTGTATGAATTGATCTGTATGCACAGAAAGTCATAGATGATAGGGAATACAGATTATTTTAAAATACCAGGATATTTGTATTTTTGTTTTTTATTTGGTTGTAAAAAAACAAAAAGTCCAAATTTTTAAATGGAAACTACAGTATATTTTTTAGCCTCTCAACTGAAACTGCTTCTTCTTCTTTTATGTGGGTTTATAATTTCCTTATAGAAATCTGGATTTTCATTAAATAAGAACTGAACATTATTTTAACTAATCAAGAATGTGTAAGAGATGTGTGTGGGTTTGTGTGATGTGTGTGTGTGTGTGTGCGCACACATATCCTCTCAGTCTTATAGCACTTGGAAACTATTTAACTTCTTTCAGAATATGGACAGGACATATTAGCTCCATAAGTAAGTTTCTCATAGTCTTGTTAAATGTGATCAATCAGTAAGTCAACCTCTTTATGTTTACTTTAGAATTTTTGTCTAAATATCAAAATATGAAATACTATATTCTAATGTTGTTATAAATGTTGGTAATAATATACAAATATGTCAAAACTATCTGAGGTCTGTCAATAACTGGCAGTCATAGAGTGAACATTACTTAAGAGATGGTACTCTATATAGAACTGGATTAGCCATGGGTGAGATTCAAGAGAAGCTATACTCAATCAATAAAATGTATTAATGAAATTCCTACTGCAATAAAAGTACAGTTTTATATGATTAGGGCTAGAACACAGGAATAGCTTCTGGAAATTTTGATAAGATCAATGGTCTGCTAGAGGAAACACATACATGCAAATAATTTCAATGTATTATATAATATGACAAAAGCAAGATATAAATAAAAGATGAATTGTAGCTACTAGAATGCTGATTGTGATGAAGATAACCAGAAAAAAATTTATGGAGAAGGTGGTATTTGAACCAGACCATCAATGATTTAAGGGAATGCCAGCAACCAGTGAGTAGGCCAGACAAAAAGAATCCCTCAGAAAAATTCTGAGATGGGAAGGTACAATATTTGTCTGGTGGGCTGGATCTTTTATTTGTGTAGAAAATATGAAAGGGAGACTAAAAAGTTATTTTAGTATTATTTTATATAGTGATGCAAAGGACACAATGAGTTTAGGTTTCATTCTGCAGCAAATGAAGAACCATTGGACGTTTTGTTGTTGTTGTTGTTGTTGTTTTATGTTTCAAGAAGGACCAATCGAAGTTTTGACTTAGAAAAATAACAGTGTCGGGAATAAAGACACAGACCTACTTGGGAATGGACTTGAGGATATGGGGAGGGGGAAGGGTAAGCTGTGACAAAGCGAAAGAGAGGCATGGACATATATACACTACCAAACGTAAGGTAGATAGATAGTGGGAAGCAGCCGCAGAGCACAGGGAGATCAGCTCGGTGCTTTGTGACCGCCTGGAGGGGTGGGATGGGGAGGGTGGGAGGGAGGGAGATGCATGAGGGAAGGGATGTGGGAACAGATGTATATGTATGACTGATTCACTTTGTTATAAAGCAGAAACTAATTTAAAAAATAAATAAATAAACTTTTAAAAAAAAAATAACAGTGTAGGATGGGTGGGAGGACTTGAGGCAGGAGAGAAACCCTTAGAGACACCGCGCAGGGAATTGTGGCAATAAATCACACGGACAATAATAAGACCTGAACTAACCCTGTGTCAGTGGAACTAGACAGGAGAGGATGGATACAGAAGACATTCCACAGATAAAAATTTAGTACTTTAGAAGGGTAACAGGGGTCAGCATCTCTACGGAACAGAAGAAAAGAAACATTTAAAAATCATTCTAAGGATTGATCTAAAGTCATTTAAATTCTGGTTATGCTATCGAGAGAGAGAAAAACCTCAGCATGTATTTTGGGGGCACAGTTAGGGAGAGAGCTGGCGTAATAAGCAAGATATCCAATTATGAATTAGGAAACATACTAATGTTTATAAAATTAAAAGGTTGTGGCATGTTGAAAAAAGTTAGGTAAGTTTCATGAAGATGCTGAATATTGATCAAGGAAAGGAGAGAGAAGAGAAAAGTGTTCTCTGTGGAAATCCAATAGAGAAGGAGGGTTAAGGAATAATTTCGAAATCCTTATGGGGAAGCATTAAAAGTCACAAATGAAATTAGCTAAAGTAAACCATGTCTTTACGTACATTCGGATTTGCTCACACAGACCTAAGGAAGGGAGTCACGGGGTTTGTCAGGACAATCTTTCAAAGAGAGTTGTGGTATATCGAAGCAGGAAATTATATCCTCCGTGGAATTATATCCTGAGATGGATTCAAGTAAGAAAGCAAGGAGAAGCGCTATTTCCCTGAGGTGTTGGTGATTACGTCAGAGTGACCACGTCAGAGCTGGGAGGAGGAGATAAACCTGAGATATTTGGTGGACGAGTCTACTGAAGTTGGCGAATTGAATCTACGGAACACAGAGAGGGGAACCATGAGTATCACTTCAAGTTTCCATCGTGAAGCTAGGAAGTGAGGAGGAGGTAGTTCCTATGACACAGAAAGGCCGTTGGAGGAAAATACAATTTGAGAAGATTTCGATTTAAGCAAGAAGACCTGGTGAAAAAAAAAAATCTAAAGAAAATATATGTCTAAGTTTGGAAACATATAAGTTAACAAAAAGGAAAAAAATAAAAAAGGTTTAGAAAAGCATCTCCTGATGACCTTCCTATTATTTATTAATAATGTGAAAAATTATATTTTGAGTATATACATTGTGATGGGTATTTTATATTTCCTCTAATCTCACTAACTTTAAAGTGGTTATCATTATACTTAGATTGTTCTGAGGATTTGTGTTAAAATCTGTAGAACACCAAGAATAACGCTTTTTTGCACAGAGTACGTAGTAAATATTGAGTGATTTATTTAAAGCCACACGGTGAGTGACACAGAAACAGAACTGAGCATTCTGTCTCTACATCCTTATTCCCTACACAATGCCATATTTCCCTTGACTTTCCATGTAGACAGAGCACTTATTTATAAGAGATTTTGATGGAGGCTTCTGGTTACAAAGGAGACTATACACAATAACAAGAGTACTGCACATCCAAGTTTTAAAAATCCGTTAGTCATATCCATATCTGACATTAATTTCTGGCTATTTTTCTGCTAGTCCCTCACATATCACTATATCGCTAAGACTCTTTCTTCTTCCCCCCCCTCCTCCCTCTCTCCTTCTTCACCTCCCGTCTCCTTTCTCTCTGCCTTCTCATCCCCCTCCTCCTCCTTCCCTCTTTTTTCTCCTCTTCCTCTGCTTCTCTTTCTCTTTCCTTCTCTCAGTTGCTTAATGTTCACCCAAAATTGCCAAATTGATGTAATCTTTTATCAAGAACAACTTAAACAATTCATTGTTTAACTACTTCTTCTTCCCTTCCAGTCTATGCCCTTTCACAGGCTGAGCTTGTTTGACGATTGTGCCTCCATTAATACATTTGCTAACCAAGGACAACTCACTCCAGAGAAAGCAATCTTTGTTTCTTACAAGCAGAAGGAGCATCAGCCTCTGGGGTTATGTACTGCTGATTTACTTACATATATAAGTCACCTTGGTTGAAATAACTACAATGCGGTATATTAATACTCTTCCTATTTAGCAATATATTAATACAAAATATCAATTCTTACACTGACAACCTCTTCATTTGGCAATACATATTCATATACACTGAATATACTGAGTCCTTCCTATTAGGCAACATATCATCTGCTATAATCTATTTGTCTGATGCTTTTCAACTTTGTATTTGTCTCAGACTTAGATGACCAACAGGCTATGATGCATAGTTCACCAAACCACTGACATGACAATGTAATTTGGCCTGATCATTATTAATAATAGCAGCTTCAAGAATGATAGCTTACCATATTTGAGTCCAGATGTTAAGTCTAAACTAATACTTGATGTGGACATATTTATGATACAGTTTCTTTCAAAAATTTTTTAAGACTCTTCTTTATAAACAAGTGTGTGTGGTGGGGGAGAGAAAAAAAGACTAAATAGAAGTAGTAAACTAGGAGTATTAAATTAAAACCATTTAAAGAATTTGTAACTACACCTATACTAATATGGAAAAGTAAGACATTTCTATTTTTCTGTTAAAGTCTTTAGGGAAATAAATGCTGCCTGATATACATGATCTGTGAGGAGTAACAATTCCAGTTAAACTGACATTTTAATTTCTAAAGGTAATTTTACTGTAAATATGTATGTGTATGGGAATATGCATGAGAATAAGAAAACTGAAGAAAAAAATACCAAAAAAAAAAAAAAGCAGAAAAATAACTCAAAATGGTGCTGCTTTTTCTTACTGGAATTTGTTGTAGCTATTTATTGTTGTTATTAGGACATACTACAGCTTAGCTTTCGAAATTGAAATCTCTGATGAAAAACATCCAGAGACATGAAGGATTTCTTTTTCTGTAATTAAAATTTCTTAGAAGAACAATTAGTCTTTGGAAATAAAGAAATTGTGTTAATGTTAAGATCCAGAGTCTTGAAAGTCTATAAACTGTGCTTAAATCATAGTATAAATATTTATTCACTGAGCATGTCCAGAAATATAGTGAAGAGCTTGGTTTTATGGTGAAACAACAATTTCTAATAAAAGTTGTATGGCACATTGTGAAAGTGGCATTCTATCATAGACTGGGTAGAGGGAATCTGATTCTAAGTTTATTTCCTATGGCCAATGAAATGGCCTTTCAGAATGCTTTATGAAACTACAAATCATTTGAGTTGCTCCCTGGTTGAGAAACTTAAATTAAATTGGAAAGAAAGTCCAAGACAAATCAAGAGTCTTTTGAAACTGAGTTAACTCTGTCAACATCACCATCACCCTTTCAAGATTACAACTAATTTAGAAGCCTATAGGGGGTGCTTTATTCTTTTAAAATGTATATGCTAAACTCTAATTTTAATGCACTTTACTATTATTTGCATTATTAGCCATGTTCCAGTCAGTGTTTTTCAGATTTGAATGTTTTACAGGTCCCTTTTAAAGAGAAACAATTATAAACAGCAGTGATAATTTGAAACATTTTTATATTACAACAAATACTTGTTAATATTAAACTATATGTAAACTTGGAGTTTGTAGTCAATTATAACCCCCCCAAATCCACAATTTATATAAAAACAACATTAACCAATGGTTAATACTAAAATTAACAACATTAAGTTAATGTGATGGAAGATGTTATTGCTTAAATATTTCTCACAATGTGAGTAACCTGAGCGGTGTGAATATGGTACCATCTGCTGTGCAGAGACTCATGAAAGTTCAGCTTGCTCAAACTTTTTCTTGGCATCAAGGATTCATTTGTACATCCTGTTGGCCTTTGCTTCGTGCTCTCCTACCACCTACTTATTAATCATCCTTGTGTCATTTCTCATTAACTTACAGAGGCAAGTATTACTTTGCACAAATTACATTAGAGACTCAAATTAGGCATTAATATCACCTGTACTAGGCCATAAGTTGGAAAGTTAAGCACAACCACAAAATCTGTTTGGACTCAAGAACTGAAATGAATGACAAGTTAAATTCAGATTAAGTTTGTTTTCATTTTCGTTTATTTCCAAATGAAAAGAAAAAAACAGTAAAAGGATTTATACAAGTCAGTAACACAGGTGTAGAAATATGGCTGTCTAGTTATTCATGGGTGGATGTGGACTTTACAATGGACAACATAACTGTAATGGAATAAGGAGGCTTCCAAGTCAAAGGTGATCTGAGTCTTGGGTTTTCTGACTTTTATAAAACAATCAGCCAAGGGATAGAGGCCACAACAAGAATCAAGGACCTAAAATTTCCAGATAATAGTAACATATGAGGAAATTTTTGGTATTCAATTGTCAGGTCTACACCATAAGGCCCATAGCAGGCCATTGACTGCCCTCGGTGTTCCTCTGGGTCAGCGCTCTACAAAAGAGGCTGCGTGCAGTCCACTGGAATGCCAAGAGAAAACATTAAAGTTTCAGCTCTTTAGGTTTTATCTCACCTTTCTAATAATTGTATTTTGCAGTATATCTGTTTAAATTTATATAAAATCAAAAAGGTTGGTGATCATATTTCTACTTGATCTTGAATGTGATGATACTTTTTAAAGATTATCATTGAAATAAAATACAAAATTGTGTATTATATATAAGCATAAGAGAGAACTTGTATGCTCACTAGAATAAATTCAAGGACTCCAGTTTGAAAAATACTATGCTAGATAAATACACCAAATCACAAAGAAAATGATTCAATTCAATGACTTTATGTCTGGTATTCCCTTTTTATTTAGTGTAACTTATATGCAAGTGTGTGACTCCAGTGATTTCTTGCCTCACAATAGATATAAGTTCTATTTCTTTGTCTAATTCTCCTCATTCTTAGAGTGAAATAAACTCTCTATGTCTTATCTCTTTATATTAGTTCATATCTGTTTAGATATATCATGCTTTAAATATTGTACATATTTCATTATTATTAAATATTATAAAAGTTTAAACTGTAATAATCTTTTGCTTTTTTTTTCCTTTTAAAAAACTCATAGTGACTTATTAGCATTTAGAGGAATTTGGTGGGTAACATACATAGAGATTTCAGCAGATACAAGATTCTTTACTGAGAGCCAGTATGACTAGGATCCATTATGTTTCTATAGTTGAGATAACTAAACGAAGAAATTTTAGATATTAAGATAGATATCCCTCAGTGTAAGAAGGAGCAGTATCATTTTCATAACTGAGTAGTTATGGGAAGCTAACAAACCAGCATAGTGTTGATTAAAACATGAGAAGTGCAGAGGCAGTTTGTGGGAGGCCACACTATCTAGATTCATATTCCCTCACTCTCTTCCACTGACTACTTTACTTTTTCTAACAGTGTAAGTGCATGCTAGACTGTACTAATTATTATGACAAGTTTTGATAAATAGCACACCTGATTTTTGCATTCCCAGGAAAATGTTCACATCCTTGAATATCATTTTGTGTGTGACCATGTTTATTATGCAGGTGTCAGAGCTCTCCAAGCATACAGTAAAGTATTCTGGGAGTACAGAGGACTGAGAATTTAATCATCAGAGAAGAGGTTGGCATGGAAAAGGAGACAGAATTAAGTCCCAGAGAATAATAAAATTTAGAATACTGAGAAAATTACCTCATCAGTTTTTCCAGCTTTATTGAGATGTAATTGGCATATAGCATTGTGTTCATTTAAGGCATACAACCTGTTGATTTGATACACTTACATATTGCAAAATGACTACCACCATTCTCATCATTTTTAAAGAATAAGACTATGCATTAAGTATGTTTTCCTGAAATTCCACTACTAATTATTTACTAGTGGTTAGAATGTTCTTCAGTGGTTATTATCTAGATTTCTTTATAAATTGGACAACAAAATTTTATTTACATTGCCTGTATCATCTACATCTGCTGCTCACTGGCACTGAGAGAAATGTGCTTCTCATACAATTTTACTTTCAGTCCATATATTAATCTCCCATAACATGTGATAGAGCATCCATTTATTAATGGTTCAGCGTATGCTGGCCACCCTGATTTTTCCACTAGACTCTAGTATGGAATAAATGGCCTTATTACGTTATAAACAATTGTCTTTTGTTTAAGTAGTACAGTGACATTTTGACATAAAATGTTCTTGGTGTTTTTTTTTTTTTTTAACTTGGTTTACATCTATACTTAACATCAGCATTTTTCTTTCTTTCTTTTTTTTTTTTTTTTTTTTTTGGTACGTGGGCCTCTCACTGTTGTGGCCTCTCCCGTTGCAGAGCACAGGCTCTGGACGCACAGGCTCAGTAACCATGGCTCACGGGCCCAGCCGCTCTGCAGCATGTGGGATCTTCCCGGACTGGGACACGAACCCGCGTCCCCTGAATTGGCAGGCGGACTCTCAACCACTGCGCCACCAGGGAAGCCCAACATCAGCATTTTATGTGGCTTTTCTACACTAGGAATCACAACAAAATTCAAAGTGATTATCATTCTTTCTTAAATGCCTTTCTTTAGGCAGGTTCTTTATGATTATGTTAGGTGGGTTAGAATGAAGCTTATAATGCTGCACAGTGTTTATAGGATCCACTGAACATCTGTTTGAATGGAGAAAAAGGTGAATGAAGTACCATATCCTGGCAAAATACTAGGATGAAAATTTATATCCATACCTTTTCTCTATGTTTTCTGAGAGGAGCTGGGTAAAAACTTTATAGGGGATAAAACGCTGTTTCAATCTGATTGCCTATCGACAGTGCTGGCTTATAAAACCACCACAGACAACTCTGATTTTAATAGAAAGCCTGGAGATGGAAATGTATTTAGATTTAGGGTTATGTAAATTTTAAGCCAATCCTTCAATGTTTGGTAATCTAGAGACCAGATTTCACATAAAATTTATAGGAATATATGATTTATATGAATTTAGGTAAAAGTGTGTAGAGGCTCTGATTTTGAACTGCAGTTGAGGATACATTTAAAACTAAACAAAATCATAAAGGCAAGTAAGAATTTAATAAAACTAGAAAAAATATATATACTTACTGTCTTGGGGGAAAAAGTAAATATAGGAAGCCAGGGAACAACTCCTAGTGCAGTAAAATCTTGCAATTTTACAAAGAATTCTATCTATAAAAGTTGTTTAGCTTGAAATTATAAAACTATATTCTTATTGAGGTAAGCTCAGAAGTACTTAGAACAATTTTACTAAAATGCATTCAATCTAAATAAAATGCAGTATGTCACTCTAAGAAACCATTTTCCACTGATTAATCTGAGGATTTGCTTCTGAAGTAAGATTTTCTGCATTACAAACCCATAATATTTTCCTATTTGAAGGAGACTTTATAATATCAAGGCATGTATAACTTACTTATTTCTACAGTCATAAGAATTTAATGTAGCATAACATTTGACATCTCACATTTTCAAATTGTGACTAATAACAGTCCTTTTAGAGGGAAACCTGCAAACACAGACTATGTATCTTTTATGACTCTCACAAACTGTGCATGTCTCCTCTCAGTAGTACTGCTAAAGTTCATGGACACAATAACTAAGCATGATTAGGATATTATAAACAATAATTCTATTCAATTTACTATTGACGATGAAAACAAAGTTTCCCATAAAATGACATCATTATTTCTTTGAAAACTAGAAGCACTCTTCTAAAGCATGGCCATGACCATAAGTACCATAAATATCTCTGGGCAGTCTCTGAAGTATTTCATTCCATTAAAAACCGACAGACATGTTCTCAACAGTGGTGTGTGTGTGTGTGTGTGTTTGTGTGTTGCTTCATTTTCAAAGCATATATGCCAAGTAAGCAGGTATAATTTATGATTGATTTAGTATGCTCTTAGCTGGTTACATGCTTCTGGAAGGTCATTTTGCAATATTTGTAATTGATGCCTTCAGAAAAGTTTTAACTGCAATGAAAATTTTTTACATGTTTGAGGATTGTGATTCCCCAGGGCACTGACATAAGAACAGATCCAAAATATTATCAATAGGATCTTTCCCGCACATGGAAGAGTAAACCTGTAAGAAATCATTTGTATTCTCATAGGAAGAAAAATATGAACGCTATGGGAGATGGTAGGCCTATATAACATGAAAACAGTATATTAAAAAAAGTCACTTTGGGAGGGATAGAAAAAAGCAATGAACACGATAATCAGAAAAGTCAGATTTTGGTCCTAGTCCTGATAGAATTTTAGGCAAAACCCTTTCATTTAAAGTCACTGGGTCTCAGTGTCTTCACCTGTAAAATAAGAACAATGGACTAGAGGTGCTATAATGAGCTAAAGCCTCCTACATGTTACATGTTGTATGGATGTAACAAAGAGCATAGAGTATGCTTTATGTAACCTCAGTTTTAAACTTCCCCCTTACATGCCATCACCTCATAATTTTTTTAAATCTATTACACAAATTCCAACAATTTTTTTTACCCCCTACCCCTCTTCCCTTCTCATTTCCCAATTAATTTGCTGCAGGTTTAATTCCCTTGTATACACCTTCAACCTCTGGCCATAACTAAGGCAAAACTCCAGCCCTGTTTAACTGTCCATTTACTCCACTTTTGACTCCAACTGTTAAAGTTCATTGGAGAAAAACACACAATCACACTGCTGATTCACTTTTAATTGATTACCCCTTACCTTATAAAGGTACTTAGTGCTACCTGGTCATCTACACAATTACTCTACTGCTGGTGTCTTCCAAACATCTGGCTTACGTGTAATCCTAGGAGTACACAAGGACATTTCCAGCAGGAGTGGTTTTAAGCTAATCAGTTGCAACATCTTCAACTTTCCTATGCCTTCCTTCCTATACGTGATCTACAGGAGAATGCACCTGAGGTCCTGACAGCTTACTACTCTCCTTTTCCACTCCCCTTGCATAATTGTCCTTTTCCCAATTTGTAAAACAAAGACAACCTACATTTTTTTCCTCATCAACCTAAAATTTACCATAGTACATTGCTGAGTTACAAAAGAAATAATTTCAAAATATGAGTGTTGATAGGGTACACTGACTAGAGATGAGGCAACAAATCCTGTTTCAAGTTAAGTGGTTCCAATTATTGCTTTCAACAAAAGTAACTGAACATCCTCAATCATTTTGGGGGGTAAGGGGGAACACACAGTAAGCATAAAGAAAACCCTTCTTTAACATTCAAAAGAATTATTGCTTATTTATTTATTGTTTCTTTTTCTCCTATAACTCTCAATTTACCACACAAAAAATATTATCCTAATGTAATTTATGTGTGGAAATATTTTGTTGTTCGTACTCTCACAAAATTTTAGCAAAATGTCATAACTTGAAATATTGTAATGTGATCTATTTCCTATTTCTGTAAAATTCTAAGCATTAAAAAAAATTCTGGATTGAGTTTCAGGCATTATCATTAGTAAGAGTTTGATCAAAATGCACTGACCTTATAAACTTTGAAAAGGAATTAGTAAGCATAAAATATTTTATTTGAAATTATGTCTTAAAGATGTTGATAAGGCCTTTTTTTAAACATCTTTATTGGAGTATAATTGCTTTACAATGGTGTGTTAGTTTCTGCTATATAACAAAGTGAATCAGTTATACATATACATATGTTCCCATATCTCTTCCCTCTTGCGTCTCCCTCCCTCCCACCCTCCCTATCCCACCCATCCAGGTGGTCACAAAGCACTGAGCTGATCTCCCTGTGCTATGTGGGTGCTTCCCACTAGCTATCTGTTTTACGTTTGGTAGTGTATATATGTCCATGTTACTCTCACACTTTGTCACAGCTTACCCTTCCCCCTCCCCATATCCTCAAGTCCATTCTCTAGTAGGTCTGTGTCTTTATTCCCATCTTACCCCTAGGTTCTTCATGACATTTTTTTTCTTATATTCCATATATATATATGTGTGTGTGTTAGCATACGGTATTTTTTAAAGTTTATATTTCCTTTAATGTATTTGATTTATTTAGAAAATTAGTTCAATATCAGTTCTCTTCCTATATTTTGTTTTTGTAACTGTAAATGCTAAAAGCATTGTTTATATAACTAAGTAATTGGGAGTGGAAGTTGCCTTTTAGCAAAATGAATCAATTCTTTTAACTGGTTCCAGATGAGATGCTAAAAATCCTAGGTAACAAGCTCTCATTTGAAAAAGAAAGAAAATCTCTTTAAAGATCTATCAGCTAAAAAGTTTATCAGGTTACATGCTCCTTCAATTTTTTCAGGTAAAAAATTCTAAATCTCCTGCTCTATAACAAATGTATACCCAGTCATTGGAATATATCCTTTAGTAAGTTTCTGGAAAGAGCACAAAAATACTTTCCCAGATTTATCAAATAACTACTTTACATACTACAATTTCACATAATGGCACCTTGTTTAATCTCATACACTAAGAAAATACTGGAAAAATCAAAAAATTGTTAACTTTATTGCAACTTTAACAATGTATTATTTTTCATAAGATGTTTTTTATTGGGAATTAGAGAAAGAGAGAGAGAGACATAGATATATATAGTCATCACAACTATGGAGCTGTAGATTTGGGTTGATTAATTTCTTCAGCATATCTGCTATTAAAACTATTTAGACTGGGCAGCCTTTACTGTCAAACCTGCCAGCCAAATCATACTTATTTACTCTCAGAAAAAGTCTATCCTCATTATTAAATTAAAAAAATATTTTAGTAATAATATTAAAAACTACTCTGAAATAAATTAAAGATGCATCTTATGAAATAGATTACAAACAAAGCAAGCAGAATTAAAATCAAATGGATCTAATTTCATTATCCTTATAAGAAGAGCATAAATACATGTACTATTTTCATGAGTAATTTATAATTAGACTAATAATGTGTAACAAGAATATTATTTATGGAGCAAGACAAAGAATATGTCAAGAGCCATAGTTTTCCTTTGGTAAATGTATGCCTGTCTATCTGGCATTTGGTTTGGGGGAATATTTAACAATAATAATATAAAAACTCAGAAATAACTTTATTAATTTCTATGTTATATAAAAATAAATATGTATACTGTTAAAATATAATGGGTCTGACACATAATTTTATTTTAATAGGTTTTTAAAATATTAAATATTTTAAATAAAATCAAATAGTGATTTCCTCTGGATAACTTTGTGATACAACTGATAAAATAGTTTTTAATTATCTTAAATTAGATCTGAAATAAAATCATATACATTTTTTCAGAAGGTTTACCTATCGTATCTTGCAAAATTAAGAGGTCTTGGAAAATATCCCCACTCCATTTAAAAGAATGAACACCACTATATGCTCAAGCTGTTAGAATGTGCTTGGTACTCTGATTAAAGGTACAAACTTGGGATAAATTTTGACACTGTGTGAATATATTAAATATGTGAAAATGAAGTCATTTTTAGGAGTTAATGCTTCCTGCCAATTTTCTCTTTGATTTGCTCTCAGTGGACTTTCCATCAAGAGCAATGAATACTTGCATTTGGCAATAATTCAGAGATGGAAGATTTATTAATGAACAATTGTTGTTATTCCTACCACTCCATTTTTCAAAGTTCTGAATAAAGGATGTTACAATATAGGCTAAAATACAGGCTTAACAGAAATTACTCTTAAATACCAAATCTATCTATCTACCTATCTATCTATCTATCATCTATCTGATACAATAACACATACCAAACTGGAAAAATTTAAAAATCTACTGTGTTTATGGTGTTGATTAATGGTTAAAGGAGGCTATCCTACAATCAGTATTATGAGTTATCCCTTTCTCCACCCTCACATACATCAAGAGTTTCACCTTGGGAAAATACACCGCAGTAGGACACAAACCAGGTAAGCGTTTTTTTCTTTTTCTTTCTTTTACTGAATGACATGAATGTAGGCAAGTACTGAACATATTTTTAGTAAAAAGAACGTATGGAAGATAAGGATCTAGACAGTTATCACAGTTATCTCAGTCTGGGTCCTCTAGAAACAGAACCTGAGAAGACAATTCTTTTTTGAGAGGTTTATTGAGGAAGGGCTTAGAAGGAGGATAACAGGGGGGCAGCCTGGGGCAGGGTAAGGTAAGGAAGAAAAGGATCTCAGCTATAAATTAGCTTCAGTCTTTCTCCAAGGGGGAATCTAGCACAAGCTGTTTTACAGACATTGGCCTGGCATGGGAGTTAGGTAGGGGGGTAGCTCTTCATAAGCAGACTGGGCAACCAGGTTCCTATTTGGCCTAGATTATAGCTTATTCTCCCTGGAAAGAAACAACTGTGGGCCATTAGCAGACAGCACTTCAACAGTTGGGGGATGGATGTACCTTCTGATAAAGGTGATTTGGACAAGTCCGAACAGAACCACTACAACTATCCATAATGCCCAATACTTTGCCATTTCAAGAATGAGTAGCCTAATAGGGAGTTCATTGCTCACGGACTTCGCTCTAGCAATTCTCCCTTCTCTCTCCTACATCAGTTTTTCCCTCTACTAGATAGGATTCATCACACCCCCACTTGCTATTTTATCTCCACCTTAAAACAAATTAACAAACAAAAGTACTATAGGCAGGGAAGGCATATCCATAGTAGGAGAAGGTGTCACTTATGCAAGGATGACCCACTGTCCCCTCAAGAACAAAAGAGGTCTCAAAGTGATGGTAGGAGACCAGTTATTCAATATTAGTCTCTACAGTCGAGAAGGTCAGTCATTTGGCAATAGCAAGACCTAGAACACCCTGTGAGAGGGAGTCCCTGCATAGCTTTCATACCTAAAACCACGCCTATTCCTTTCACAGATTATTCCTGTGGAAATTACTAGAGGGTGGAAGTTGAGTCCTCTAAGAGATCTACATTCACTTATATCAGTCTCCTAGGGGCACTACCAACAAAAGATAATTTTTAATTAAATTAACTGGTGAGGGTTTCATACATAATAGGTAGCATGATTTTGAACTTCAAATCTTTATGAGGGTTGGCTTATGATTCCAAATTCTTCCACCACCCAGGCAAAATTTCCCTACCACCTAGGCAAATTTCCTTGTTCTCCTTCTATAAGAATAGTTTATTTTCACCTTACTCTTAGACTTCATATGTAAAAACCTGGGGTCTCATTTACATGGGTTTCTCTTACTAGACCTCATTAGAGGTTTTCTATGGAATAGAATTACCAAGTTGTAGAGAATGCACATGTTCATCTTTATAATTAATGCCAAATTGTTTTACAAAATGATTCTACCAATTTGCATTCCCACTAATAGAGTATAAACATTCCCATTGCTTCACATTCTTGCCAACATTAACATTTCCAGACCTCAATTCTGCCTCACCTAGAGGGTGTGAAATGGCATCCATTGTGATCTAATTTGAATTTCCATGATTACTAATGAGTTTGTGCATCTTTTCATATATTTATTAGCCATTTCTGTGAAATTGCCTGGTCACTTTTTTGGTCTCATTTTATTTGCTTATTTTATCTGTTTGTCCTTAAACATTCATACATAATTGTAGTATTCACCTAATAACTCCAGTATCTGATGTTCTTGGTGGTCTAAATCTGTTTTTGTTTTCCTTCCTTCCTGCTGCCTTTTACTCACAGTGGCTTGTTTCCTTACGTCTTTGGAACATTTGATTTTGAGTTTAGTCTATGAAAATGTTTAAGGCCTAAACTTGGGGGTGCTTCTCATCAGAGATGATTTGAGTTTTCTCCTACTACTGAATCAGTATTTACAATTGATTTGGAATATTTTGGCTCTCATCAATGACCCTGATTTAATAGAGAATCTCTGGTTGACCCCCTCCACCTTGCCATGGCTCCAAGATTTACTTTGTTTCCCTGTAGAACACTAACACAGGCACTTGCCCAATGGAAAAAGCATCCTTTACCGATAACCTTCCCTACTCACTGACTTCCTCCTATTGCTGCCTGAGCATGGTTCAGCTTATAGTTGTGTGTGTGTGTGTGTGTGTGTGTTTATTACTCCTAAATCTTCAATATTTCTTCTGTTAATTCTAGTGAGCACACTGATGTGAAACATATATGCCATTGTAATACATTCCAAATATTGTAATTTGATTGGTAGTATCTGCAGCATATTTAGCCCACTGTACTATTAGAATGATCAGTCCCTATCTGTGTACCATTTGATTCTGAAATAAAAACTCAGATTCGGTTTCTGTCCATACTTTAAATCAGTTTCTTTCAAACTATGGGACATAAAAATAATTTAGTAGGCTGTAAACAAGATGCATCAAATATAGAAAGCAAATTATTATTTTGAATGTATTAAAATTTTACCAACATAAAGTTTTAATGAGTCATATAAAAATGCATTTGTGTGTGTGTGTGTGGTCATGGTAAAACCTTTGAAAGTCACTGCTCTAAGCTACCCTCAAAATCCACTCCTATAAATCTTTTTTGATCCCTCAAGGTGTAATTTCTACCCCTCAGAAATACAATAGCATTTTGATTATATTATGCATATAATACTTCATGAAGTCAACTTTTTAATAATACCCCTTCTTTACTTCATTTATTCAGTATTTATTTCATTAATAATGTGTGTCAAGCAGTAAGCATTCTTGGTATCTTATTTAACTCAGAACAAGATACAAATTAAATATTATTTGCCCATTCCACAGATGAGGAAACTGATGTGGTAAGAGACATTGGGTAGTTTGCCCATGGTCTCACATCTATTTCATTGGTTGATCCAGGGTTCTACTCGCATACTGAAAACATATGTTTTTCACTTTATCATGCTGCCTTTATGATACTCTAAACAGTGGTTCTTGACTTTACTTTTCTGCAAAAGATGTGACCCCTGATGAATTTATGTATATTACCTATACTCATGGATCTATCTTATATCAAGATAGTAATTAACAATTCCTAATGAGCTGGAAATACAATACATATGATAGTTTATTTCCTCCATTCAATAAAATATGTGGAAGTGAAAGTACATTATAGTGAGAACTTTGAATTGCCTTTATGTTAGTTTTAAAATGTACATCACTCTCAAACCTTGAGTACTTTAGCTAATACTAAAGCATTTTTATACTACTTCTGCCAACTGTTACACACATTCTACTGTATCAGTAGAAGACCATAACTGAGAACCAACACTTTAAAGTACGCATTTATTGGAATTTTATTTTGATTTTTAGCTATAATTTTGTTTATAGCTCACCTTGATTTTTAAATATAATTTTTAAATTGATAGGATATTTCCGGTTTCTTCGTGGTCAGAGTCCAGACTAAGAGTAGGCACTGCTTTTTTGTTTTTGTTTTTTTTTGGCTTTTGTTTTTTCATATGTAAGCAGCATGTGTAGTTGTTAAACAAGTAAATTTGCATTTCCCAAACTTTGTACCTAGGTACCTGGGGCATGCAGTAAACTCCCAGGAGTGCCACAAGATCTTTTAAATATTTGAGAAAAACACAGGGACATCGGTCAGATACCACGTATACTACAATTATTAACTTTAGGAAACCAAATATGTAATAATAGAACTCTAAGAATTTTTTTTGGTCTAGGAATACCATGAAATAAATTACTGTGATAGTAAAAATGCTATGAATGGAAAATGTTTGGGAACCTCTGATGCAGAATCTGGAGCCAACCTCTCCGTGTTTATATCACAGATATGCCAGTTGTAAAGACATCCAACATATAATGAGTACTATAAACTATTTGTTAAATAAATTTAATAAGTAAATCATTATAGCTCTAGCACCACCCTTAGAAGTTGGCATACAATAGGCACTTAATATCTGATGACAATGAATAAATGATTGGATAACTAAACCTTTCACAAGAAGCCATTACTTCATAAGGAAAAAACTACCACCTGTTTTTTGGGTTTTTTAAAAATTTCTGAAGTGACTTCCACAAATATCTGAGGGGTAGAGTCTTCACTGAGTGTGTATTGAGAAAACTCAAACCTATCTATAGGCAGGGACTCAGACATCTCACAAGTATATAATGTGACTTGTCAGAAAAAATAAATGAAAAACACCAAATTCTGCTGATAATGATCAGGAACATCCTTGGAATGAAAAGAAGATAGATATCAAAGCTCTGTGATTAAATTAACTTCAAAACAAGACATTTAATCTTTTTCCTTTACATTCATATTTCAGTGATACACTTTCATTCAGAGGTAATCCTTCTCAGAGAATGCCATTAGCCAGCCTGTCAACACAGTGCTAACCAGAAACCACCTTGAACTGATTTGCATCATACCCATATTTAATATTGAGGTTTTTTTCTTTTTTTAAACCTGTTTGAATTTTCCTTCAGTGAACTGGGAAAGTTCTGGAAGGCTGAGGCACTTGATAAATAATTGCATGTTTTTAAAAAGCTATAATTAGTAAATAATAATGAGATCCAAGAAAAGAAGCAATCATTGTTAAATAATTTGTCTAAAAGTTGTCTTTAATATACTCTGTATTTTCTGTAAATTGAGAGTTGGATCTAGAGACTAGATGAGATTCAGACTCACTATTTAAGTAAGACTCTTTCAAAAAGGGGGTTGTCTTCCTTCATCAGGAGACACATAATATCTGGCTGTCTCTGGTTTTAGCAGCCATTAATGATCAATGCCTAGATCCATTAATTTATTAGGATTTGTGAAATGGTGATATTGTAATTCCTTCTTTATTTGTTATCTAGAGTACCTCTATAAAGAGAAACTTCACTATTCGGTTATTTGTGGTACAGTTCACAAAGGAAAGACGAAATAAATGCTCACTTTTTTTTTTACCCACTAGTTTTCAAAAGAAATTGTTGGTTAACTGGCATTCTCCAACTGTGAACAGTTATTTGCTTTTTGTTTTCAGTATCCTTATGAGCTATATAAGCTGTATAAAGATATACATGTATATAGTTAAATCCACTGAAGAGATTCTTATCCATTATTGATGCTCAAATTATTCCAACTGGACTTGTGGGAAACAGTTCAATTTGCTATGTAGTATAACAAGATGTTCCAGCTTCAACTTGTTCACTTTCTGGTCTAGAACTGGATTCAAGTATTTTGCCAAAAAGCCTTGGCTCCTGTTAGACGCATTTCATGGCTGCGAACTAAGTCCTAAGGATGTTCATTGTTTTTATATAAAATACATTATCTAAGTGTCATACTCATACTCCCAATTCAAACTGGACCACAAGGTTTCATTTCTGTCTCACCTGTATATCTCCTTTCTCCATGCTGAGAGGTGTTCAGTGACACTGAGAATACTTGAAGAGGACAATTGACTTATATGTCATATCTCATGATACGAACCAAACATTCTTAGGATAACCATACCAATGTGATTATTGACAACACAAACTTTTTGTAGTTCTTTTAGTTCTTAAGGTGTATTACAGAAGAAAAGTACAGAACATTACTTTGATTAAAAGCTTCATTGGATAGTACCCTACTGTGCAGTTATACTTCTAGTTGGATGGACATTTATCTTCATTTCTTTTCTTTTATTTTTTAATATCTATGGAATGCTTTTCAACAATTAATTTTAAAAATTATGTTAAATTGTTACATGCTCCCAAAGAAAAATTCACCAAACAGGGTATATTCAAAGAAGTCAAGCTTTTAGTTCTGTCTTTCACTATTCCATCAATCCCCTTTTCAAAAACTAGCTTTGATTTATCCTTTTATTTTTTAAAATGTAAGTAGATACATATGTACTACTTATACACCCCCTCTTTCCTTAGATAAATACTAATATACACTACAAAGTTTTCTTAACAAAAGAACTTGGAGATCAGTTCTTAGTAGCATAGAGGGATATACAGCATAGTGTTGGATTTAGGATTGTTAGGCAATATGAATATATTTTCTTTTAATACATGAGTTAAGCCATTTATATTTATTGATTAATCAATATGGATAGCTTTGGTTCTGTTATATTATACACATATGTGTACATACGTGGGCACACACACACATACACACACACTTCATGTCATTGCATTTGCCCTGCTTTCATTCCTCGCTTAATTTAGATTCTACTACTAACAGTTTTTTTTTTTCCTCAGTATAGAATTTGTCCACGTTGGAAGCTTCTGTCGATAAGTTCTGAGGTTCATATGTCCAGATATAATTACTGTAACTGTAGAGTGCTTCCCTTTGACTCATCTGTGAAAGGAGACATGTCTGTTCTCAGGTGTTCCCCACACCTTCTTGCTCCCCTTTGCTTCCTCCTCTACAGATGCTGAAACTGCATTAATCTTTTACCTGTATGTAGTTTGATCACACACACTCATTTTGTGGGTTCATTAGAATACCAGTTCACCTACCTTTGTTTTAGATGCAGTCCATGTTTCTAGTTTCCCTATATTTTTATGTTTGTGGGATATTCAGAGGGATGTGCTGCTGCTGCCATATTCCTCGAATATTTCTTATAACTTAATTTTTAAAGAGGAAAAGTCACATGTTTAAAAACTTACATGCTTAATAACAGGTTCTTTAATGTTTTGAAAATAAATGAGCATAAGTCTTTATATGAAGACAGAATATTGATATTAGAGATAGGGTGTCTCAGGTTTTTTTCATTGGTTGAATGCTAAATTTAATGAATGGGTGTTAAGCCACTGGGCCCTTTTTCAGACCTAGGTTTGCTTCTCTGGCTTTCATTTTTTGCCAAACATCAGAGAAATTTATGGCTTCTTTGATGGCATTCATCACCTCTTCTCTTGCATAGGGTTCCTTTTTCCATTGTCTTATCCTTTCCCCAGTTTTCCCCTTCCTGTTGCCTCTGAAGTTAAGGACAAATAAAACTGTAACAATTTTCCCAGCGAATAACCACACAAAAAAAGACAGGATAGCAAAAAAAAAAGAATGAGAAAGTTAGAAAGGTTATTGGACTTCCTAAAATTTATTGCAGTTATCCCTGTTTATAGTTTCTCACTCTTTTTATGAAATGGTAAAGAAAAGCCCACTTGAGTCCATTCACCCACTAAACAAATATTAATTGAACAGGTGTAATGTGTAAGGCACCGTGCTTGATTCTAGATGCACAAAATATACAATCTATTCTACCTAGATGAGTTTTTGACTTCTGTTTTTATTCTTACTTTCTGATTTTAGCTTCAGATGCAAAGTCAAGACACGTATTTAACATAGAAGAAGTCACCTGTGAACTTCCCTCAAGTTCCCGTCTTTGATGGCCTATTTATTCCACGGGGTCATTCTCCCACTCTCTAGTTGCTTCCTTCAAATATTTCTTCATAAATTGATTTCTTCTAATTTAAGAGTAGGGTCCTGAAACTGGCATAATATTGATGGTTTATGTTGTTGAATACCTGAATCAATAATGATGACTCAGAACTGACACCGACTAAAATTACTAGGATCCTAACTTTGGCCTTCAGCATTACATATTTATTGGAAGTTATCCAAATCAATTATTTATCCCTTAGTTCTAAAAATATTTGTTGAACATATGTGATGTTCCAGAAACTAAAGTTATGCCCTGGAGACATTTAAAAAATCCCTGATCACAGAGAACATTCTGGAGAAAAAAGCATACACATCATATATACATAAATGTATACATACATATATATATCATATATATATATTATATACACACACACACACACACACACACACACAACAATAGTAGGAACAACCAAAATTCTGTTACTGAGTATTTGCATAATGTGTAGATAGATACTTTAAAACAGCAATCCCCAACCTTTTTTTCCTTTTTGGCACCAGGGACCGTTTTCGTGGAAGACAATTTTTTCAAGGACTGGGGAGGTGGGGGTAGTTTTGGGATGATTCAAGCCCATTATAGTTATTGTGCACTTTATTTCTATTGTTATTACTTCAGCTCCACCTCAGATCATCAGGCATTAGATCCTGGGGGTTGGGGACGCCTGCTTTAAAATATAAAATTATACCTTTCTCATTTTGCTATGGATTTACAGACAACTCTTGATCCACAAATTAGCAATTATATGCTCAATTCAAAATTCAAAAGTCACCCATATCTCCTTCTGCCCTTTGGTGGTACATTTTGCTTATTTACCTTGACTTGTCTTGCTTTGACTCCATTTCCATGGGTCACTAGTCTCTAGCAGTGTTCACTGTTACAGACTACTCTTGCCTTTACATCTTTTTTCCTTTCTGGAAGGCTCATTAATGGCCACCATCCTTACAAAGGAGAAAGAACCTTCAGATCACAACCTTATTGATCTTAAATTAAATCATTCTATTTCTCTTTTCATGAAAGCTCTTGTAGCATACACATTCCTTCTCTGTCTTCCTCCCACCTTTGTCTCTCTTAAAATACAACATAATTTACCAAGTGAGATAACAAATAAAAAGTTGCTTCCTGTCTTATATGTATTTTAAGTTTTATTCTTATATTTTAACGAACTTTTGTTTCATACTTTGCCTTTTCTGGTTGCTGATAAAAATATTATAAGTATGAAAATAAATATGAAAGATATAATTGTGTTCCTTATTTAATATCAAAATAATATTTGAAAAATTTTGTTATTATTGAATACTGATTTTGCTTTAATGTCTTTATAGTATAAGACCATCTTTAGACATCAGATGCTTAAGAGGTAGATTAGTCATGTATCATTAAAATATACCTTTAAGTTGATTTTCTATATATAGAAAAGATGTACAAACTTGCAGTAAAAGTCCTGGGGAAGAATTCGGGTTTTGACATCTGCCTGTTATATAACCCTGGCAATTTTTATTAATCTCTTGTTGCAGAATCTCCACTTTTAAAGGGAGAATACATAAAGAATTTTACTTTCATCCTTCTCGTAAAATGACTAGATGAAATGATTTATCTTAGATCACTTTATAAATTATATATATTTACTATTGTTAGTTTTTCTTGTTAGAAAATTTAGACTATTTATACCACGTATTCACACACATAAGTACTATTTTTAAAATGATAGAAATATACAGTTTATATTAAATCTATATTAAAAACAAATCATTTATAGCTGTAAACTATTGTGAACAGAAATGTTTTATATTAAAACAAGAAGAAGGTAAATGGAAACATCATAGTTTCTTTTAAACATGTGTTGCAAATATTTGTTAAAGACAAAGCTCTGTTAAGAAATATTATGTAATAGTCAACTTTGAGAAAATTTTCTAACCAGATGAAAACATTTTTCTCCTTTGAGAACTAAGATTTTTGAAATAAGAAACATTGTTAACATTTACATTTTTATTAATTCTGTGTTCCCCTACTGCCTGTTAAAACTGCTATGTTCTAATAAACAATCAAAGAAAGCAGTGTAATCATTTATTTGAATCTTTACTTCCAAAGATAACTACTCAAAAGCTTAGAGTCCCAATTATCTTGGCTTGCATACAGGGGCATAAGATAAATCCAAGTAATGCTCTCATTATCTTTCTGTATCCTTACTGGTAATGACATTTTCCATTGTAAGTAGAATTAAATAATTGACTTTCATAGAACAAATTAGATTTTTTGCTACATTCTTGTTCTGCAGCTGACAAAGGAGGCCCTGAGCAGGAGTCAGGAATCAACACGGTACTTTTATACCCACATGTGACCGATATATTCAATGTGTTTAAACATTCACAATGTACCTACCCATATGCTGGATGTTCTTACTCCTTAACTGGTAGTTCCCTTAAAAACAAAACCATGCCATTGTGCCTTAAATAACATGTTATGTATTTTAATCTCTGAATTTAATGGGACTACAAATTATATTTCCACAATTAGTTACTCATCAGCCTTCAAACCTTTCATTCATGCCTTTTGCTTACCTCTTCTATAGTTTCTATGTCCTTTGTCCATACAAATCCTGCCTCTCTCTTTCCCTGTATTATCTTACTTTGAAGAACCAGCACCAATCCTATGACCATGTGGACTTTACTTATTACTTCAACTACGAACTTTATCTCTTCACAATTCATAGTCTTTGTTTTCCGTTTTTCTGTATCATATAATGAAATACTACCTAGTGAAATTTATTTTATTCTATTTTGCATACTCCTATTGTTTAAGTTAGACACAATCTTGTTTTTACCACAAACTTGCAAGTCCCTTAGCGGTATGGACTCTCTGATTTAAGGAGGTATTAAAGAACCAGGTAAAGGAATAACAAAGGAGCAGACCATGTCCCACTTCTGTCACTGCCATTTTGAATCTGAGCTGGGGAGAACAAAAAACATATTAAACCAGATAGGGGATAAAATTTTTATTTAATGGGACTGGATTTCTTTTCATCCTTGAAAATTAAACTAACACTGAAAAGTGAACAAGAAAGTTATGAGTTATACCTGAGATGTCATTGGGGGGGATAGAGAAATGAGACCCAATAGAGAGGGAATGATGACATTGCAGGAGAAATACTAGTTATATTGGCTACAGTTGCTTAATCATTCTTTACAGAGTACGGTATCAAGATTTCTAAACATCCTTGAAATCCTTTTCTGAATTATCTATCTTATCTATCCTTTCTCCATTAATGTGTGAGATCCAGCACTTGCCTTATTTATAGTACTGTCCTCAAAGAACATGACACAGTTTTGTAGTCTTCCCTAGTAACATACTCTTCACTTTATCTTAAACACATCTTCTGACTTTTTCTATCTTTGGAAACCTCTCCACCCAACTGAATTTATTTTCCTTACCTTGCTTTAAAATTTCCATTGCAATTATTCGCAAATGTAGAATCAGAATTATATTTTTAGCATCCTCCATTCATCTCCTTTGAGTTGCTTTTTAATGTCTCTGACCATGAGATAACAATAAAATGTTTCTATTTTATTGGTTTTTTTCCTCAAAAGCCTGACTCTGTCAGAATTCCCTTTTTTCTTTATTAAACAATGCAGGATGATGTGGTTACTATGACTTAAAGTTTCTGTCAAGATGACATTAAAAATAAGCATTTTTGTGGAGGGCAGAATTAAATTCAAGCTAGAGTTTCTCTTGTTATATCTTCCTTCTAAGTAAGACAGTCATCTACAAATTCCATTAAAAGTTTATTAGATGCTCAGCATTAACAGAATAAAAAGTACATAATACATTCATATTATGCATTCAAATGCATTTGAAATGCATTCAAACTTACTTTGAGTTTATCAAAACATTATGCCTCACTCCTAACTACAAACTTCCCCCCATGTTCTCTGCAATGCTCTTTGGATTGTGAATTATCTTTCCTACCTTCTCAACCTTTCCACAGAAGGCTTTTATCTTATCTTGCCTTTAATGAAAACTGGAACTCTTAGGGACATTCCTTTCTCTGTGGCCCTTTCTGTAACTAAAAGTATACTGCCCTAGCAGAGAAGTATAGCATTCTCCTGATGCTTTACTTCTGCTTCAAAAATCACTCCTCAACCCTGATGAACATTTGGATTGTTTGTATTTCCTGATTGGAGCATCAGACCAATTGGCCACATGGACCTCAACCTGTTCCACTGTCATCTAACAACCTCCTAATCATAGACTGAAAACTTTAGGTTCTCATAGTCTTCCTCTCCATCCCAATTCCCTCTTCCAACCGAGATTTCAAACTAGAAGTCAACTTCCAAGTGGGGCCTTCCCCTAAGCCTCTGTTGTCACAGAGGATAGTACTAAGACCAATCCAATGAGTTACCTAAGGAGATAAGAAAGAGATTGCCAGACTCAATCTGGACTTATTGAGACAGTATCTTCATAGATGGTTTTAAAATATTAGCACTTTTAATTCCTTTAGTCATTCTTATGCTTAAATGTGTTCAAGAACCACTACCTTAAGATCTCAGTTCTCTGTCCACACCAATTTTAATACCTTCATGTCCACTCTCCTGCTACCTCCTTCTAAAGCCATCATCTGAAACTTTTCAACCTCAGAGACAGATTGCACTGTCAACTCTCTGACCAAAACCTTTTTTTCTATTTAGCTTTCCCATACCCTCACCTAGTATGTCTGCTTTGTTTGTCTTGTAGGAATTTTTAGCCCATGATCCCTATGTTTCTTCTGTCACACATATACAATGAAACCCTGAATTGAATCAGTATTAAAATGTGTGTTCTTTACCATTATGAATAATAAGTTTTATGAGTAAATAATTTGTTTTGAGTTTTCTTTTTGTGAGTTTATCTACTCATTAATGAGTAAATAAGTTCTTCTGAGAAAATCACAACACTGAGAAAGTGGTAGAAGGTACCTGACACCCCGGTTGAGCCCTTATGTATTTGCTTGTCATTCCACTTATTCGTTCTTCTCAAAGATCATAGAAAACACGCTCCACAGTGCCCCCTACTCAACAGCCTTCCCCCTTAATAGTTTTATCCTCAAATTTATAAAGAAAATAAAGGCCACCCTAATATAATATTTCTCATACATGAAATATATCTCCATATGCATGTATCCTTCTTTCTTTTTTTCTGAAACATCAGATGAAGAAGTGCCCCTCTTCCTGTTTAATACCAATTCCTTAATCTGTGTCCCTGATCCCATCTCATTCTCCCCTGGAATCTTGATTTATGAATAAATTACTCTGTTCCCTATATTTTCAACCTCTCCTCCTCGAAGGCATTCTTCGTTACAGCCTATTAACATGCTCAATGCTCGCTTATCCTAAAAACGTTTCTTTGAACTCTCATGCCTTTCTGGTTGCAGCTGATTTTTTTTTTTTTCTTTTCCTTCTCACTGACACGTTTTTAAACAGTAGCGTACTCTCGATTTTAGCACTTGCTCTTACCACATTTGTGCTGGATATCTTACATGTGCCTCTCCAGATCTGGACTGAACTATATGGGTTATATCAATGAACTGCCTTGTTCTACAGCTTCCAATTGAGTTTTGCCAATATGAAACACACATAGAAGCTTGGCAGAAGGAAAGTGAGATAAAAATATCCATTTACCTGTAAGGTTGCAGCACTCTGGCTGAGTGTCTTGACTGAAACTCTTACCTCTCTCGGATGGCCCCTCTACATAGGATTCTTTTCCTCTTAGCCCTCATGATGTCATGACCCATAGGTTTGGAAGTGGTAATGGAGCCTTGTGTTTAGGTTCTAAGACATTATATTATCCTTCGTGTTTTTTCTACTCCTAATCTTCATTTTTATAAATCACTCCTTTATAAAATTCTCCTCTAGTCACCTTAATTTTAATGAGTGTTCTTTCTGCAAGCATCTTGACTAATAAACACTATATTCAACTCTCACCTAATGTACTCTGGATTTACCACATGTCTATACTACAGCTTTTCTTGCTGAATATTCTAAGTACCTCCTACTTTTTATTTCTAGTTAGTCTTTTTCAATTATTATTTTAGTGACATTGACACTACATGTAGTGTTACTCTCCTGCAACTCAGTACCTTCACAAATTCAGGCATATGATAGTCTTCTTGTGTTCCTTGTAGCTTCCTATCTCTTCTTTGACTCTTTTTTTGTCTGGTTCTAATATCTTCTCTTGGAATGTTGTTGCCCCCAGTGGTTCCAGCTCAGTCCTTTGTTATTTTTATTCTGCACCTTCAGATTTGCAAGTATGATTAATAGAGTTTCAGCACACATGTACACTAATGTATTTCAAATCTGTACTTTTACCCACATCTCTTTCCTGAGATTCATATTTTAATACTGAACCACCTGTTAAGCACCAACCCTTGGCAGTTCCTGTCCAAAGTATAGCCACAAACTACCCTTTATAAAGGATTATCACCCTACACTTTTTAAACTCATTATTCTTTGATAGCAAGTTCATCCAACCAGATGTTCCTGCTAAGAGTCCAGAGAGCCATAACTGATCCTCTCTATCACCTATAACCTCTAATCAAGACTTACTGCTGATTATATCCCCTAAATATCTCCTGGAATTTATGCCCTCCTATCTTTCTCTACTATAAGTACATTCATAGGAATCACTGAGATGATGATTTATTCCACTCAGGGTTATTGTGAGGTGTCAGTGGGCTGATATATGTGAAGCTCTTATAACAGTGCCTGCCAAAAATGTTAAATGCTCAAAAATAGTGCTTTAGCATGATGCTAACATTTAAGATTCCAACAAGATATAACAGACATGAAATCACAAAATCAGATCAGGATATGAAGGGTTTATGAAGAAAATAGTCAAAAACTGTGTCCATGATACTTGAAACTTCACTTACTATGAGACTGTAAAAAAAGATCAAGAGATCAGTTTGAGAAAAATTCTTCAAAAAGATCTAGTGAAGACTCATTCTTCTCACCAGGTGAAGGTAGGATGTAGGTTACTCTCTTTTCCATATCAAACATACAGAGATTTCACTTTAAGGAGACAACTCTGAAAGCTTAATATGTTTTACCTACAGTTTTGAGGCATATTGCTCTCACCCAGAAATCTAGAAATCAATACATGGCCGGACAAGCTGCTTTGGTAGAGAAGTTTGGAGTGAGAGCAGGGTTTCATTTCCCATCACAGCTGTGTGTTTCAAAAGGAGCAAATGTAAGACTCGGGGGCAGAAACGGGAGTCAGTTGATATTAAGTCCTGTCCAAGAGGAACTTGGGGGGACATATGTAGACTACAGCATGTGTATGGAGCTGCCTACCTGTGAAACTCCCTGAAAAGGAGTGGTCAACAGGGAAATTAAATACCATACCTACACAGCATGCAGAAATGCAATCTGAGAATTCATAGGATTCACAGTACTGTGAACATTCAAAGAACTTGTGAAAACACCACAACAGAGAAAGGGTCAGCCAGGTTACCTCTTTTCCCTACTATCCTTCCTTTGAACCAAGCTGGGCGTTAAAGAGGAGCTAAACTTCAGGAAAGTGTGGGAGCAGTGAAAGCAGAGGCTGATTATACTTTCTTTTCAAAGGCAGGTTGGAATCAGGAAGGGAGAGAAGGGAGAAGTCTTATCTGAAATAACGATTGATTTGTGTTTAATGTGATTAATATTTTTGTCTGCCTACTTTTAATTTCTGAGTGAATGAACCTGTGAGGAAGCAGGACTGATTACTATTTAAGACTGAGCAGAAAAGTCAGAAGCCTGCTCAAGTTTTCTTTGTAGTGTAGTGTAACACTACACCTTATTGGATGAATTCAATAGGATAGTGGAAGACAAAATAAAGTCAAGTTTGGGTTATGCCACAAACTGTGCACTCCAACTCTCTGGGTACATTACCTCCTATTATTGTTTCTACTATTATTAATAATGATAATGATGATGGTTACTATCTTCTCTTTTGTAAAATTATAACAAAATTATTCCTAACTCTTTTGCTGATTCTACTTTCGTTTTTTAAGTTCATCTTCCACAAAATTACAAGAAGAATCTATCTGAAACATGAGTCAATCAAGTCCTATATAAACTACATAAAACACTTCAATGACTCCTTTTTCTATAAACTTCTATGCCTTACAGTACCCTCCACAATGCTGTGCCTGCACATCTCTCTAATGGCACAGAGATATTTGAGATGATAATCTGAGTCAAGGCCAAAAAGAAAAAAAATGCATGATGAATAAGGAATTATAAACCTCTTATATCTGGACTTTAACATGGCTGACCTAGAGTAGCAGGAGTGTAAACCAGAGAGGTGGGTGAGAGTCAGTGAAAACTAAATTCTGCAGGGGTGTGTGTGTGTGTGTGTGTGTGTATAAAATATTTTCTTTCCTTCAATAATGAAACTATAAGAAAACGTGTGTTTGAGTGTGCATGTATACATATATATGAGTGTGTATATGTGTGTGTGAGTTTGTGTATGTACATGAGTGTTTTGGAGAACAAATGCAGAAACTATAGTTCAAATGTATTTCACCGAGAACTTAACCTCCATCATATTTTCTAATATAGAGTGTAATGATTATGATTCCTTCTTATAACACCTCTTTCTTTGAGAGCCCTAAACTGACTCAAACCAATGTGTTTCAATAAACACAATAAACTTCAATAAAGTCAATGATACAAGATGTTTTTTATAGGAAATTAACTTCAGGTTTATCTATAGGCAATCAAATGGAAAATTGGTTATCCCAAAAAGAGTTGAAAGGTAAATAAAGCTTTATTATTCTAGACCTAGAGCAAGGAATTTTGGAAAGAAAAGTACTCTGTATAACATTCAATGACATAAGTAGAAAATCATAGATATTAATTTTTAAGACTCTAAAACCAGTTCAATGGAAATATGAGTATTATTTCACTAACCTAAGTGACACTTTAATAAACAGGAACAGATATTATTTGAGAAGCTGGTCCAGTCTATAAGAAATGTTTACAGAATTTACAGAAATTCTCATCAACAAAGTCATATTGTATAAGTATATACCTTGGGTAAACATGTTTTTAGAACTATATCCAGGACTGATAAGCTTTAAAGTAAATACTTCAGGCATCACTTTAAATTATGTCTCTGTATGCTAAACTCTATTCATCTATGGTAATAAATATATACCACGGGATGTATGAACTCTAGAAATGTAATGCATGCTATTCATGTGATAGCAAGCCAATAGGATTTTAATGGAATACTTCTCCTTTGATGATGGCCTTTATGAAGAACAAATTACAGAGATGGAAACTTACTAATAAATTTAAGTTATCCCTGAAGGTTAAATTCTGTTGAGAACTCTCAGAAATATCTCTAAATTTTAAGTTTGTTTTTGAGTGTACATTTTGTTTCTTCATCTTCACAGGGTAAGAAATATCAGGAAGTAAACTATCTTTGCCTCATCAAAGACATTTATTCTCCAGGGAAGGTACTGAGTTGACAAACAGGATCAGATTGTCAAATCAGACTAACACGGAAGCTCAGAGGAAGCAGAAAATGTTCTAAGCTATCAAGGCTGTTCTCTAGGTCCCCTCTTCTCATGTTGGATCTGCCACTCTGACTCAAGAGAGTGAGGTACCTGAGGGAAGTTTTGGGGGTCCTTAAAACAGTGGGGAAAACTTAAATTATAAAATTTGTTCATTTTATAACCTGAGGGTTTCATAACTTATGTAATATTCTTCCTGAGACCAGGCCTTATAGGTGCACAGTTCTATTTATTATAAATAATCTTAATTCTCAGGGCATTTCAGAAATCAGGTCTCTTCCTTCTAGCAAATCTAATCATATTTTTTTTTAACCCAAAGATTCAGATGACAATAAGATTAGACTGGGTTTCCTGCTTTCTTTTTTTTTTTTCTTTCTGGGGATGTCTTTAATAAAGGGAAAGATTAAATCATAGGTCATTACTCTAACTCCTTTTCCCAAGTAGTATAGTCTATAAAAGTCTATATATGGGCTTCCCTGGTGGTGCAGTGGTGGAGAGTCCGCCTGCCGATGCAGAGGACACAGGTTCGTGCCCTGGTCCGGGTAGATCCCACATACCACGGAGCGGCTGGGCCCGTGAGCCATGGCTGCTGAGCCCGCGCGTCCAGAGCCTGTGCTCTGCAACGGGAGAGGCCACAACAGTGAGAGGACCATGTACAGAAAAAAAAAAAAAAAAGTCTATATATTATGTATAATCCTAATTGAAAGAAATTTATATTTTTATGGAAGTTTAAAAAATGTTTTCCATACTAGTATATTTTGTTTTGAGGGGAAATATAAGAAGCCCATTGGACAAGGTTAGTGATTTATCCACAGTTATATATTTGGCACAAAATGTCTGGAAATCTTTTCTTTAAATAGTTAAATGAAAGCTGGGTATTATATGGGTGAGGAATCTTTCTTTAGCCCAAGTTATTTGACATCCACATTGCTGATAATGCAGGATCCAGGAGAAATGGTCAGTGAGAACAAGAATTTGTCTGGTTAAATGAATATTTAGACAAAAAAAAAAAAGAAAGAAAAGAGGGAATGGTTTTGAAGGGAGAACTTCACCTTCTGGTACCTTATTTTTTATTGTATTGATTGATATATTTTTACTGAGCATGAACAGTAAGCCTAATAATAATTTATAAGTACTTTATTATCTTAGCTCCACGATTTATTTTATAAATATTCCAAAATTTGCAATCTTAAAAGAATAAAATAATGCACATCTGCCACATACACCACTTAATTTTTGTTCCTGGTGTTTATATAAAACTGCTCAGGGTACTAATTGATAATAGAAGATTTGTAGTACATCTTGCAATCATTGACAAATCATTTATTGGAAGAGAATAATATGGAAACACACTTTAGTAATTTTGATTGAGTTCTTTCATTCTTATCTTTTAAAAATTATTTGTGAAAAAATAAAGTCAAAATAGTGAAGCTGAGATTGCTAGCAAAGAAGAATTTAAATATATGTAGTTAAAAACTCATCAGTCCCCATATTATTTATACTGAAAAAGAGGTTTCATATAGAAAATTTAAATTAACATATTTCCATATCATACTGAGGATTTTAACTCTGTATTCTATGAAGAAATATGCTACACATCATACTAGTTAATATGGCAAAATTTCTGCTACACATGCACAAATGCAAATATTGCAATTTGGATTAAAGATACTTGTAAATAAGTACATGGGGAGTGGGGTTAGTCATTGCTCCCATGGCTATCATTTTTCTTCTTTTTTTTTTTTTAATTAGTTTCTGCTTTATAACAAAGTGAATCAGTCATACATATACATCTGTTCCCACATCCCTTCCCTCATGCATCCCCCTCCCTCCCACCTTCCCCATCCCACCCCTCCAGGCGGTCACAAAGCACCGAGCTGATCTCCCTGTGCTCTGCGGCTGCTTCCCATTATCTATCTACCTTACGTTTGGTAGTGTATATATGTCCATGCCTCTCTTTTGCTTTGTCACAGCTTACCCTTCCCCCTCCCCATATCCTCAAGTCCATTCTCAAGTAGGTCTGTGTCTTTATTCCCGTTTTGCCCCTAGGTTCTTCATGACATTTTTTTTTTCATTCCGTATATATGTGTTAGCATACGGTATTTGTCTTTCTCTTTCTGACTAACTTCACTCTGTATGACAGACTCTAGGTCTATCCACCTCATTACAAATAGCTCAGTTTCGTTTCTTTTTATGGCTGAGTAATATTCCATTGTATATATGTGCCACATCTTCTTTATCCATTCATCCGATGATGGACACTTAGGTTGTTTCCAGCTCCGGGCTATTGTGAATAGAGCTGCAATGAACATTTTGGTACATGTCTCTTTTTGAATTATGGTTTTCTCAGGGTATATGCCCAGTAGTGGGATTGCTGGGTCATATGGTAGTTCTATTTGTAGTTTTTTAAGGAACCTCCATACTATTCTCCATAGTGGCTGTACCAATTCACATTCCCACCAGCAGTGCAAGAGTGTTCCCTTTTCTCCACACCCTCTCCAGCATTTATTGTTTCTAGATTTCTTGATGATGGCCATTCTGACTGGTGTGAGATGATATCTCATTGTAGTTTTGATTTGCATTTCTCTAATAATTAATGATGTTGAGCATTCTTTCATGTGTTTGTTGGCAGTCTGTATATCTTCTTTGGAGAAATGCCTATTTAAGTCTTCTGCCCATTTTTGGATTGGGTTGTTTGTTTTTTTGCTATTGAGCTGCATGAGCTGTTTATAAATTGTGGAGATTAATCCTTTGTCAGTTGCTTCATTTGCAAATATTTTCTCCCATTCTGAGGGTTGTCTTTTGGTCTTCTTTATGGTTTCCTTTGCTGTGCAAAAGCTTTGAAGTTTCATTAGGTCCCATGTGTTTATTTTTGTCTTTATTTCCATTTCTCTAGGAGGTGGGTCCAAAAGGATCTTGCTGTGATTTATGTCATAGAGTGTTCTACCTATGTTTTCCTCTAAGAGTTTGATACTTTCTGGCCTTACATTTAAGTCTTTAATCCATTTTGAGCTTATTTTTGTGTATGGTGCTAGGGAATGATCTAATCTCAAACTTTTACATGTCCCTGTCCAGTTTTCCCAGCACCACTTATTGAAGAGGCTGTCCTTTCTCCACTGTACATTCCTGCCTCCTTTATCAAAGATAAGTTGGCCATATGTGCGTGGGTTTATCTCTGGGCTTTCTATCCTGATCCACTGATCTTTCTGTTTTTATGCCAGTACCACACTGTCTTGATTACTGTAGCTTTGTAGTATAGTCTGAAGTCAGGGAGCCTGATTCCTCCAGCTCCGTTTTTCGTTCTCAAGATTGCTTTGGCTATTCGGGGTCTTTTGTTTTGCAAAACAAATTTTGAAAATTTTTGTTCTAGTTCTGTGAAAAATGCCAGTGGTAGTTTGATGGGGATTGCATTGAATCTGTAGATTGCTTTGGGTAGTAGAGTCATTTTCACAATATTGATTCTTCCAATCCAGGAGCATGGTATATCTCTCCATCTATTTGTATCATCTTTAATTTCTTTCATCAGTGTCTTATAATTTTCTGCATACAGGTCTTTTGTCTCCTTAGGTAGGTTTATTCCTAGATATTTTATTCTTTTTGTTGCGATGGTAAATGGGAGTGTTTTCTTGATTTCATTTTCAGATATTTCATCATTAGTGTACAGGAATGCCAGAGATTTCTGTACATTAATTTTGTATCCTGCTACTTTACCAAATTCATTGATTAGCTCTAGTAGTTTTTCGGTAGCATCTTTAGGATTCTCTATGTATAGTATCATGTCATCTGCAAACAGTGACAGCTTTACTTCTTCTTTTCCAATTTGTATTCCTTTTATTTCCTTTTCTTCTCTGATTGCTGTGGCTAAAACTTACAAAACTATGTTGAATAAAAGTGGTGAGAGTGGGCAGCCTTGTCTTGTTCCTGACCTTAGTGGAAATGGTTTCAGTTTTTCACCGTTGAGGACAATGTTGGCTGTGGGTTTGTCATATATGGCCTTTATTATGTTGAGGAAAGATCCCTCTATGCCTACTTTCTGCAATGTTTTTATCATAAATGGGTGTTGAATTTTGTCGAAAGCTTTCTCTGCATCTATTGAGATGATCATATGGTTTTTCTCCTTCAACTTGTTAATATGGTGTATTACATTGATTGATTTGCGTATATTGAAGAATCCTTGCATTCCTGGGATAAACCCCACTTGATCATGGTGTATGATCCTTTTAATGTGCTGCTGGATTCTGCTTGCTAGTATTTTGTTGAGGATTTTTGCATCTATGTTCATCAGTGATATTGGCCTGTAGTTTTCTTTTTGTGACATCCTTGCCTGGTTTTGGTATCAAGGTGATGTCGGCCTCGTAGAATGAGTTTGGGAGTGTTCCTCCCTCTGCTATATTTTGGAAGAGTTTGAGAAGGATAGGTGTTAGCTCTTCTCTAAATATTTGATAGAATTCACCTGTGAAGCCATCTGGTCCTGGGCTTTTGTTTGATGGAAAATTTTTAATCACAGTTTCAATTTCAGTGCTTGTGATTGGTCTATTCATATTTTCTATTTCTTCCTGAGTCAGTCTTGGCAGGTTGTGCATTTCTAAGAATTTGTCCATTTCTTCCAGGTTGTCCATTTTATTGGCATAGAGTTGCTTATAGTAATCTCTCATGATCTTTTGTATTTCTGCAGTGTCAGTTGTTACTTCTCCTTTTTCATTTCTAATTCTATTGATTTGAGTCTTCTCCCTTTTTTTCTTGATGAGTCTGGCTAATGGTTTGTCAATTTTGTTTATCTTCTCAAAGAACCACCTTTTAGTTTGGTTGATCTTTGCTATCGTTTCCTTCATTTCTTTTTCATTTATTTCTGATCTGATCTTTATGATTTCTTTCCTTCTGCTAGCTTTGGGGGTTTTTTGTTCTTCTTTCTCTAATTGCTTTAGGTGCAGGGTCAGGTTGTTTACTCGAAATGCTTCCTGTTCCTTAAGGTGGGATTGTATTGCTATAAACTTCCCCCTTAGAACTGCTTTTGCTGCATCCCATAGGTTTTGGGTCGTCGTGCCTCCTTTGTCATTTGTTTCTAGGTATTTTTTAATTTCCTCTTTGATTTCTTCAGTGATCACTTCGTTATTGAGTAGTGTATTGTTTAGCCTCCATGTGTTTGTATTTTTTACAGATCTTTTCCTGTAATTGATGTCTAGTCTCATAGCATTGTGGTCGGAGAAGATACTTGATACAATTTCAATTTTCTTAAATTTACCAAGGCTTGATTTGTGACCCAAGATATGATCTATCCTGAAGAATGTTCCATGAGCACTTGAGAAAAATGTGTATTCTGTTGTTTTTGGATGGAATGTCCTATAAATATCAACTAAGTCCATCTCGTTTAATGTATCATTTAAAGCTTGTGTTTCCTTATTTATTTTCATTTTGGATGATCTGTCCATTGGTGAAAGTGGGGTGTTAAAGTACCCTACTATGATTGTGTTACTGTCGATTTCCCCTTTTATGGCTGTGAGTATCTGCCTTATGTATTGAGGTGCTCCTATGTTGGGTGCATAAATATTTACAATTGTTATATCTTCTTCTTGGATTGATCCCTTTATCGTTATGTAGTGTCCTTCTTTGTCTCTTCTAATAGTCTTTATTTTAAAGTCTATTTTGTCTGATATAAGAATTGCTACTCCAGCTTTCTTTTTATTTCCATTTGCATGGAATATCTTTTTCCATCCCTTTACTTTCAATCTGTATGTGTCTCTAGGTCTGAAGTGGGTCCCTTTTAGACAGCATATATATGGGTCTTGTTTTTGTATCCATTCAGCCACTCTGTGTCTTTTGGTGGGAGCGTTTAGTCCATTTACATTTAAGGTAATTATTGATATGTATGTGCCTATTCCCATTTCCTTAATTGCTTTGGGTTCATTATTGTAGGTATATTCCTTCTGTTGTGTTTCTTGCCTAGAGAAGTTCCTTTAGCATTTGTTGTAAAGCTGGTTTGGTGGTGCTGAACTCTCTCAGCTTTTGCTTGTCTGCAAAGGTTTTAATTTCTCCATCAAATCTGAATGAGATCCTTGCTGGGTAGAGTAATCTTGGTTGCAGGTTTCTCTCCTTCATCACTTTAATTATGTCCTGCCACTCCCTTCTGGCTTGTAGAGTTTCTGCTGAGAGATCAGCTGTTAACCTGATGGGGATTCCCTTGTGTGTTATTTGTTGTTTTTCCCTTGCTGCTTTTAATATGATTTCTTTGTGTTTAATTTTTGACAGTTTGATTAACATGTGTCTTGGTGTATTTCTCCTTGGATTTATTCTGTATGGGACTCTCTGTGCCTCCTGGACTTGATTAACTATTTCCTTTCCCATATTGGGGAAGTTTTCAACTATAATCTCTTCAAATATTTTCTCAGTCCCTTTCTTTTTCTCTTCTTCTTCTGGAACCCCTATAATTCGAATGTTGGTGTGTTTAATGTTGTCCCAGAGGTCTCTGAGACTGTCCTCTCTTCTTTTCATTCTTTTTTCTTTATTTTGCTCTGCAGCAGTTATTTCCACTATTTTATCTTCCACCTCACTTATCTGTTCTTCTGCCTCAGTTATTCTGCTATTGATCCCATCTAGAGTATTTTTCATTTCATGTATTGTGTTTTTAATCGATGCTTGATTCATCTTTAGTTCTTCTAGGTCCTTGTTAACTGTTTCTTGCATTTTGTCTATTCTATTTCCAAGATTATGGATCTTGGAAATAGAATCTTGGATCAGCTTTACTATCATTATTCTGAATTCTTTTTCAGGTAGACTGCCTATTACCTCTTCATTTGTTAGGTCTGGTAGGTGTTTATCTTGCTCCTTCACCTGCTGTGTGTTTTTGTGTCTTCTCATTTTGCTTATGTTACTGTGTTTGGGGTCTCCTTTTTGCCGGCTGCAGATTCGTAGTTCCCGTTGTTTTTGGTTTCTGACCCCAGTGGCTAAGGTTGTTTCAGTAGGTTGTGTATGCTTCCTGGTGGGGGGGGGACTAATTCCTGTGCTCTGGTGGTTGAGGCTCGATCTTGTCTTTCTGGTGGACAGGTCCACGTCTGGTGGTGTGTTTTGGGGTGCCTATGGCCTTATTATGTTTTTAGGTAGCCTCTCTGCTAATGGGTGGGGTTGTGTTCCTGACTTGCTAGTTGCTTGGCATAGGGTGACCCGCACTGTAGCTTGCTGGTCGTTGACTGAAGCTGGGTGCTGGTGTTGGGATGGAGATCTCTGGGAGATTTTCACTGCTTGATATTATGTGGAGCTGGGAGGTCTCTTGTGGACCCGTGTCCTGAAGTTGGCTCTCCCACTTCAGAGGCACAGCACTGGCTCCTGGCTGCAGCACCAAGAGCCTTTCATCCACCCGGCTCAGAATAACAGGGAGAAAAAGTAGAAAGAAAGAATTAGTAGAAGAAAGAAAGAGAGAGGGAAAGAAAGGAAGAAGGGAAGAAAGGAAGGAAGGAAGGAAGGAAGAAAGAAAGGAGGGAGGGAGGGAGGAAGGATGTAAAGAAAGAAGGAAAGAAAGGAGGGAGGGAGGGAGGGAGGAAAGAAAGAAAGACAGGAGGGAGGGATGGAGGAAGGAAAGAAAAAGTGGAAAGAGGAAGGGTGGATGGGAGGAAAGAAAAAGAAAGAAGGGAAGGAGGAGCGGAGGGAGGGAGGGAGGAAGGGAAAGTAGGAAAAAAAGAAAGAGCAGGTAAAGTAAAATAGAATAATGTATGAAATATAGTAGCGTTATTAAAATTAGAAAGTAATTATTGAAAAAAAAAAACGGACCGATAGAACCCTGGGACATATGGTGGAAGCAAAGCTATACAGAGAGAATCTGACACAGAAGATTACACATACACATTCACAAAAAGAGAGCAGGGGGAAAAATCAAAAATCTTGCTCTCCAAGTCCACCTCCTCAATTTGGGATAATTCGTTGTAAAAAGAGGAAAAGGGCGAGAAGTCTGAAATCTTGCTCTCTAAGTCCACCTCCTTAATTTGGAATAATTCGTTGTAAAAAGAGGAAAAGGGGGGAAAGTCTTAAATCTTGTCCTCAAAGTCCACTTCCTCAATTTGGGATGATTCGCTGTCCATTCATGCACTCCACAGACGCAGGGCACATCAAATGGACCGTGGAGCTTTAATCCGCTGCCTCCGAGGCTGCACAGAGAGATTTCCCTGTCTCTGCTCTCACAGCTCCCGGGTCTCAGCCTTGGACCTGGCCCCGCCTCTGCGCGTAGGTCGCCGTCCGTTCTTCGCTCAGACAGGACGGGTTTAAAGGAGCCGCTGATTCGGAGGCTCTGGCTCACTCAGGCAGAGGGGAGGGAGGGGTGCATAGTGTGGGGCGGGCCTGCAGCGGCAGAGGCCGGCGTGACGTTGCAGCAGCCAGTGGCGCTCCGTGCGCTTTCCCGGGAAAGCCGTCCCCGGGTCTCGGGACCCCGGCAGTGGCGGGGTGCACAGGCCCCCCGGAAGGCGGGGCGGACAGTGACCCGCGCTCGCACACAGGCCCCGCGGCGGCGGCGGCGGGCGGTGGCGGGCGGCGGCGGGCGGCGGCGGCGGCGGCCCACGCCCGTCTCCGAGGTCCGCGCTTTACCCGCGGCTCGTGCCTGTCTCCGGCGCTTCCCCAAGCAGCCCTCTTAATGCCCTCTCCTCGCGCACCAGGAAACAAAAGGGAAGAAAAAGTCTCTTGCCTCTTCGGTAGCTCCAGACTTTTTCCCCGGACTCCTTCCGGGCTAGCCGTGGTGCACTAACCCCTTCAGGCTCTCTTCCTGCCGCCAGCCCCAGTCCTCTCCCTGCGCTCCGACTGAAAGCCGATACCCGAGCCTCAGCTCCCAGCCCCGCCCGCCACGGCGGCCGAGCAGACAAGCCTCTCGGGCTGGTGTGTGCCTGAGGGCACCGGTCCTCTGTGCCAGAATCTCTCCGCTTTGCCCTCCGCACCCCTGTTGCTGTGCTCTCCTCCGCTACTCCGAAGCTTTCCCCCTCCGCCACCTGCAGTCTCCGCCCGCGAAGGGGCTTGTAGTGTGTAGAAACCTTCCCCCCTTCACGGCTCCCTCCCACTGGTGCAGGTCCCGTCCCTATCCTATTGTCTCTGTTTATTCTTTTTTTCTTTTGCCCTACCCAGGTATGTGGGGAGTTTCTTGCCTTTTGGGGGGTCTGAGGTCTTCTGTCATCGTTCAGTAGGTGTTCTGTAGGAGTTGTTCCACGTGTAGATGAATTTCTGATGTATCTGTGGGGAGGAAGGTGATCTCCGCGTCTTACTCTTCCGCCATCTTCCTCCGGGGCCCCTCATTTTTCTATTGTTGAAAGTAAATTATTATTAGCTCAATTTCCTTTATAGTTATCCATTTTAAGTATTTTGAGTACAGTAGTGTTCAGTGACAGGCATATGCATGCTCCAACAGCATTTTAACTTATAAAGATAACTAGATCTTGGGCTTCCCTGGTGGCACAGTGGTGGAGAGTCCGCCTGCCGATGCAGGGGACACAGGTTCGTGCCCCGGTCCGGGAAGATCCCACATGCTGCGGAGCGGCTGGTCCTGTGAGCCATGGCCGCTGAGCCTACGCGTCCGGAGCCTGTGCTCCGCAACGGGAGAGGCCACAACAGTGAGAGGCCCACGTACCGCAAAACAAAACAAAACAAAACAACCTAGATCTTGAGAAAAATATATAATTGTTTTTCAAACACATATATCCAATCCCCTATTACGGACCCACAATATCATACCCTTATTAATATAGTAGGTATATATTACGTTTTTCTTCTCCAACTTTTTTTGTGGAAAAAAGGTCTCTAATTACTATAACCAAATATATGATACTCTCCACTCCCCTCTCTTCCTAAAAAATTAGGAATGGACTATGAAGTTGCGCACTGGGGGACTTTGCTTTTCTTCTGGATGATCTCTAGTCCAAAAAGTTTGAGAAGCACTGTTCTAGATAATACCTTTATAAACTATTGCTCTCTTTTTCCTCAGTAATCAAGACATTCTCTGATATAGTTAGCACATTTTTACATTGGATTCACCTCTTGTCATCTGAATGTTTTACTACACATTCCTTTAGAAAATAAAATGGCTTCCTTACAAGGGGGTGAATTAGGTGGCAAGGGCAAATCAAATCCACACCCATACCCATTGTTGCCCAAACTAACCTTGTGTGTAAGGATTCACGGAATGGAGTAAGATGATACTCCATTGGCTAAGGAAGGAGTGCTCTGGAGAAAAGAGTGTTGTACGTAGCAATGTTCCATGAAGAAAGAATATCTATTATTTGGCTCTTTATTTGGATGATGTGCTTGGTGGATAAAACAAAGAAGAAAAATATACATGTTGAATAAAAATGGCCATGAAGTGTAATTGAATTTCATAGAATTCAAAAGTGACATTAAGCAAAAGAAAATACTTCGTATTATATCCTTGGTTTTTTGGTAATAACATGCTGAAGTTTTAGAAAGCCAATTTGTTTTATTAAATAGTATGTTCTCCCTTAATAACAATTAGTAATATTTGACAACTTTTAAGTGCTTGTTCTGTTTGAGTGACTTAATTGTAATTGAAACCATTTTACAGTTAAGCATCAAGTAACTGAGCAATAAAATTTTTTTCAAAAGCACAATAAATAGCTAGTTTCTGATAAAGAAAAACTACTTCCTAATTTTAAGATCTCTCAGTTTTTTTCCAAAATTGCTATGAAGTATGATTCTGACAGTTAACAGTACTGTATTATATATTTGAAAGTTGCTAAGAGAGTAGATCCTAAAAGTTCTTGCCACAAGAAAGAAAAATTGTAATGATGTGAGATGATGCTATTAACTAAACATATCGTGGTAATCACTGCAATATATACGTATATCAAATAATTATGCTGTACACCTTAAACTAACACAGTGTTATATGTCAATTTTATCTCAATAAAACTGGAAAAAAGTAATATATAAATGTATTAGAGTTCTCCAAAGAAACAGATCAATAAGACAGAGAGATAGAGATAGGGAGATTGATTTATTATAAGGAATTGGGGCACATGATTATGGAGGCTGAAAACTGTCATTATCTGAAGACCCCAGAGGGCTGATGCTGTAAGATCCAGTCTGAAAGCCGGCAGGCTCAAGATCCAGAAAGTGCTGCCTTTTCCTTTTAGTCTAGAGGCAAGAAAAGACGGATACCCCAGATCAAATAGGCAGGAGGAATTCCCTCTTACTCAGCTTTTTTTCCTATTCAAGTCTTCAACTGATTAAATAAGGTCAACCCATATTAGGCAAGGCAATCTACTTTACTCTGTCTACCAATACAAAACTTAATCTCATCCAGAAACAAACACCCTCACAGGCACACCTGGGATAATGTCTGAACAAATGTCTGGGTACCCTGTGGCCCAGTGAAGTTGACACATAAAATTAACACAAGGGGACTTCCCTGGTGGCGCAGTGGTTGAGAGCTGATGCAGGGGACACGGGTCCGTGCCCCGGTCCAGGAAGATCCCACATGCTGCTGAGTGGCTGGGCCCGTGAGCCATGGCCACTGAGCCTGCACGTCTGGAACCTGTGCTCCGCAGTGGGAGAGGCCACAACAGTGAGAGGCCCACGTACTGCAAAAATAAAAAAAAAAAAATAAATAACACAAGGAATTTCAGTTAATTGAATTATGCATTCAATAAATATTTGAAACCCTACACTAAGTGTGGTAAGTTGTGAGCAGATACAAATATCATGGGCTATTCTTAAGTCCAACTGGAAATATAATGCATCAGTAATATACTGATGGCAGAATGTCATTAAGTGGTCTAAATAACGTATTCAAGACAGATGTCTTTTAAGCATAGTCCACATGATAATACTATTAGTTCAAGCTGGTGGGTTAAGGAGGTAAGAGTGGCATCACTTAGGCATAGAGGAGGAAACAATATTTGTCCTAGGCCTTGAATTATAGATTCCAATTGAATATGTGAAAATGAAGGATAAGTGGAATGTCATTTCCCAAGGATAATGGAATACAGATAATGTACATAGAAAAATTTCCTCATTTGAACGTCATTTAATTATTTGAACTTAGGTTGCATAAGGAAAACTCTGGGAGATAGGCTGGGAAAATAATGTGGGAGACACATTTTAGAGGATTTTGCCTGCCACACAAAAACATTTGTAAGCTTTGGTAGATAATATGTAGCTTCTGAATGTTTTTGAATGGGCTAACATTGACAATGATCTAGTTTTGGGTTATAAGACTCTGAAGTAGTTAAAGGTAATGAAAAGATTTTAAAAATGGATCATGAGGGCCTCCCTGGTGGCACAGTTGTTGAGAGTCTGCCTGCCGATGCAGGGAACACGGGTTCATGCCCCGGTCCAGGAAGATCCCACATGCCACAGAGCGGCTGGGCCCGTGAGCCATGGCCGCTGAGCCTGTGTGCCCAGAGCCTGTGCTCGGCAACGGGAGAGGCCACAACAGTGAGAGGCCCACGTACCACAAAAAAAAAAAAAAAAAAAAAAAAAAAAAAAGATCATGAGAGGAAAACTGTTAAGATAGAGTAGGCAGATGTTGAGAGACTGGAGCATGACCTTGATTCTTTGAGCCTTGGGTAAAACATTAGAAATTACAGTAACATTAGAGGAAATCAGGAAACTAGAAGGAGTATGATTTTGAAATGGAGATAAATTAAATTTTAGTTATATTAAACTTAAGGTGATGAAAGGCATTTGACTTGAGAGGTTCCTTAGGCAACTGGCAAGTGGACTGTGACTCAGTAAAGAGCTCTGGGCTGGATGTGTGTTTAATGGACAGATGTAATGTGGTGATCATTTAAATAATTTTATTTTTAAAAGTATTTAAATTTTATAGGAGTGAAAGTAGTGAGTATGAGGCTTGGGGATTATTCTACATTGAAAATTAAGGAAAGCCTCTGCAAAAGAAAAAAACAAGAGTAATAAAAGAGAACTACCCTATTCAATACCATACAAAGATAGGGAAAGAATTTTTAAAATATTATCAAAGAAAATGAAGTATGAGAAAAAGATCTATTCTGCAGCTAGATTTTATTAATAGCAATTGTGTTGAATTTCTGATAGTGCTAATTTGAGCTAAATTATTAGAAGGAAAGGAGTAAATGTAGCTTATTTTTAAAAGAAGTTTGCTAGTAAAAAGACAGATGGAATAATACTGAGGGAGCAAGAAAGTTTTGGTTCTTTTTTGCAGGGTAGAGAAGTTCTTTCTATTCTTTATATATTTAAGAATAGTTTTTAAAAAGAAAAAAAAGTTAGACATAGGAAATTCCATTAACTGAATTATTCATGAAGTGCTCGATAACTTCACAAAACTAATATAGGTAACAAAATTACGGGTTTGAAAATGTATTTCAATCAACCTTTGTATTATAGGAATAATATTATATTTTGTTTTATATTATATTCTTTATATTAAGAGTCACAGGGCAAGCACTCACTCCAACATAAAATGTTTATTTTACTTAATTTGGGTGAAAAAATTTCAATAAGAAAAGAGAGCAAGTGAGGTCACAAACTATGGTGTTGGGTTGATAGTTTTATTTTGTAACCATCAACAACACCATTGATTTAGTGTGACACTGAGCCATAACATCAGGTAGTGAAAATTTAAGATGCTGGTTCAATTTCCCATCAGATAACCCAGACATTTATAAGTGAAGGCTCCCATATATCAGTGATAAATGTAAAAAGAAGACATTTTGTTGGTTGTAAAAAAATGGTCTCTGGCTTTAATAGGCATAATATCTAGATTGTAAAACTGATAAATTATCATTTTTTTATGATGATAGCATTGACAGTTAGAATCAATAGTTGCTTGCTTATTGGTTTGTATTTTTTTGTTTTATTTTGTTCTCTGAAATGATGGATTAGCTCTAAGACTCTAGTACTCATTCTAGGTGGTCATTAACTCCTCCTTTCACTTTATCCACTTCACCTCTGCCACACACGCATGAACACACAAACTTTTCCTCTCTCCTTCATTTTGCCATTTATGTACCCTATTTGTAAAGTCTTTTATGAATTAATGCAATTATTCTATTACAATTAACAACCTATATGTTTTTGATTGTGGACGAAAAATTTACACTGGCCAATGTATCTGCAACACTATTCATGTAGGACCATGTAACTATTATAAGTTAAATATGTTATTTCTTACTTCTGTTCTTAATGATTGGGTTCCATGTGAAATAATGTTCTTTTGCCTCAGGGAGTTGTATTGGAATATAAAATAAAGTAAGTTCTGCAATTCTTCAGAGAGATAAAATATTTTAAAATATTTTAATTGATACTATATTATTTGTGATTCTGAGATGAGTAGACCTTAACAAAATAGATTTTTATTGTTTATTATTACCTGCATTGCTATTTCTCCAATACATTAAATACCTCACTTAAAAAAGGGTTGTATAAGTTGACAGCAGTAGACCTTACAAGAAATGTCAGTTCATAAAGCTATCAATCATTTTAAAAAGACAAGTATATACATGGAAATTGTAGCATTAAAAAAAAGTGATGCCTTAATGTTGGTCTGTTATAAAAGTAGAAAGTTTGATGGTGCATGAAGTATAATGAAATGTTAAGATATAGACTTGAATGGAATATCTGAAGAGATAAGTGATAAGACTTTTCTCACAGTGTAGAAATATAGATAAGTACCAGAATGACATGACAGCTCTGAAGTGAGGTTAAGGTAATTGCTTAGCATAGAGATGAATAGAAAGTATTCAACAGACAAGTAAGTCATACAGTGGAATAAGATAAGCACATTGTGTCTGAATACTAAACTTCCAAAGACAAACTAAATGTAAATATTATAGATGGTTTTATCATTGTCCTTTTTTTATTCTTTTCAACTTATCAGTTGCCAGTTGCTTCATACTGTGGTGACTGTGGGAAAGCAAAGGCATTGCAATTAAATTGCATAAGACAATTAAACTATCAACAATGGAAAAAAAAACCCTACAACATAGACTTCTTTGATTATCATTTTTGCATTATTTAATTCTGAGTTAGTGATAAACTTCAGCATTTTATTTAATTAAAGGATTGCAGAATATTTGCTACATTTTCTTAAGCAATGGTTTATTTCTTGTTTTAATTGAGCAACATGCCTAGCAGCTTCACTTTTAGAAATAGTTTAAAAGAAATTTTGATTGTGTTTGAAAGAAAGAAGAGTTTATATGGTAATTGTCTTTCACATCATCTGAAATTCTGAGTCTTTATTCAGTCAACCATTTAAGATATTGAAGTCACAAGGAGCCATTTGACAAAATGAATGACAAATATAAACAGATCTATATTATGTCAGTTGGAGTAACAAAAGAAAAGAATGTGAATGAGGAAGGCAAAATACTTTAAGATATAATGACTGAGAATATTCCAAAATTGATGAAAGATGTTAACTTCATACTCAGAAAATCAGGCAAAAAAAAAAAAAAAAAAAAAAACAAGAAATAAACACCGAAAAAACAAAAACAAAACAAAAGGGAAAAAACCTCACCCAGGTACATTGTGGCCAAGCTGCTGGAAACCAAAGTAAAAGAGAAAATTCAAAAGAAGCATACCAATAGGGGACCAACTCTACAAATCATGGCTAACTTACCAGAAACAAGAGGCTTGAGGACAATTGAAAGACATCTTTAAAATGCTTAAAGAAAAAAGTAAAACCTGTGTATTAGTCTATTTGGGCTACTGTAACAAATTACTATAAATCGGATGGCTAAGGCAACAGAGATTTATTTCTTACAGTTTTGGAAGCTAAGAAGTCCAAGATCAAGGTGAAGGTTCATTCAATTCCTGGTGAGACTTTTCTCCTGGCTTGCAGAAAGCTGCTTTCTTGCTTTGTGCTCATGCGGCCTTTCCTAGGTGCATGTATGCAAAGAGAGTGATCTCTCT